>NW_009648250.1:6717017-6742783 GCF_000708025.1 Charadrius vociferus
CCTCCTTGGCGCCCGACGCCATGTCCTGCCAAGAGACGTGCAGAGTGCCTGAGCTCTTCCGGCGCCAGGGACGGAAGATCAAAGAAATCCCCAGAAAGTGGTGAGAGAGGAGATGTGAGAGGGTCTCCTCGCAGGCTGGCAAGTGGCCAGCCAGCCCCACCGACTGCCCTCCACATGTGCCTGCCCCCCTCAGCTCCCCCTGGGTGTGCTCCTCCTCTATTGCAGGACCCCCGGCCCCCTGCACTGCCCCCCGGGCAGCCCGCATGGCTCGAGCTGGCACAGGGTACCTGCACAGGCGGTCAGGGGAGGGGAGGGAACTGTCTGGGAGCCTTCAGTGGTGCCAAGTGCCCGCCGCACCCTCCTCAAGCCCACAGCCGTGGGACAGCGTGCGCAAAGGCAGCTCTCCCAGGGGAGGTCCCCGGTCCTGCTGGAGGCCGCACGCTGTGCGCGTGCACTGGCAGGAGGTCTGGGACAGGGCCTGCAGCTACTGAAGAGCAGTGAGGCGGGGGCCATCCCAAATGCCCCCTATTGACATCTGCACCCCACCCACTGCCTAGTAAGGCTGGCAAACACCCCAAAAGGGGAAAGCCCCGGTGTTCATGGCATGTTGGCCATGGTTTGGTGTCCTGTTTAAGGCCCAGTTTAACTTCAGGCTTGTCAGGTCCTGTGGTGAGGGGCTCATGCCCCTGAGGCTTCTTTTGTTCAGGCTGAACAGTGCCAGCTCTCTCAGCCTTTCCTCATAGGAGAGATACTCCAGTCCCTTCATCGTGTTTGTGGCTCTTCTCTGAGTTCTACCCAGTAGGTCCATGTCTGTCCCGTACTGGGGAGGTAAGAACTGGACGTGGCACTGCGGTTGTGGCCTCACCAGTACTGAGGAGAAGGCGAGGATCAGCTCCCTCCACCTGTCGGGCAGCCCTCCTCCTAACGCAGCCCAAAAGACTGTTGGCCTTTTGGACACCAGAGCACACTGCTGGCTCGTGTCCAACCTGGCATCCCCCAGAAGCCCCACGGCCTTCTCTGCCAAGCTGCCATCTGTCTGGTTGGCCCAGATATTTGTGCATGGGGTTATTCCTCTCTAGGTGCAGGGTTTGGCATTTCCCTTTGCTAAACTGCACAAGCTTCCTGTGGGCCTTTGTCTCCATCCATTTAAATAAAATTGTTAAAAGAAAACAGGGTTTTTTTTTTTGAAAATGCGAGTGATAAGGCAGTGGTGTCTAGATTAAAAAGTATGATAAGGAGGTGAAATGCTATCTTTTTCTTCAAGGGAGACCTGCGGAAAGAGGAACAAGAATGTAGAATTTATTTTTCATTCTTTTCATAGGCAAAATGGTGGAGGGGATCGGGATCCAGCCATATTCTCTGCAAGGTGAAATTAAGCAATTGTACTTATATTTCATTGCTCTCTTTAACATTACTCCTGACTGTCAGGGTCGTCTTGCAACTCACATTTGGCCTACAGAAAATACAGGTATCACTAAATTAGACGCTGGACCTCCTGTGTAAGTGTCTTTATTAGGCGTCTCCTTCTTTCTTCTGTCTGAAACAGAACAGTTGATTATGGCCTACATGCCATTGGGTCTTTGTAAAGGATGACAGAAACTCGCTGAGCTCTACGCTGTTTTAGAGAAAAACACACAGGGATGTGATCTCAGTCATTTGCAACACATGTCTTATACCAGCTGTTGCTCCTAAATCTAATACCTACATTTTGGGTGACATTTGTTTTCAATTCAGTTGAACCAATCTTTTTGGTAAACAAACCCCAATTTTGGTCTGGGTCCTGTATCTAAGAGCTAGCAGTCCGGACAACAGTTAAGGTATCCTGCAATGAAGATCACCCCCTCTCCAAGTCAGGGCTGATGCACACAGGAAGGGCTGTGTGCAGGAAAGCTGTTACGAATGAAGACAGAAGTACTTCAGCTTTCAGAGTACAGTCTGTCACCTCCCATAACAGTAAATTATCAACAGATATATTTTATATTAAAAAAATATATATAACATATATACAAGTTTGGTAGTGCAATCTCTGATAAGTGAGACTGTCTTCACTACGAAAAAGGGTGTGTTTTGTATTAAAGAGAAACACCACAAGTTGACCATCTAAATGTAAATCCTACTTGAGACAAGGCATTTTTAACCTACTACCTAAATTGTGATAAAGGCAGCCTGTGTCATGTCTCCTGCAGGACTTTACAGTGAAGCAATTTCTTTTTCTTAGCTCACTTAAAATTAGAGCACACGTTTTGCAATACAAATTTAATGTTAAAGATGGTAACTCCAGGTAGCACACAGCACAGCTGTAGCTTGATGACAGTTATTAATCAGGATGATTTTAAATAAAATTCATAAAAGCTTTATGATAGAAACTTAGGGTAAGGGAATTCCAACAAAAATCATGAAAAAAAGAGATTTGACAAAAAGTAGGGCAGGGCAGGGCAGGGCAGGGCAGGGCAGGGTGGGAAGAGAAAGGGAGGGGAAGGAAGAGATCATTTTTGCCAGAGAAATTTAAATTTTTCATCAAAATCTAAATTCTGGGGTTTCAGGATATCAGGATAGGTGCATTGTTTTCTGGGGTTTGGTTTTTTTTTTTTTGTTTTGGGTTTTTTGGTTTGTTTGTGGGTTTATTGGTTTGGGGTTTTAGGGGTTTTTTTTGGTGGTTTTTTTTTTTTCGGTGGGTTTTTTTTTCTTTCTTTCTAAAAGCTAAAATGTTAATTTTTCATTAAGAAAGATATTTGACAGGGGGCAGAATTTCCCACTAGTTGAAATAATAGGTTTAGCCCCACCCATCAGATGTACCTTCAGTCTTCAGATCCTCCCATTCTATTATCAGAGCATGATCCTTTTACAGTTACAATTTATGCAAATTAATATGGTTAAATACAATGTACACCAGTGACAGTATTAGATTATACCTGTAGCACCTGAGTCATTCTGCAGTCTGTAGCCTGTAGTGAATTCTGAAAGTAGGCTTACCATATACCATATATTTTGAGTTTTAAACTTCATGAAAACAAACCTGAATGACAGCAACAGACAGGGAGAAAGCAAACCTCTTAAAAGTATTGTTATACACACTGAAAGATGTATGCAGGCTTAAGGTTAACCCAGATCTTCTTCTAAATAATAAACAACTATCTGGAACACTGTTCCGCATCTCTGGAATGTTCTTGCTTCAGAAAAAAATCCCTTCAAATTTTGAAGTTGATTTCTGAAAAGCATTTAGATAATGTATAGAATTCCTGGTTTAGAATTTGTCATGCATCACATGAAAACACATATTTGATAGTCTCTGCCTGAGGGTATATAATAACAATGTCCCAGAGAGCTACAAGACCATTTATTATCTGTATACCAAGAATATTTCAGGTGAATGTTAAGGTACCTTATGCATGAGCAATGGCCTCATAATAGGAAACCATATTGCTTGGCACATGTGACTGCACGGATCACTTTGGAATGACTTACAGATGACTTTTCATTTTGGCCTGAAGCTGCTAGCAGAATGTTGCAGCTGACAATCGAATAAAAAATTTATCATCACCTTATCAAGATATCTCAAAATTCATTAAGTTGCATTGGTTGTCTGTCTTGTCAAAAACTTCTTGTCACTTAGGTGGTATGTAAAAAAAATTCCAGATACATTAAGAAGGGCATGAGAGAGAGATAGCTTTAAAAAGAGGAAAGAAAGGGGGAAAAAAACGCAAGTATTTTTGAATACTACAAGCAGCTACTGAAACACACCACTAGTTCTTGCAGTTTTGCAATAACAATTCCTTATCCTGTTTAAGTACTCTGTAAGATTTCCGTACAATCAACAGGGGAACCTGAAATCAAGAATGAGCGAAAAAAGGTAATAAAGTAGGATAAAATACACCACATTAGTGAAAAAGATTCTTTCTCACTTTGCTAGTTTAAAAGATATTCAATGATACATGCAACAAAAATGCATTAACATTTAGGGATTAATTATAACTTGTATTTAAAGTTTTAAAATGTTTGAAAAACAGCTTGTAACAGTTGAGTGTATTGAAAGTAAACATATTCCTGCAGGAAATTTCAGCTCAAATGCCACAATATTGTATTACCCCATGTGAGACAGCATGATAAAATGAATACACATAAAAATGAGGCTGCCTGGTCTGCTTTTATTGCTCGAAGTGAATGAAAAAGAAAAAGAGAAAGCCAGCAAAAGTGGTTTAAATAAAAGGTATTTTTATTATGGAAGTTCTTACAAAAGATTTTTTTAAATATGCTTTTTAGTCTGGCACTGTCCCTTTCAGTTTATGAGATCAGGCAAAAAACTTCTTACACCTACACATCCTTATAAGTATCAGCACAAATTACGCTGCCCTGAAGGATGACAATTGGTAAGATAAGTAGATTTCCATTTGCAAAAATAATGTTTTCTCCACTTTCGACTCTCCAGAAGTTTCAGAGAGAGGAACTGTGCTTATGATTGAAATATTATGTTTGACTTCTTTTCACCAAGTGGAGCACTCTATAAAAGAAACAGAGAGAACAGTATTGTTCTTTTCACAGTGGGCTATAAAGACAAAAACTAAAACTGATCTACAGAAGTCACATGGAAGTAATACAAATAGCTTGTATCTTAGACATGCTTAATTCAATAAACTTACTGTCAGATTGCAACAGAAAAACTCTTCTAGCTGTAAGAGAGGCCTGGCATCTATTCAGAGTAATGGCTGCCTTATCAAGCAATCAGATAATATTAATTCCTGTTGCTAGAAGCATCAAATTGTTTCTCAGAGTAATTGAAAGCAGTTTTTGGTGTTTATAAATATCAAATATTGTGTATAAAAATCAAGTCACAGTGTGTTTGGTACATGAAAGAAAATTTATTTGGGGAGAGATACAAACCTAAAAAATATATGATCTTTTATTGTTGAATATTACCCTGTCTTTAGGGCCTTATTTCATGACACTGGGCTGCAATGCTTATCTAATTTAAATGTGGTGAGGTATTTTGTTGAGGTCAGCAATGAGATCTGGTTGGGATCTTTCTGCATTTTATTTTGTATTTATCCAGAAGTCTTTTACCTTTTCCCTCTTGATACAGAAAAACTGCAAAGACCTGTATTTTCACTGATTTTGCTGTCATCCTTAGATGACCCAATGCCTATCCGTGTAAATTAATTATGTGAACAACATATTCTCAGTGATGCACCTGTGTCCTAAACCACTAGCCAGGTGATAATGCAGTTCTGTTTTCACTGAAGAGGTACTTTCCCCAGGCCCTTATTTTCATCCTTTAGTTATGTCAGTACCACTGCTGGTAGGTCAGTGCTTTAAGGCCCTTAATGCAACCTATTCAAGTTGAAAAAAAAAATGCTTAAAGATAATGAGAGAAAAGTTTCTTGGTCACTTATGTTATCTATCTGTTCATCTGAACATTGGTAGAGATTTCTTGTAACACTTTTGCACATAGGCTTGGATCATGTGTAATCATAACCTAAAATGTCAAGTGACAACCAAGGACAATAGTGACAAAATATATATATAGCATGACAGGCTGTCTTTGAATTGTCCCTCACAGCTGAAGGACACCTGATGGTTAATCAAAGTTGGACAGGTTAGCCTGATCGAGAAAGGTTTCTTTTATGCTTGAGACTGGCCTCAGTGTTAATGTTTGGAGTCATGGTTATTTGAATCTTAAACCCTTTGTCTCTAGGATAGAGACAAAAATGTGTTTTAATGAAGTTTGTACAGAAATATGAGATTGTTGTCTTCACAAGAGCTGCCCACCTTAAAAAGTGCAAAGCAAGCCTGGCTTCCTCAAGAGAGGTGGGAAACTCATGCCCTGACACTCCTTTCCACAGCTCAGCAGAGCTAGAAAGGAATATGCTTTTGCCCTGCCGTTTCAGGGATGCCCTCTTCCCCAGCTCTGCCTGCATACTTTCTCCTGACAGGAGCTTCTGGGCAGGAGGTAACAGTATCGTCCATGCTTTTTGCAGCATCTGCTGGAGCTGTAAGTGATCCTTCACTTTTCCCAGCTCCTGCCTGCCTAAACAAATTGATTGATCCCGTGGCTTGTTCCTCAGATTTCTTTAAGATTTCTGAAGGTCCTGGTTGGAAATAAATTTGTCTGGCTTTGTTAGACTGGAGTCTAAGATGGTAGAGAAGAGAGAAAGCGGAAATTTAAAACCATGTGTAAAACTCACAATTGCCTGCAACGATGTTATTGACACATAAAGAAATTCTTCAGTCCCTTTACTGAATGTTATTGATAAATTACGCAACTGGTAAATAAAAGTGTTATGTCTAAACTCTGGTGCTTTAGTGCTTCCTCTTTCATTCTGGTGCAAAAATAGGCCTTCAATTCAGCTTTAAGATAACAGTTAATCTTATGTCTTCTACACATGTGCTACATTTCATTGCCAAAAGACCATGAGTGGTTGAGAAATTTCTATATCTGGTCTGTATTGTACACTAAATACTTGTGTTAGGGACTTATCAGAAATGAAATATTTTTATGGATAGGCCTAGGTTAAACACCCTCTACTTTATATGCATTTCCATGATGCTGCATGTGATTAATTCTCACATTTCATCTTCTTTCTGAAAAAAAAAAAAAAAAAAAATCAATTTAATTTTTCATTGATAGTGTAAAAAATTCCAAATGGGTATGCCTTTGTTTATTACAGCCTATGCAGAGCAGTTTGTGAGGCAACAACCTACCTGATGCTGTCCTTTTATAGAGGAGTTTGTGTTATTTTAGTCGTTGTAGTAATTGGTATACTTAAGGAGAAAGTCAGAGATAAATAATTCCATAATTCTACATTTCACTCAACTTTTCTGCAGAGCAATGCACAGCCTTGTTTACAGTCACCGAGTCTGTTTGATGAAGGAGTTCTCTTCACCGGCTTAGCACAGAGAATACGAAGAAAGAGCCTGGATGGACAGGGACAGTTGGAGCCTTCTCAGTTGCCCTAAGCCATGTCTGATGGTGCAGGAAGTGTCTGGATTCACAAAGCTCCTTGTGATTGCTGTACCATTTAAAGCTTCCCCTTCTGTAGGTCTTAAAAGAAATAGGGTATTTGTACAGTAAAAAAAAAATAATCTGATAAGTTGACACATTTTTTTTTTTTTAATAGGGATGGAGGAACATAGTTCATTACCTTTAGATCTGCTTAAAATAGCTTAATATCTTGTACCTCTAGCTCCGGTGCTAGTCCAGCTGCAGAAGAGCTGTTTGCTTTGGCATGCCATAAAAGAGGTCTGTCCTTTTCTCTCTGCTTTTTACGGGAATAACTTTTCTTTGTTTTTTGATTATAGTGAGAATTGACTGGACTATTCTTCCAAGTACATCTTGTTATCATTTCAATGCAGTGCTTAGTTTATTCACCAGGGGTCATCAAAGGTCTGGATTTTCTTTGTCTGCTGAGATAAACTGATTGATGACATTTCACAGCTTTCTTCAGGAGCTGGCATTTCGAAATCTTCGTGTACCCTCTTACAGCCCTATTGCTCAGTCTGTGATAAATATACAATGCACTCTGAAGACTTTCATTTCAAATATTTAAGACCACAGTGATTATTTTGACAGACAGCTTAGTCTGAGGGTCACTTTTGTATGCACTATTATTTTTGTGTTGGTGAGTTTAAATTTCCCTTGTATTATATTTAAATGAAATTATTAGCAAATGCAGGAGCAATGACAGCTGTTTGTTCCTTGCAGATATGTGTAAAATCAAATACAGTATAAAGTGGAAAAACCTGCAGTAGTTACAAATCTGGTTTTCCCCTGAAATTTGGACTGTTTAAACAGCAGAGAAATCAGACTTTTCAGACCTGTCTATGTTACAGCTTCTAACAAAGGCAGCAACAATGAAGAAAACAGGTATGAATTTTCCTAATGAAGCACTTCTAATAACTATTTTTTCAGCATTGGGTAAACTGCATACTGTCGGGAATAATAGATGCAGTATAACATGAGTATAACTCACATTATCTGTAAGCTTGGGTCACTAAAACACTGTAAGAAGTGCATATTGTCCTGGATAAAACTTGTCAATGCTGAAATAACAGCTCAAGAGTGCTCTCTGACAGCTTCAAAGACATTTGGACATAAACTGAAAACAGTTTACCTCACTGTGCCAGGCACTTCAGGATCTACTTGGGGTAGTGAGAGGCAAGTTTGTGTTTCATGCTTGCATTATTATGCATCTTGAAAGAAATGCACTCATATTAAAACTGTATCCTGCCAGTGGATCACTGGAGCACTGATATGTTTTGTTTTCTTTGCTCTATTTCAAGTGCATCTGCAAGCGCTTTTACCATTGGTACCTATGTCGCATTTGTTTGAAACATTTTGACCAAAATGTTCAGGGGAGACCTGAATACTAGAAACATTTACAGATAGCTGAGTTAGAAAAGTAAAACTTAGTGTTGCCATTAGACCCATAAAGATGCCTCAAGAAAGAGACATCTAACACAGCTACATCATTGCCTGAGAGGCAATTTTTACAGTCATCTTTTTTGCACTTATGTGCTCTCATTCGTAAGATATTCATGACAATTGCCATATAAATGCTTGCCACCACTTTAGGTTTCTATCCTTATCTATGTATTTTTTTGTCTACATATATCACTAAAATCTTCAAATGCTTTTATGATGAGAAGCCTGATAAGAACAAAAAAATAATTTAAACAGTAAGGTTGTCGGCCTGTGCCGACTTCTGCCATAAAGAAAAAAAGACAGGTCATTGCCATAGGAGCCTCCCTTCTGATGGGAACAGAAGGCCCAATATACAGACTGGACCCACTACTTAGGGAAGTCTGCTGCATCCCTGAGGCCCAGGTTAAAGATGTGAAGAGAAAACTTCCCACCCTGGTACAGCCTTCAGATTATTATCAGGGTTATGCAGTCTGGCTCCTTCTGTTGGACCTAACAGAGCTTAATTTGAATTCTTTCATATACGTGTTGTAGAAAAACATTGCTTCGAATCAGAAATATAGTGAAAGACCCAAAAAACCTCTTTCTCTGAGTCTAGCTGCACAATATTCTTGACAATCCTTTTCAACAAAATATTCTCTTCTTACCTCCTTTTATATTAAAATTAGTCAAGAAAGATGACTAGTCAAAAGAAATTTCTTTTAGAAAAGGGAGAACTTACTACTCTTCAGAACCATGTCTGAGACAGCAAATTTGATGTCTGACCTAGGAGGAACTCAAGGCAACATATCATTAACATGTGTATAGACATTTACCTAACATTCCTAATTTAAAAACACCCACGTAATCTGGGTTTTGGTTTGGGGGTGGAGGGAAGTTTGCTTTTTTGTTGTTTTGTTGTGTTTTTTTTTTCTTGTAATTTCCTGACAAGCAGGCAGTTTGTCTTTACTTATCTTTCATTTATGAAAATGTAAAAAAAAATCAAAAGTGGCACACTGATTCACTACCAGTGTTATCAGTTTACTTGCTATTTCATTGTAACTATTGGATATGTTGCAGACAATGTCTTCAAAGTTTTTAATTACCCATTACATCTGGAGTGCAATAATACTAAAGTTGACCATTTGAGGCATGACAATGCTTCAGTTTGGGGCTTTACCGTCCCTTGTCATCTTTTGAATGGATGTGATGCAGTATTAATTTATTTCTTCAATCTATTTAGAAGACTGTTACAAGAGTTAAGTAACATTTACATCCTTTCACAAACATTTATACTAGTATGTAATTCTCTGTGCACTCCCCAGAGTAAAAAACGTTTCTGTGTTGGAACAGGAAAAAAAAAGTGGAAAGAAAACTATGATAGCAACACAGAATAATACCTGCTGTGATAAAATTACTCTCCCTGATTAAGCATATGTTTCACAGTACCTTGCCATGCCTTGCAGAAGAGCAATGTTACAATTGAAACTGCTCTGCGGAAAGAACAATGCTATGAGACCAGGACTTGTTTAGGTGCTTTTATTTATTTGTTCTGTTTAATAAAGATGTTACAGCTTTCTCAGTTGAAAGTCCATTTAGAAAGCAATTAGCATATTGATTTTAAGACTGCTGTTTTTCTTGATGGCCTTTAGAAAACTGCTGGCTTAAAATTATTCAACTTTACCTTTCATACACATATTTTTTTTTAACTGGGGAAAACAACATAAACATAAGTGCAAAGAATCAGGGTAAAAGCAGTCTCTCAATTCATTGCTGCAATTCTATGCAAACAAGTAGAGTAGGAAAAGATTTGGAGGGGTTTCTTTGGACAAATGTAGAAGCCAGATTGAGCAAAAGAGTAAATTTACTTTTTAAAAGTAATTAACTCAGTAAACTATTATCCCTGTAAATGGATGGATTATATGAGGAACAGGTGAATATACCAAAGCCAAACCTTTTGAAGCTTATAGGAGGACAAAACAGATAAAATTACTTGTAAGAAGAAAGCAATAGCACTAGCAAGTATGATAACACAACACACTGAGTAGTCGTGGTATCACTTCCCATTCACAATCTTTGCTGACTCTGAAAAACCCTCTAGGGTTTGGGGGTTTTTTGGCCTATGTTTTTCGTAGAAAAAAATTATAAAGTTCTCTGAAGTACTTGTGAAATCTGTTCATTTTATGCATTTAGAATCCATAACTTTGGGTTGAAAGTTTCTTTTCAAGTTTTAAAGAAAGAGGAAGGGTGAGAAGATTTTCAGTGCTGTAAATCTGGATTCTGCCATCTATCATTTGCATGTCCTTTACTTGAAGTGCGTATAGTTCCCCTCATTAACTGCTATACAATACTGGAATTCCTTCAGCTGACTGCTACTACCTGGTAAACATGCAACAGCACATTTTCACATGCATCATATATTCTTACCTTCTTTTCCAGATAAATTTGAATATAAGGTGTTGTTGAACTCTGACAAATCTTGGATTTTCATAATGTGTTTAAAAGTAATTTTCTGAGGCATTTGCTCTCAAAAGCATTTAGGCACCTATCTGCTTCTTGAGTTGACTTCTAAGGCAGAAATGCATTTAGAATTGAAGATTAGTAGTTTATTCATTAAGTTGTAATTTAAGACAGTCAGTGCAGCTGGTACCTTTCCAACTTGTGCTTTTGTTCCCTCCCAAATGTGTCCTCCTTGACTGATAGTTTACTGTTAAGGTACAGCAATTGTGTTTCGTTGCTTTTAAGTAGGGCTTCAGGCAGAATCTACTGGACTTTCTGTTAGATTTGCTTTTTTTTTCATAAACAATTTTTAGTTCTGCTGTTTGCAGCACTGCAGGGTCCTTTGTTACTTGCTTACTAGCTGACGGAGTCTGTATTTTAAAAAAAAAGTTAATCAGGAAACTTAGAATGTCTTTCCCAATTTGCTGTTCTTATACCAAGGACTCTTTGTGTTAACCCTGTCTAAGCAAGTTTTTCATAATAAATCCAATGGGAAAAGTGAGAGAATGGAAGTCTGATATCAAACGCTACACTGAAGCTCATTGTGTTTACTTTAAAAGTACTTGCTGTACCTGTATGTAAAGCCTTGACATTGTTAATTGCTTTTGTTAGCATGTAATAACATTTCAAGTTGTTCCAGGGATATGGTGTTCAGAAATTTGATAAAGGCTCTCAAATGGTTTCTTCAAACCCAAATGTCTATGGTGAGAGATTTTTGCTATTCAGTGCTCTCTGTTGTTAATATTGCCAGGATTAAGATGTTCTGGGTCAAAAATCTAGCCTGCTCTTCACCTCAGCTACTTCCTTTATTCTGCTTTAAAGAGTTTTGTTGGCACTATACTTGTAAGAAATGAGTGATTTTCCTGTTCTTCTTATTGTCAAAAGCTCTCCACGCTTCCCTAATCTTGATCTTGATCTTCACCTTCAGCTTTCCCAGATTTTAACTTTCTATTTTTACTTCCTTGTGACTGGTTTGTTCTGCATGTTTAAATTCTTTTACAGAAGGATCACAGGGTCTTAGGGTGTTGTTTGTTTGTTTTGTTTTGTTTTGTTTTTTACATTGGGCATTTTCTATTACTTAAAAAATCTGTTTCTTTCTTGTTTAAGGTCTTTCCAGAGCTCCTCGTTGTAGTAGAAAGTGTGAGCTTGCCCATTAAAAACTTGCTAAGCAAGATTTTACAACTTCACAGCCAAAACCTTCAGTAATCTCCTCAACACCCTAGGAATGTTATTCGTTGGTTTCTGATACACAGATGTGACTCCAGGAGGTGGTCTATTCAGCAAAAAAAGAGAAGAGAAAACTAAAGTTAAGAAAAGATTAAATGACGTTTCTCCCATTGATACAATGGATGAAAAGTGCAATAAACTTAAGCTTATGGCGAATGAGATTAAAGATGAATATGTTTTAGCTGGACGCACCAGCTCACAACCAGGAGTCAAGCTTGTAAAGTTGTTCAGTGGGAGGAAGCTGTCTGCTTGCCTGAAAACTGTAATCTAGTTTTATTTCATGGAAGGGGAACGAGCATCTCAGCATGCTAAGTTATAATTCACAGAAAAAACAGGGCTTGGCACCTTTATCAGAGTGTGCTTGCCACATTGTTTGCTTCTCCATCCAGAAGAAGTTGTACCTGTGTTGTCTGTCACTGCTGCCTGCTTTCAGTTTACCCAAACAGAAAAGTCCCCAGTTTAACATCTCTTTCTGATTGCACTGGATCTATCCTGCCTTCTTTTGACAGTCTCCTGAAGCCCAGGGCACTTCTCAAACCCAGTGAAGGTTTTATTCCATATTTTAACAACACTATATTTTTAGGATACAGAATTATAATTAATAATTATTAATAAATAATTAAGTATTAATAATTAATAATTATTAATACTGATGCATCTTGAATATGGTCTAACTTTGGCATTGTGACAAAACCTTTCTGCCACGGGTTGTTCGTTTCAGAGATTGTCCAGGGAAGACCTTGAGACATGGTATCTGCCTGCCACTGGTCACTTGATATCCTGGGGTTGACAAGTGGGCCAAGCACAGAGTTTCAGTGACAGCAAGTAGGTCCACCCTGGACTCTGCTCTGAAGGAGTTGTTCAGGGCCACTCTCTGAGGTGCTCTACAGCAGCTGGAAGAACACATTAGCAGGAGGCAGCATGTTTGGAAGGCTGTTTGCGCCTATTGTAGTTATAATGATATTAGAGCAGAGTTGTACTAAGTGAGCTGATGGTTTGTTTTATTTTTAAAGGCAAAACTAGGCATTTTCTGCTTATAACAAAATGGTAGAAACACCTCCAGCCTACACAGCTTTAAGGCAGCTTGCATTCTTTCTGAAGCTTTTCACACCAAACTGTGATCTGTACCAGTCAATTTTGACATCTTAGCCATAGATCAAACCATAGGGCATTGCCACTCTGCAAAGCATAAAATCATACCAGAAAAAAACATTTGAAAAAAGTATCAATAAATAAGTATTGCATGAAAAGGCAAAATTTTATTGCTTTCTCATCTTCTTCTTCTTTGTGTAAAGTCAACCATCACCAAAAAATGCCAGTATGTGGATTCGTAAATAGCTTCTTGAGTAACCATTGATATGCTGTAATCTTCTGGCATGAGGTAAAAGATTCTGCAAATCAAAGACTGGAGAGAATTTTTATTTAATATTCAGATGTATTCCAGTACTAAAATTTAGGGATTTTAAATCTCAGCATTAATAATTTTGGGGTTGTTTTGTTCTTTTCATTCTTTGTGATATTTCCTCGAAAGTGGAGGAGTTTGTTGCTTTTTAAATCTCTTGATTTTCTTTCCCAAATAAAATGGTTGTCCTTTTCTCACAAGGAAATTGAGCAGTCTGATATAATAAGGACAGATCACAAAGAGCAGGTGTTAAAAGGTTTAAGAGAAGAGTGAAAGATTGGAGTATAAAAGTTTGATTCAAAGATTCATTGTTACACAAACTCTCTGTGATTTCAATAGTCTTTTTCTTCTATTGGAACAGCAAATATGGGAAGGAATTAAGATTTCGGTTTTGCACCAAGAAAAATCAGTTAAGAAAAATAGTGAACTGATGTAATTACATTCAAATGGTTTAAATGACTAAACATCAAAAAATCATAAATAGTGTAGGAAACAGAGTAGAAAGCAACTATCATTAGGGAAAGGCCTTTGCAATTAAACTAGACCAAGTTTAGGGTAGGATTTAGTCTTGGGGCTTAGTCAGTATGAGTTATGCTTACAGACCGATGGTAGTAAAGTACCTCAGAAATTTCTGTGAGGCTTTTGCCAGTGAAAAATAAAAATCTTTCATTACAACTTGAATGATACCCTCTGTGGCTGAGAAAAATATATTGTGTTCTTGGTCAACTTTTGCAAAAATGTGCTCATGAATAGTTACACCTGTTCAAAAACTACAGCAGGTAAGATAAATAATAGGCTTTATTGTTTTGAGATAATAGGATAAAATAAAAATCCAGCATTTCTTGGAAGTTTTGGAATGGAGTCAGAACGCTAATGAAAGAACTGTGAAATCTGGACTCAGTTTTACTACCGCTGATCATGACTCAATACAGCCAGAAATTTTGGGAAAAATTATAATTTTCCCATCACTTGTCATATTAGAGATTTTTATCTTTGCATTCTTTCCAATTGCAGCCATCCTACAAATACATACAGCCGGTTTGTACTGGTTTACAGTACAAGTACAAACTGTACAAGAATATGCTTGGAATTAAATCTAAACAGCTCTTTTGAAAAAAGCTCTTAAATCCAAACAGCTCTTTGAAAAAATAATTGTGTTAAATTCTGCTCCATGATGCATGACTCGAATATTCATCAGCATCTATGGCTCTTTCTAAATCTCTCTTACAGAGATTTTGGCACAATGAGAACTCATCAGATTTGACATTTGCATTTTCAAGTCCTTTTAGTTTACAGTTAATGGCTAGTAGACAAAGATGAAAGAGGCCCAGTGAAAATAATTTCTCTCAACATTTCCAAGAGAATTACTTAGACATAGCATTATTATCATACAGTGATCACAAAAATGGGATTAATGGTTAGCCATGAAGTGTATGAGTCATGAAGCTTTATTCTGGTGCTTATTTCAGAGGCTGTTTTCCATTCATGTAACATATGAGAAGAAATATAAGGTAAGGGATCTCTTATCTATGGAACTCCTTTTTTTTTTTTTTTTTTTTTTTTATTTTCAAAAGCAGGACCAGTAAGTGAGGTCTTTGTTTCCGAGAAGAAACTACTAACAGTTTTGCTGTGTGCTCTCTTTTTCAGCTGAATTTAGGAACACATAGTCACGTCAGTCCAGATTTCACTGTAGTTTTACTGTGGAAACGAGCCCATTTTATCCCCACTTTGTCTCACTTTTTAAGACTGCTAAGCAATAAATTTCTCACTTCATTCACTTTTAGGTCATCTTACACTGTCATGTGTTCCTGTGGCAGGTTTTCTTTTGGAAAACAAAGAATGTGACATTGGTGACAAATTTCTATGTATCTGCTTGCAGATAGTTTGAAGTTTCTTTATACCCTCTCTATCTTGTTATCCATAACATCATAGAGAAGATTCTCAGAGTAAAAAATAACTGCTACCAGCCATCTTAAAGACCAAAATTCATCTAAATATTTTTACAGTAGAAAGAGGCTCCAAGGCAGCGGATCTGCACACACTTCCCAGCAGTCACCTTCTGAGGCTGAATGCCTGATTCTGACTGCTAAGACTGATTCCTGTCAACCTAGTTCCAGGGGCTTCAGAGAACTTCTGTGGGATGATAACTGCCCTCATTAAGCAAGTACATACGTGATCGCTACCAGCTTAACATGGAAAGGAAAAAAACCTCTGTGAGCTCATTTTAAGGTACCTCCTTAAGTTTGACTGTACTTTTCCTTCTATTGCTCCAATCTATTGTAATTTCTGGGGAAAAATAAAACTGACCTTTCAGTCTATCATTACACATAGGTACCATATAAATTTTCCAAATCTTTTTATCAGTGCAACCTCTGAAACATCAATAAAGCACACAGAATGTTTCTGCTAAACACAAGCAGTCTGTATCTTTCCAGTGTAAGCATAGAATTAATTCCATGGAAACAGATAGAGTGACTCCACTTCAAAATTAGGGTAACTTATCGCAAAACCAGGACCATCAAACATAGAGGAAGTCAGCAAACAAAATTAGCATTGTCGAGCAGAACTCAGGACTGAGAGGGTCAGCAAATTTAGAAAGATCACATACCAATTAGATGAGGCACATCAACAGTTTCAGGAGTGATGGCACGGTTTCTTGGAATCCTATGACTCAGCAAGGTATTTGGGTTGGCAAAAGATTGGGTTTTTTTAAGAATTTGTGTATTTTTACATGTCTTGTGCAACTGCCACATGTGTTACCAGGGCTGTTGCTCTGAAACAGATAGGGGCCTTATCTTCTGTTTTGTTGATGTGTACATCTCTTTTCTTCCTTTTGTATAAAGTAATAGAATCCCTTGAGTGGTAGAACAAACAAATGCTTTCAGTTGATCTGCTGCTGGAAACGTGCCTGTTGCTAATTTCACTTTTTGTTTTCAGCACTGTATTGAAGTAACTCAGTGGCCAACATCAGCTCAGAGGGGGCTTTTGTTCTCTTTGTTGTGGCTGCTTTTTAAGTTGTTTTACAGAACAAAGAGTAAGAGTCCCTGGAGTTCAAAAAGGCATGAGGAGACGTTTCCTGACATTCCCAAGAATATTGTAGAAACCCATGACCCTAAGGCAAAAGGCAGGTGTGGGACTTGGATCCCTCCTCAGCAAATGCAAAGCCTAGGCAGAACCTGCTGTTACTTTTTTCAGTGGTGTTCTATTGCTGCAGCCAGATGGAGGGGATAAAGCCTCAAGGTTGTTTCACTTAGCTCCTGAATTTTAGACAGGGGGTCTTACTGTTTCAATATGTTATTCCATAACAGAACTTATTTACCTTGACTGAAGAGCAGTTCATATGCTTACCAACACCCCTGAGTTTTCCTCAGCTTCTAACCTTGTAGTAACATGAGGAGCTCGTAAAAGATGGCTTTGTTATTTTTAGACTTGCTTGATGGTGATCACCTTGTATAAAGACGCTGAGTCCAGAAGATAATCTGGGCAATCACTGTTGCCAATGTATCCTCAGTTAGTAAATGCAGCCTCACAAATGGGAGTCATCTTTGGTTTGAATCAGGTCTGGAAGTTTTCAATTTTTTTTCAAGCTATGGCATGCACATATTTGTGGGGTCCATCACCTTTATGCTATGCCAGCAATTTGTTGAGAATATGACCTCTTGGAGAAGTGTGGTCTGGCATCCTTTTTCACCCTGTTGTTGCTGGAGTGCCCTTGCACCCCACTACATTTTGTCACTGTGCAAAATGCATGTTTGGAATTCCCAGGAACAATTTACTGGAGGCTGTAAGGAGACTCGGCGAAGCAAAGATTCTTGCATGTAAAATAAAACCCTGCAGCAACAGGACTTTACACACTTACGCAGGTTAAATCATGTACAAACAGGTGACACACTTGTAACACACTATCTACCATTTTTCATCAAGTGCTTCAACTCCTTTGCTGAGATACAACAGCCTATTTCAGGAGCTCACGAAATGTTGTTGCACAGAAAGCTTATGTTATCCTAGACCTCTGGGTGAATTATTAACATGGCATCATGTCAGGTGCTCCTTGTCCCCTTTTCTCTCACTCCTGATAATTAGTTGAAACTCAGAGTTCAAGAATACTGCCTTTGTTAAATGCCTGCAGGATGAGGTAAGGCTATAGGATTAATTCCAACATTTTACAGATCCACACATAGTCTAGCAGGAAGCAGCCTTGAGAGGCAAAAAAGTAGATTACTCACTTTTTCTCTCCTTTCCACCCAAACCCAAGTATATGAAATTTAGATGAGCTTTTACTGTGGCACTTCCTAGGCCTGATTTGGTATTCATGCTCATGACATGCTATCTCTGTATAGATTTTAGCAGAATCATTACTTGTTCACTTCCGTGCGAATGGGGCCTGAATTAAAGTTAACATTTCTGTGTCACTCTTTTACTGACTTTACTATTATCCTCCACTCCAGCAACAACAGAAAAAACTCTTCCTGACTTTGGGGTGAGATTTTCCCTACTTGCTGTGTAGAGCGAGCTTGACAGTGAATCTCAGGGTACTCAGTAACTGCCATGGCAATACCAAGGAAGACTGCACACCTGCTATCAGTTCTCTTAAAAAACATGAGACAAAGAATAGAGAGGAATAAAAGAACAGGAACCAGTGAGTGCAAAATTCTCCTTTGTGGTGTAGTTTGTGCAGTCAGTTATGTCAGGGAAGAGTGGATGTACAACTCTGCCATGCCAAAGTGGTAGTACTTTGTGACCATGGCAACGTGCTATTAACGGGTGCATATGGTACAGTGCCATTGAGGATCTGCTCAAGGGTTTACGCGGAATTGGAACAAGGCTCTCAAGTGCTGTGAGCATAAAATCAAGGTAAGTAAGACAAATTTAGAAGCAACAAACCACCACTGGAAGGTCTTCCAGATTATAAGCAATCTATGTCCTCCAATAAGTAGTAGTTTCTGGTTTTGATGATGTTTGTAATAGCCTGACCTGGACTTAAACTGTATACTTGATAGTCTTATAGATGTTACTGGCAAATGCAACTCCAAATTAAGGTTAATGATTAATTCTCCTCATGTTTTAGGAAAGAACCTCGAGAGCTTTGAAAGGAAAAAGCTTTTATCAGTTCCTGCATGTCCTTCCTGTGTCTCCATGCATATATAGTTTATAGGCATATTGATACATAGTTTATAGGTATATTGTACTATGATTGTTTTTATTTTTTCCTTCACCATTTTTCCCTGAAAATTAATGCTCATGAGCCTCTTGAATCAACATTTAAAGTTAGTTTTAATTGCCTGTGATCAGTTCCCTGCTACCAGTAGCTTGCTGTAACGATACTTCTGTCTGTAACTGAAACCAAGTTATTAGGACCCTTTCATTGCAGGCTAAAAGTTTATTACAGTTTTCAAGTGGAAAACTAGGTTATATATCTATCATCTCCTTTGACCTTTGATTCTTTAAAGATCTATGTGTTTACAACCCACTTCACCCTCTCCAGAGCAATGATGCCTCCTATGATACAGCAGGTCACACTTCACATACTAAGGAAGCAAGAAAATGTAGTTTTTCCATTCACAGGACCACTGTTTCTCAGTGGATCTTGGGAAGAGCAGCACAACACGGCCCATTGTATTTGGGGTTTTCTAACAGCACTCTGAGCTTGATTCCACAATTAGCTTAAACTGTATAAAATAATTAGGTAGAAATTCCATTCCTGCCTTCAGGTGATTTAGTTATGGTACGTTTTGAGCAAACTGGCAAAAAGCATCTGAACATGTCAGAGGCTTATTTTTGCTTTTAGGTTAAACCCAAACTTCAATTCAAATTTAGACCCGAGTATGATTCTCAAGCAGGAATACAACTTAGGGCAACATCAATTATCCTACTTTTTCTGCAAGCAGAGAGGGGTAAATTACCATCACTCACATTTGTGCAGCCCCCAAAATGAGTAAAATGTTTAATGTGCTTTGTCAGGAAGATTTTCCGAACAACAGAAGAGAAAAGATGCTATAGGAAAAGCCTTTTTACTCTCCTTTCTTAGTATTGATTTTAGCATAAAAGAGTATCCTAAGGTCATTAAACACAAAGAAACAGCAGTAATAATAATAAATATTCGACTCTCCGGTGGGAATTAATTTGATGCCATCTGTTGCATTCATTGGGCAAAACCAGATACTAGGCTTCTGCTTCAGTTTTTCCTTAGTACAGGTGGTCAGAATTAAATCCAGCAGCTTTGGCTTTGCTCAATAACCATGATCCTCCCAAGACCAGTGTAAAAGCCAGCTGGTCAGCTTCCTGAGGATCCTTTCATTGGTGGGATTCTTGGGTAGCACAGAGTCACCAAAGCCATTGATCGGTGCAGAGAGCATGTTTGGGAGAGGTGCAGGCTGTGGTCAGCCCTGGGCCACACTGGTCTCCAGTTGCTTCAGCAAACCTTTTGCCATCAGAGTGCTCCAGTTTGCATGACCAGCAGGCCCAGCACTGTCAATCCCTTAGCCCAAAGGAGAATGAAGATCACTTTTAGTCATAATTTACCCTAAGGCCCTTGTTTCTCTGCTAACAGCCTTCATCAGTGTGTGATGACTTGAACAATAGCCTTGCATATGGTCATAATTCATACAGTGAAAGTAACAACTCCATCAGTAAGGCATGAAAAACTCATCAGAGCAAGCAGTTTGGCTGCAGCTTGTTCCTGTATGTTAAATGTCCTGTTGGAGGTCACACAGTGATGTGAAAGTTAAATGAGGAACAATGGGATTGGAAAACTCAATTCTTTCTGTCCTTTGAGCCATTGAGCATAGCCGCATTCACAGTCATGTTGGGGTTAGGGATCAAAGAAGAAAGTATAAAGTAAATGCAACGAAGCCACTATTACGTAAGTCCCTTTTACCTAAAAACAAACAACCACCCCCACCTTTATTCAAAGTAGGTTTGCTCAGCAATGTATATAGCATGCTGTTTCCATGAAGAAGGCCCACCAAGCTGAAAAGCCCAACTGCCAGCACCAAGCCTGCATCTACCAATCCCTACAGTGAAACAGGGCTCTTGAATAATTGAGACACGCAACTTTAAGCAGTAGAAATAGTGTAGCAATGAGTACCACAGTGGATCTGAGTGGATTTTTCTTTATGGTTCAACCTTTAAGCAGCATTTCCATTAGTTGGGTGCAGTCTCACCTTATTGTAAATGTCGGTTTAACTTTGGTTTGAGTAATTGTGATAGAAATTACTCGTATTGTCCAGATTCTATTTCAGCAGGTTTCCTAAAATCAGTTTAATCATTTTATTACAGTTTCTATTCAATACGTATCTAGATCACAAAATTGCTACCATATTTAATGGTTTTGTGGACTGTCTTAACTATGTCACAAAACAGAAGCTGGTATTGAAACTAGACAACTTTTACTCACAGTTATTTGGCTTCTAAAAAAGGACTGAAAAAAACTGTGTATGGTAGAACGCAGCTACCACGGATTTTAAGCTTCTGGGGTAAAAAAATCTCTGTTTTGCAGAAATGTTTTGACTCCTCATTGGCTAAAAGCCAAATTGATCATGAATTAAAGTTTAGTGCAATAATGGTGCCATCTAACACTATTCCCACTTCCTTGATGGATAAGCTGGTCCAGTATTACTGCTTTAACTTTTGCCTAGGATCATCACTCAGGCTCTACTAATTTAACATCTACTACAGCAAAGTACCCTTCCTCTTCCTCCAGCCAAAGATAGATACAGCGTAATTACAACTGTGTGCTATCTGAAGTGGTGGGTTAACAAGTGAAATCATTATGCTGTCCGTCTCGGTTTTGTGATTGTAAACTTGTCAGCCACAGTTCTAGCAGCAACTTCGTTTTGTGTTTTTTTCCAATAGATTTATGCCGTAATTTTCAGAGAATTTTCAGGGAATGAGGAGGCCAGGTCATCGTGGCTTTTGTGAGCTTAATCAACCTCCCTGTCTCCATTCCTGGAATAGCTGAAGTTGGATGATTTACACGTGTGACCAAGCCTGCAGTGTGTGTACCGATTGTCAGGTTCAAGTAAATTTTTGGTTAAAAGGGAAAAATGTGTGATATGGAGAAAATGATCATGTTTTCTTCTCTCTACCTAGATGTGCTTGTAATGCTTTATCCTGTGTACCTAGTTGCAACCATGCATGAGGTTTGCATTTTCTAGTTACAACAAAGGTATGTTGGAACTTTTAACTAGACACACAGAAAGACGTTCTTTGTTACAGTTCACTGAACTAGCCCATCTCATTTGTGAATCATTAATGATACTGACTGCTGGGTAAATTTACTTTGGTTGTAAATCTATAAATGGCATGGGAAGATGTGGTAGAACGATTTTTCATACTTAGCTTCTAAATAAGAACATTATAGTTTCAAGGAAGGTAGAGGAAAAATATAAATTAACATTTTGGAGGGACGCACAGCAGTCTTATAAAGCTAACATTTTTCATTCTGTAACATTAATTTTACCATTCTGTTTCCTGTAGCTATATAGTGCAGTGAGTATACACTGTCATGCAGAAGTTGTCCACTTTAAGACCATCCATTATGGGAGAAGCGTTTTAAAGCTGTTTCTTAAGGAGGCTTATTTACAGTGGTTTACAGACAGCATTTAAAAAGCAGGTAATTCAAAATGCATTTTATGTTATTTGGGGTGATGAAGTGATCCAAAGTAGGAAACAGCAAGTCTTAACATGAAGCAGCACCTTCCTGAGGACCATGGCCTAGAAAAATGGACAGTTGTGTTTTTGTACAGATATTGTCACTCTAACTTCAAATACAAGGGATCTTGTAATGAAGTGCAGTAGGTATGAAGAAATTAATACTCAGAATGAAAGAATGCTGCTTCTTTTTTTCCCCTCTTATTGAAGGAGATAGCTGTATAGCAAACAGAGCTTTACTGAAGTATTTTCCATTAGGGCAGAGTCGGTATAAGTTCACGAATACATTGTGGCTTTGGCTAAGGTGCATGGCCGAACTCCTATTACTACATACAAGCAACGCAGTAATAACCTCCCCACCCTGAGTTTCCACCTTGTGAGAATTTCTGATGTTTCAAAATGGAGTTTTGTTCTGAAACAGGAAAAACCAAACACCAACACTTTATAGAATAAGAACTTCATGCCACACTCATTCAGAAATTATGTTCTCTGGAGGAATATAGCTGTTACCTAATTTCTTCACTACACTTAACTATTTGCTATAGGAGGGTTCGCAGGGCATAACGAAAACCTGATCTAGCTCAGGCACCCAGAGAAAAGCACTTGGTTTTGAGGCATTTCAAGCCATATTACTCCCCGTTGCATACGGAACTTGTATACTCTCATTTTAAGGGCTCTGTCTACATCAAAAAGGAAAATTGAATTCCGAAACACAATTCAGCAACTCTCAGTTCTTCATGGTAGCTTGCAAGATTCACTAACAATATTTGCTAAACCATGGGGCAAGTTTCCTACCTTAAATTAAGATGCAGTGTAAATAAGAATGCACTGGGCAAAGTTCATTTTTGGTAAAGCTCACATGTATATCAGTCAGTGAATTTGGGCTTACTACTTTTTTGTTCTGCTCATGGCTGACTCAGAGCCAACCTTGCTAATAATTTCATAGTAAAATCAGGTTGGACCATTAATTTCAAAGGTCTCTTTGCAAACATATAATAGGATTCCCTCCCCACCCCCCCCGAATAATTTATTAGTTTGTATTTTGTCCTAAGATTTCTAGTCTAATTTACAGGTGTGGTGAATGGTAACCTCTTATTTCCTAAGCATGCCAGTTTCTAAGGATGTGTTTTGGACAATATGGACATTAGCATGCATCAGCTTCTGTTTTTATCCTTTGTTAGCATTTTGCCTAATGTACAGTAAACCCAAAACCTTTTCCTTACATTAAATGCCCTGAAATAACATCTTAATTGCTTGAGTATGTTAGAAACAATAACCAGACAGAAAAGCAAAATCCCTTTACATGTTGTATTGTAGAACCCACATGAACAAAGAAACCAATAAAAATTATCACAGCACAAAAATGTAATTAAATGTTCTTCTTTTATTTGTGTCTCCACCCATGGTGTAAACACACACTGAGGCATTCATTTATCTCTACAAATCTCTAGCCTCACTATAACAATAATTAAATCCAGACTTAAAACTCTGACCCAAGTGTTTTTTAGAAGAAATCTCTGAGATATTTTTTTTTCTATTTCTGTTTCTAATTATACTAATCCATACAAATACTAGTAGTTTTATGGCGAAGGACAATGGCTGGAACAGTCTTCTTTAAAGGCATCTCACAATAAGACGTTCTACTGGTCATGCCATTGAGTTAGAATTTTCCAGTTTTATTTTGTACCATGCACATACACCTTTCAATTTTACCTTTTACGTAAAAAGAATTTTATGAGACAGGACAAAAATAACTTATGATTATACTAATAATAACTGTAACAAATCACAAAATTATATATACTAGTAGTGAAAAAAGTGTAACTACTGCTTTTGAAAATTTATTTTTCATGGTATGCAACAGATATGTTTTCAGAGCAAATATCAGCCAGATATACAGTATGGCAAATGGAGTTCATATGTGTATATGTAAGCATGTATAAATATGTAGAATACTCTGTAAGGTTCAGGAAAAACATACTCCCACTTTCTCTCCTCACCAAAGTGCTTTGTGTAAAAAATATTACACAACATGCAGCTTTCTGTACAGAATAAAGGGATTTTCCTCTTAACTAAACCCCCACTCAGCTAATTTTAAATTGTGGGCTTTTTCTTTTGCTTTATCTGTTCCTAGGAAATAATAAAAAAAAAAGAAAAAAAACAACAAACCACAACAAAATTTCACACAAATAACAAAAAAGTGCTGTTTAAAAAAATCTGCTATAAAATTACACAGGGAAAACAGGGAACAAACAGTTAAAATGTAATTTTTATACCCATTCACACCTCTTTAAAGAAAGTTGAAAACAAAATACAAAGTGACAGATGGCCTTAGCACTGCAATACTTCAGCATCCGGTATTAGCAAATGATAATGCTTATATGTATAGGTATATGTGTATACATACATGTGTGTATATATATATATACATAGAAAGGGAGTTCCAAATACACACATGCACTCACATACACTCACACATGTACACATGTGCTTTGAAACTACATTTTAAACTCCAGTGTAGACCCATTTCTAATGCAGATATAAATAGACTATTTCAGTCTGAAAACAAGAGAATTGTATAAAAAAATGATTGTAAATAATTTCCTTAGAATATTGTTTAATGTCCGTAGTGTAAAATAACTTCATCTCTTAGATATGAATTCCTTTAGAAAGTTAACAATCCAGCAAGTAGAATAACACCACAAAGGTCACTGAGGCACAAGTATTTGCATATAAGTCAGTAACTGGAATTACGCTACGTATTTTCACAAGCACCATTTTTCATTGTAACATGTGACAACCATGATTCCCTATTTAAATATCCAAAATACATGAGATAAAATGGTTCTTTTTTATAACAGTTTCCTCAGTGATATAAGCTGATCCCCTAAAGTCAATCTGACTCCAAAGATAATAATGAAATAATCATGAAGAATCCTCTTTGTCTTTGATACAGAAGTAAACAAAGGGGTACCTTTTTACAAACCTGTAGCTTGCTCTCATGTGCTTGATTTGACTGTACTCTAGCTCCTTCTTTTTAAGACTAACTTTCGTAGAAAGTTGTAAATATTTATATTATATTATATATAAATTACGAATACCCTTTTTGAATTCTGACTTTCCACTTTCCCTTTGGTCAGGATCTTTCACAATGCATAAGCTGCTTCTCTACTGGACAGCTTGAACATTCAGCTTTTGAAAAAATATTTCAAAAGATTTAAAAGTCAAGGTGGTGCAGATCTGAAGTCAGCAGCAATATTTCAGTTTTGTACACAGCAACTGACAGATCCTGAACAACCAACTGGTTAGAAGAACCTTGTAGGATTTATATGCAAAAGTATGTATGTACATATACATGCATATGTACACGCTGGGCCTGATCCTGCTCTAATTGATTTTGGTGGAACAAAACATACTCCTACTCGTTTGAAATTGAAGTGTTCAGCATGCCAAATTACTCCTGCTGACTCAAGTTATGCATGTGCAGTGACCCCAGAATGGGCTTTAAGACAGCACAGCTTTGTTGAAAAGCGAAACTTGCTGTCAATGCACTGGGCCAGATCGCATATTAATACAACAGGACTGTCTTTTTGC
>NW_009648250.1:6742804-6747928 GCF_000708025.1 Charadrius vociferus
GTAGGGAAGCCTGATGTCTCCCATGCAAACCCCATATACTAACAACTAGATCTACGCTCGCGAGCTGAAACAGAGGGACACATTCACTTGCGATGTGAGAATCAGAATAAAAGGGGGAAGAATTTAGTACAGAATTGTCTGTATTTAAGTCATATTTCTTCCTATTTTACATCATTTATGTGCACGGTTTACCCATATATTCTTTGTATTTATTGGATGAAAAATAAGTAAGCGCATTGCCTGTATATAAGAATATACTTCACAAATATAAACCTCAAAAGATTGCCAATGTTTATAAACATCTGGACATAAATTCATCTATGCAACATAATGGCAAATTAAACCATGAATTTGACCCAAACCGCACTCAACAACTCTCAAAATCATCTCAGGATAAGAAAAAGTTGGTATAAACATTTTTTTAAATTCATCTTTCCAAAGGAGTGATTTCAGAAGCATAGTTGTGGTCTAGCCTGTAAGAATGAACTTTGGATTTTTGTCCTTCTTATTAAATCAGGTTGAGAGAATATTAAGATGCACGCTACACAGTAAGAAGTCCACAAAATGGATGAACAGGGATTAATAACCTAAAAACTCAGTCTTACATAATGTAAGAGTTGCTCCCAAGGTATATAGGATCACAGTAATAACACATCTCCACTGCAAAATACTGTTTTTAACTCATACCTTTGTAGCTTTCATGAAAGGGAACTTCCTTTGCTTGCATCCTGGACTAAATTCGAATATTCAGATATATAATATTGCTTTATTAATTAACTTCACCAATGCATATAGTTCTTTGAAAATGTTATTTAGCTCTTTTCTTTACAATCTTATTCTTTCACTGCTACTGCTATTAAGAATATTAATCTAGAACTTGGACCTGATCTTGCAAAGAGCTCAATTGCCAAAGCTTTAAACATAGTTTAACCTTTGTTTTCTGGGAATGCTCAGCACCACTCAGAACATGCTTGGCCGCTATCAGAATAAAGCCTGACATTGAGTAGAAAAATCAAAACCACCAAAACAGTTCAGTTTTATATCTCTAAATAACCAGAGAGAACATAGCAAACTTAGAATAGAGTAGCTCTTCTTCCTGAAAATGTGTTATGGAAATGAAGAATGTTAGGGCAACAAAAACGTAATTGAATCGGTACAGATTGCTTTTAAAGAAATCTGTGTAATTTAAGGAATCTTTTCTACAGGGTATTTTAAGCCTTCCTACAGAGTACTATAGCACATACAGCAATAAAGCTCTACAATATAATTAAAAATCAACTGAAAGTTAAAATATACTTATTCTTACCTAGCAGCTGTGCTAAATATAGGCAAAGTCCATGTACCTTCTCATGTAGTGCATTTAACCCTTCTTATTCATTGCATAAAGCACTGGGTCAGAAGGAATATTGGAAAAATATCAATGGCCATATTGTATGGCTTAAAATACAGAGAGAAGGAAAAGACACCTAAACTAAGGCCTCTAAGAAATCCAGTACTGATGATCTTTGGCTTCAAAACGAAGCCACACCAATGCCTCCAGTGGGTAGTGCCAGGGTCTATGTCAGATATCTCTCCCTTTTTGATGTTGGTGTGTGTTTAACTTTGGAAGCAACACATGCAAACAGGTTGTGCAAAAAGCTGCGTGCCTTTGAAATGTTTGTTGTATGCTCTGGTTTTACCTCTTTTCCTTTTTTTTTTGAAAAAAAAAAAAAAAAAGAAATATTCTAAAGCTGTGTTCTTCAGTAAGTTCACCCATTCAGCTTGAAAGAATTACAGCCAACATGCAGTTTTCTTATTCAGTCTGTGAATTCCCTTTGAGAAATTAAAAAGAAAGAACAAAAAAAAGTAGAGTTGCTGTGCCACAGATGAAAAGAAAAGAAACAATTACTAAAGTTTTGGCAAAGCTTGCTTTCTCCAAATATTCTCCTTCTCAGTTGACTGCTTGATGAATGCTTGGTAATTGCTTTTTTCCTCTCCATTATGTATGTATATCAACTCATATCCCCATACATACATGGCAGTTTCATGGAGAGAAAAATTTTGTAGAGAAATATCAGAAGGGCAAGATGAAATGAAGTTCTTGTAACTAGATTCATATTACTTTAGCTTTCAGTGTAGACAGAAGAAAGCTGGCTAGAACAACGATCCACTGCATTTACTTGTAGGAACCTGCTATCGTCTGGCATGCTGCGAGCTGAATCACCAAAGATACCTGTGGACCCTACTGGAAAGTCATAAACTGGAAAAAAATACAAAAACAATTAATTAACTAGGATAACTATATCACAAAGAATGTCCTAATACTTATGCTGAGAACTGGAAATGGCTCTAAACCAAATAGACAAACAAAAAAAACAAGACAACATGCTTACAAAATTATTAACAACATAGCTTACTGCTTACCACAGGAAGAATTTCAGTTCTATCAGAATCAAGTCTGAAGAACAGCAGATTTCATCACAACTAGCACTTGACCATTTAATGGGTGTTAAAATCGTCATAATTTTAAAAATAAACTTCATGATTGCTTATCAAATTTCATCATAGCCAACATAGGATAAGAGGCAATAAAATATTGTAGAACTCATTTGCCGACCCTGCCACAGAAATGACTTCTGTGGCAACTTCTACAAGCGATAGTAGTAAGCACAAGAGTAGCTGTTTGCCAAACAACTCCCACTCTTGGATTACACTTTCACATACTGTGAGATGGCTCTTTGAAATTACAGGTGCATTGGCTTTTTAATGCACTACCAAAGGAACAAAATGTGAAAGAGATTTCAAAGCACAATAGCTGTTAAGTGAAATCATCCTGTGTGGAGGGACTTGGGCAACAGTTGTGCTTACGACCTAAGATAAGGCCCACTGTCTTGTGCTGATCCTCTGCACAGAGGCATCTTTCACCCTTCCAGAGCAGCCTGCAAGCTCCTTAAGTACTTTTCAGCTAGGTAGAGACTAAGTCATGTGTGCACAAAAAAGTGTGCACCCAGGCAGTTCTTGCCATGGAAATGTGAATAAATTAAATTAAAGACTGAGAAAAATCAAACACGTATAAAGCAAAATCGGTGGTTTGAATCATCTCAGGTCCCTGCTACAATACTTACAGCAGAGAGGAGTGGCTGCGCAAGTATCACACAGGGCTCAATGGACTGTATTTCAAAGCAAATACAGGAGCTAGTGACTGTCTGACCCCCAGAGGTTAGAACCTTGAGAAGCCCTCAACAGTGTGCAGTCTGCACGCAGGCCAGATGTTACTGTGACCCATGGTGACCGGGTCCCAATGCCAACCACTCCACAGAGGTCTGACAACCATCTCCTCTTTGTGAAGAGTCAAGTCTGTCGTGACAGGTCCCAGTCACACCCACAGCTCGAGCAGATCTGTCAAAGCCCACAAACTGTACACAACCATCCACAAAGTCCCCAGCTGTCATTTACCTGTAATACCAGAATGAGCTGAAAAAGTTCGATGGAAAATGCCAAGCCCTGCCTGGCCTGCTGATGTGGGAACTAAGCAGTCTTCAAAAGGAGGAACCATATTGCAGGAAACACCATGTTGTACATTCTTCTGAGTGTCAGCATAATGTGGAGGGCAGAAAGTCTGAAGCTGCCCATAAAAACCTACAACAAGGAGAAGAAAGTGGTGAGTAAAACACCTGGACAGAGATACAAGGGACAGCATGTGAAACCGTGGCTGTGAAAATGATAAAAACCGTGACTGCAGTAGCACCAGGACTTCAATTACTTTCCACCAATAAAGCAGCTTTGATATGAAGCTCCCTAAGACTTCCTCCAGTTGCTACTAATTCCAAACACAATCCGCTTCACGGACTTCCTGATTGCAGCATGACTTGTGAGAGGCACTGACTGGCTAGAAGTTGAAGTTACCAGGAAAATTCTCCATTTACTCAGCAGTCCTGCTGTCTGAACCGGTGGTCTCCAGATTTCACACTGGGCTGCTGCCTGAAAAGTTCTAAGAAAATGCTTAATTCAAAATAAAGGAAGATTCCCCAAGTGAGACCTGAATAAAATCTGAGAGTCTGTCACTGATGCCAAGACAGCTGACTGATAGTGGGGACATGCCTATGAGACTCAGAAGGGCTGCTTGCTGATGATCCACGGGGCCTGCTGTCCCTAAGTACAGGGTGAGAGTCTAACCCACTCATTGGTAGCAATGAGTCCACATGGAGGAGTACCAAGACTGTTGTGTCACATAACATAAAAGATCCCCACCAGGGTATTTGTTCTTTACGTTGTTTTTTGTTCCTTAAGTGGTATTTGAGAGAGGCATATAAGCCCTGAGTAAATTCACATTGAAGTCCATGCTAAAATATATTTATAGAACCAAACCCACGCTTCTTTGTAAAACAGGGATGTGTATACAATCTAAGAGGCACAGACAGATGTTCTGCAGTAGGTTGGCCTGAAGATTTTTCTCATGGAAGCAAGGCCTTTTCTCCTCCTAAAAAAACTGCTGCTAAGTCTAAGTTTTGGAGATTTTGCTCAGAGTCTGAAAGATGGCTTTTATAGGTAAAAGACTGTGGTATGCACTTATTTTTGTTTTCTATAACATGTTCATAGGAGTATATGTCAAAAATGAAACCATTATAAATTCAGTATTACAATATATACGTATTTTTCTTTTAAGAAAAACTGCGAATCGAGCTCCTCTCTGCCAGTGCTGTGGCTCCTTGCTCTCACCACTCTCTTTCCATAAATAAAGGAAAAAGGAAAAAGACAGTGCATTACCTTCACGGTGTTACATAGAAATTGTAGGCCTTGACTATCCAAAAATAGGCCCAGGAGTGAATACAGTCTCTGAAGATTTTATTAGCAAACAGTTTATTGCCTAAAGGCTGGTGTGGTATTCTCTTGATGAAGAGATGTTGTGGTAAGTCATACCAAAAAGCCACTGTCAGAAAAATGACCCCCTACCTCAGAAAGCATCTTAAGGAATTTCCTGTGTCTCAAGTTTATTCCAGAGACACTACTGTCAATAGAAAAAGCCGATGTGCAGGGCTGTCTCCTCTAGCCAGCCTAGTTAATCAACATCCATATGTTGGTTCCAGCTGAATTTCCTTTTACTGGAGAAATATCAATAAAAAGAAACAACAATAAAACCTTCCC
>NW_009648250.1:6747971-6751533 GCF_000708025.1 Charadrius vociferus
CCCTTAAAACATCAACATCCGAAAAAAAGGAAAAAAGGGGAAAAGAGGGATTGAAAATCATCTTTTAATGCATCTTCTGGATATAAACTCCATACTGCAGATACTGCCTTACAATTCAAGAACTTAAATGACTCGTCTCTCCTTAGGCATCTGTTTATTGTCTTTTGGATATTCTAAAAAAGGAGGAAACCTTGTTACTTTCAGTGATCGTACATGTTCACAGATTTGACTCCAAAGAGCATTTAGTACTAGGAGGGAATAAGGAACTCTAATCTGGGTAATTGCAGGGACAGCCAGCTCAAATTCATCCTTCCACGTGTTCAGGAATCAGCCTCAGTACATCCACACTGTGTAGTCAGGAGAGCATATTTATACCAGACATTCAGCTTTCATACCTGGGATCTACTAATGTCCAGAAGCAGTAACAAACCATGACTAGTATGCAAATCAATTGACAGGATTAAAAACTCAATTCCCTCCCTAAAAGCAGTGGGATGTTTGGGTGAGCAGCATATGACAAAAGGCCTTTGGGTACCATTTAACAGTTCAGAAAGTATCAAGGAGATATATTATAAGCAGAGAAGACCCTTTTATGGGAAGCATGAAATGTGGAATCACAGCCTATTGATAATTGAGATGGACATGTCTAAATATCTCGGGTATTATATGACACCTGAACATAACTATTCATTCATTACTAGTAATTAGAAATGCCCCACATGGAGCATCCAGTTTTGACGTATGAATAAAAAGTATTTAAAAAATAAAAAGATTATATTGGTGCAGTTCCACACCCCAACCCAAACAAAACTTCCAACCTCAAATCCCTTTACAGGGATATTCTATGATTAGAAAAATGTTATGAATATAAGCGACTGGGCAAACTTGTTCTGGATTGTGGCTAGGAGCTAGATGCATTTCCATTAACTTTCCTATGGAAGTGTGCACATGGGACTGTTGTTTGCTAAAGCTGCACTGAGTGTTTATGTTTAGATAATGCATTTCATAAATAATAGGGATGGAGACCGGAGAAGGACGCAGTGGAAAACATGCTGTATCACTTTATGTGATATAACTGATTTTCTGCCAAGCAGGAGGAAGGATGCATGATTTAGGAGTTTTATGATTCCAATTATTTTTCCTTTGAGACTCATTTCTGTGGTCTCCATGAGGAAACACACAAATGTTGGCATGCATAAGATGTGCTCGAATTGAAACAGAACTCTCAGTATTTAAAAGCATCAGAATAGGCCAGGACTACGGACATGAAAAGACAGTCTGAACCCGCATGCAGAAACTCAAAAGAGACCTTAGAGGGGACAGATGTCTAGGTAACAACGATGACTGAAACACAGTCTTTGCATTTTATTTAGTAGCCTTGCAAGACACTTCTTCGTATTCACAATGAGATAAATGCCTAATTTACACATAAATAACAAGAGTTTAGATCAGGCTAATAGTTACATGAAAGAACATTGAAACAATTGTCAGCGTAGTGTCTGAAAACCTGCATGAAAAAAAGAGTATTTTGACTTGATATAAAACAAGCTGGGTGGTGGGCAGGGTGGGAAGAAAGAAAGAAAAATAAAAAGTAGGACCACGGTTCCTCTTCCATAGCAGACACAATTTGCAGACTCTGTGCTCACTCTGGAGAGGCTGAACACTCATAGATTTCATCATCTTTTGCAGGGTCTGCAGGCACTTTGCAGACCTAGCTGTAAGATGATGGTTTCAATCTTTTTTTTTTCTTTTAAAGTTTAACTGCAGGAAAACTGAGTCAGACTACAAAGCACGTTAGGAATTTACAACCCGTCAATCCTTAAATGTTCAGCCCTGACTGATTTAAAGATCAACTGTAGCAAAATCAAATGAAAGAAAAAACAATTCATCCAAAACTTGACTTAGAAGCTACATAGCTATTGACAGGTTTTGCTTCCTTTAAAAATGCTTTTAAAATTTTCTTTCTCTCTCAAACAGCAATAGGACACAGTGTGAAAGTTTACTGTTGAGTCAGACTAGTTACCAGAAACAACCATTTCAATCTATAGTGGTCTGACCCAGCTGGAAAGACCCTTCAAGACACAGGCTGAAATGTCCTTTCACATCACTCTGTGCTCATTCTCTATTTGTGCCTTTCTCACAAAATTCTGTTCCTGATGCAGAACAATCTGGCAGTAACTTTGACTATTGCTAGCTGAAGCCTGGCAAAAAATCTCCTTACCTTGGGGTTGAGTTATTGTGAGTCATATCCTCTGTGTTTGCTCATTCCCTACTTAAGCAAAAGAATATTGTCTGGCCAAGTCGTACAAGCTGAGACCCATTGGTACAGTAACACACTGCAGAAAGAACCAGTGAAGGGCACTAAGCACTTTCGTTAACCCCCAAATGATTTTTTAAGATGGAAATGAGTACAGAAAAATAATTCAACTTTACTAGTTACATGCTCTTTTCAGGATTCAAACTTGAACACAGCAAGTTCCATCTCAACATGAGGAGGAACTTCTTTACTTTGAGGGTGGCAGAGCACTGGAACAGGCTGCCCAGAGAGGTGGTGGAGTCTCCTACTCTGGAGACATTCAAAACCTGCCTGGACACTGTCCTGTGCAACCTGCTGTAGGTGACCCTGCTCTGGCAGGGGGGTTGGACTAGATGATCTCCAGAGGTCCCTTCCAACCCTGACCATTCTGTGTGTGACCATTCTGCGTGTGATTCAGTGACATAAATATCTATCTTAGAAAATGGAGAGCCATAAACAGGAAAGAACAGAACAGAGCATACATAGGTCTCTTCCCCTCTGTTATTTAACACTACTCTAAATGTCTTTGTCCATGTCTGCAGTGAGTCAGGTCACATTGTAGAGGTCTTTGAACTGGAGCCCAAACATGATACAGCAAAATCTCCTAAGTTGGTATCAGGAGCTCTTCCCTTTGTTCACATGGTGCCATGCCCAAGATAACCTACACTACTGCTGAATGTAGGACAACATGAAACCATACGCAGTACAGGCCCTAGACCCTGACCATAGCTCACCCCTTGTTTGAGATTATCTGTTAGAGAACTACCCGTAACATCAGTTTTCTATGTTTTCATGCAGCACTGGAAAAATAAAAAAGGCAAAAATGTTGGCAAATGAAGTTCCAGCAAATGAACATTTCTTCTCAGGACTGTGACTCTGGACTATATTCGTTGCTCTCTTATTAAACTATTTAAAACACACACACGCACAAGGTTATGTCAGTTGTGTTTCTTTGAATCAGTACACTATAGGCAAGATCCATGATGTCAAGATACAGAATAAACAGTTATTTTTCTGGCATGATAGCATTATTTCCTGAGGAAAGTAAAATATTTTTATATATGATAAAATAGCTGAATACTGCACAAATCTCTCCCAAAAGCAAGAAGCTCTTGTTCTTTATCACGTACAGAGCCTCATCCTAAGAGATGCTGAGCATCTGAAAATCCCAGGTACATAGCCCATCTCAAATTCACAGCTGAAATCACAGAATCATAGCATGGTTTAGGTTGGAAGGGACCTTGAAGATCATTGAGTTCCAACCCC
>NW_009648250.1:6752688-6824280 GCF_000708025.1 Charadrius vociferus
GATCTGCTCCATGATCTTGCCAGGCACAGAGGTGAGACTGACTGGCCTGTAGTTCCGTGGGTCTTCCTTACTTCCCTTTTTGAAAATAGGGGTTATGTTTCCCCTTTTCCAGTTGGCAGGATCCTCACCAGACCACCACAACTTCTGAAATATGACGGCTAGTGGCTTAGCGACTTCATCTGCCAGTTCCCTCAGGACCTGTGGATGTATCTCATCAGGTCCCATGGACTTGTGCACTTTCAGGTTCCTCAGGTGGTCTCGTACTTGATCTTCACCTACAGTGGGCGGTTCTTCATTTTCCCAATCCTCGCCTTTGCATTCTGCATCATGGGCAGTGCAGCTGCAGTCCTTGCCAGTGAAGACTGAGGCAAAAAAAGCTCTGTCTCTGTCCCGGGTAACCAGTTCTTGCGCTTCCTTCCAGAGAGGGCCCACATCTTCCCTAGCCTTTCTTTTTTCGCTGACATACTTAAGGAAGGATTTTTTGTTTGTCTTAATGTCCCTGGCCAGATTTAGTTTTATCTGGGCTTTAGCTTGTCTAACCTGATCCCTGGCTGCTCGAACGATTCCTCCGTATTCCTCCCAGGCTACCCGCCCCTGTTTCCACTCCCTATAGGCCTCCTTTTTGCTTTTGATCCTGTCCAGGATCTCCTTGTTCATCCATGCAGGCCTCCTGGCTTTTCTGCCTGCCTTCCTCTTTGTAGGGATGCATTGCTCCTGAGCTTAGTCACATAACGGTCCACATAAGTTTCTGATAGAGTCCTGATCCCACTGAACTGATGCAGACAAAGATTTCGTTACAGATATGTAATTAATGACTGCCACAGTTATCACTTCCATAAGCTAGAAAGTTTCTGATGGACATTTATTTCCTCCTCAGTCAGGTCTCTGCCTGGCACCACAAAGAGAGAATATTTTCTCAAGAAATTCATTATAACTGCCATTAAGAAATATACATCATGGGTGAGTAGTCTTTACTGCTACAGTATGTAAAAATTCCAGCTGCCTTTGCCCTGAACTACTTCAAAATAGTGTTCCTCGGCATGGCAGTATATTTCTACAGTGTCCACTAGGTGAATTACACGAACATCAAGTAATCATTTGGTACCATCTAAGTATGAAGAACAAAAGGAACAGAAAGAGTAAGACAGATACATGAGTCACATATTGTACTGCCAGATGGATCTGCAAATGTGAAAAACTAGAAATGTTTATATTTATTTATTTGTAATTAAAAGATAACTGTTACTAGTAGAGCTGCCTGTATAGATACATTAGTATAGCTAACTCATATCAGCTAACTTTTTTTTTGAAGAAATAGCAACTTTTTTTTTTTTAACTGAATTATTTTGCATGACTTTTGTATTTCTTCCTTTACTCAGCCAGCACCGGTCATCAGCTTAACTCACAAACACATATGATGTGAGTTACAGGCACAGTTTTAAAGGACAGACAGATTTCTAGTGCAAAAATGTTCACAGAATCAGAAGCATCCAAAATCAAGGCAGCTATGTCCATGCCCAAAGGAACTTTACCTCACTCTTCACTATAAACACAAGAAGCTTGTTCACTGTGATGGAGGAGTTTCTATTGCTGTTCTTTTCTTTCCTACCCCATGCATCTCTTCTGACTTATCTCTACCTTATTCTTGCAGCTGCCTGTGTGCTGCAGATGCATGTGTCCTCAGGTACCTCTGCTGAGATCCCTGCAGTTGTTCTTGGCTGAAAAGATTCACCAGTACAATACAGGTCCTGGGCCAATTGTTGCAGATTTCCAGGACCTGTACTGTCTTTTATTCTGTCTACAAACACATAGGACAATGGCATACAATGGTGTCAAGCTGGGAAATCATCACTCCAGCCTCCAGTCCAGGATAGTTTCAGATTTTCTGCCTATGGTAATCCAACAAAAGATGCTACAGTCTAATGAAAAGAAAAGAAGAGCTTCACTTCTGCAGCTCAGTGAGTTGTCTAACATCATTGCTTCCAAACATCCCATGCAGCAAAGGAAAGTGTGAATTTCACAAGAGAAAGGAAAGGGAATATTTAATTTATTACATAATATTAACCAAGGCAATAAAAAACCCTCTTTGACATTACTGTGTATCTGATGCTGAAAAGCACTCAGAACACATAATGAAAGCTGAACTGTAGACAATGTTCTTCCAAGAAAAAGCAGTGTCACAATACAAGTAGCTATTACGTATAAGAGTCTTGTCAGTATTGGATCTCCTACATCGTTCCTCTCCAAAGGATAGTGCTTTGAGATCTCCATGAGCTTTTAAGATGCTCAGGCTTTCAGTAGGGAAGTCTGTTTAGAACTTGTTTTGTTCAAAAAGCTTTCAGGCAATGAAACTCACTCTTTCTTGGTACAGCTGATTTAAATGGAGTCGACAAGTTTAAGACTACACATTGAGACAAAAATGCCATCATTGTTTGGTAGCGGACTGAGCTGAAGTGGCTATAGCTACAGCACTTTAAATCATGAAAAGGCAGGTTATGAACTACAGGAGACAGAAACTAATAGAGCTTCTCACAGAACCTTCTTATATACCAAACAGTCCAGGCTGGTGAGGTAACTCCATGGTGGTTTTCTACATTATAATGATGTCACCAAGCAATCTTTGTATTGCTGCTGGGAAAACATGACCATGAACTCTTGAAACATTTGCTTTTGAGGAGAGTTTAGGCAAGCCTTTCAGGCACACAGGACAAACAAAGCTTTCAGTGCAGCACATAGGAGTGAGACAGCTGTGCTTAAGCTGGAGGGAGTACGTTCTGACAAAATACCTCTTACAGCGACTTAATCTTTGAAACAACATGTGGCTATTTTATTGAAATGTATTGTATCTTTCAACACTAAAAAAAAAAATAAATAAATTAGAGTTCAGCCTGCATTGTCTTCCTACCAGTTTTAAGTGCAGAGATCCTTATAATTGCAACTTTGAGTTGCTATTTATGCATACATAATTTCTGTCAGCAATGTCTATTTTCAACATAGGTTCTCCTAGGACAGGGAGGCAAACACAGTAATGCTAATGTGAGACTAAGTAAGGTATGGATTTAAGCTCCCAAGCCCTTGAGGTTATCCATTTTTTGATCCACTCAGAAGACAGTATTAATCTCTATCTTAAATTTAGATGTGGAATGGGTCTTCAATCCATATGTGACGTCTGCCCAGATGAGGGCATCTGCCCAGATGAGGGCAACTGTTGACTGCTGTCAACACATTTCTGAGAGTTAAGGCAATTACTATTTAGACTCCATACCAGCTAGAAAAAAAATCCCATACCACCTAACATTGTTTTCAGCTGCTGTTAATTTTCTTCTTGGCTACAGAAGTTTATACTTCATTGAACAAAGAGGGAGAGAGAAGTCTTGTACAAGCTGTTTACACAGCACAAGTGGGAACACAGCTGTAAGAGACATGCATGCTAACAAAAGAAGAGGTCTCCATCTCTCCACAAGTGCTAGGGGGTAAAACATTTCACCTCTTGAAAACCTGGTAGGACTTTATGTGTAAAGTCAGGAGGGACAAGAAGGATAACATTAGAAATTCACAAGCACAGGTCATCAAAGAATTATTTGCAGTTCTATTTCAACAACAGCTCTGACAATCAGTCTGAAAAGAACCCATAACTCCATAGTAGGATGAACAGCAATTAGCTAAGCTAAGACTTTTAAGGAATTCTGAAGGGAGGGTCCTGAAGGCTCTTTCCCAGAGTCTTTATGCCTTAAAAATACCAGCGCCAGCCCTCGAAGCACGTAATTTGAAGCCAAGCAGCAGTGACAAACAACTAACATTATTCCTTCTTACCTTGGATGTGGAGGCTATTTGGTTGAAAAGAAGGGTTTGCTGCTGGCTGGGATGTCTTTAGAGGGATTCCTGGAGGGTGGTTGTGGAGTCTGTCTCTGCATCACGTGATGTGGAACTGAAATCCTCTGGGGGCTGATGTGGTGCGGAGAAGGAGCTGGAGCAACAAACCTAGGAGTTTAGAAACACAAAACTGTACAATCTGCATTAGACAAGAGCTAGAAAGTGTATCTACTTTACTTAGATCACTGTAATGTTTAGCAGTTTGCATAGACACAGACTTCCCAAAGAGCAGTGTGCAGCCCAGTTAGACAGAAGATACATTTTCAAATGGTGACATATCATTAGATTTGACAACTGGGAAATTAAAAGGCTGAATTGCAGCCTTGTCATGGAAAACTCCTTTTTAACTTCTGTGGGTGGGTTTAAGGAGGAGGAGATACCTCATGGGGTACCCGATTTCTGAGGCATTGCCAGTTGTCTCATTGTAAGGCTCTGTATCAGCTGTATCTCTCAATAAATAGCTGTCCTTCTTCACTGGAAGTCAGTGGTCAGTTCTGGTCATTGGACACTGAGGAGTTAAATATTAGGTTCAGGTTCAGGTCCAGGTTCAGGTTTCAAGTTCTAGAAATCTTTGTATGTTACATAAAGCTATTTGAAAATAAACAATCTGATGTCATTATAATGTATATGAAGGCAAGTGCTAAATCGCTTCCAGCTGGGCGTAGCCTGACCACATCAAAATGTTTATCTGGACTTCAAGGCTGACAGAGGAGGAGAGCCATTCAGACCGAACCTGGTGGTGCAGCTGCCACAGAGGTTCATCACTTCAGTGGTATGTTTTGCACAGCTCTGTCACTACTGGCACTACAATGATACACACTACTCTGAGGATTTTACACAAGGGCTTTACAGACTTTGTAAGACTAACTTTTTTCTGTGTTTCATTAAAATTGCATAACTCAAAGTACATTACAAATAGGTGCTACAGCCAGTTTTGCAGATGGAAAGCTAAGGTTATAAGAGCTCTTTGGCCCCCGCTGACCAAACTACCCACTAGACCAATGGGAACTGATTAGTAAATGAAAGCTCAGCCTGGGCTTAGGAATGGCTCAGGGCCACTTTCTCATCCATGAGAGGACAGCCAGGATGGCCAACAAAAAAAGCCAGGATACTTCTGCAAGAGGCTGAGTGAAAACTGATGTGGTATTTCTGTCACAGACCAGCCTCTCCCTCCACTCCTAAAAGCAAGCTGCAGGTCTGCGCTGAGCAAGAGCAGCCACCTCTCTGGTGGGTGTGCTCAGCAGCTGTGACTAGGAGGGATTTGTGCTTGCAGGTAACACAGTCTGCCAGGATCCTGAAGTGTGGATGTGGTCACTGTTCTCCTGAGACTGGGCCTCAACACACTAGAGGACTTTTTTTTTCGCCTACCAATAAAGAATGTTTCTCCTGCAGAAGTGTAAGGAATCTGCAGTCTCACCCTGAGTACAACAGAAAGTGCAACTGTGGTAGCAGCGCTACAGAACACCTCTGGACAGGGTCATCGTACGGGTTATAACTGCATTTAAATGCAAGACACCTGAGTATGTTGCAGCTCAGAATCAGTATGTGCCGCACATTATCTGCGTGATTTTGACTTAATTTGAAATCTATTCATTACATTTCTGGTAGATCCATATTTTGTATTTGGAGTCAAGATGAACTTTGGATGATTTACTGCCTATTCAGTTTTCTTTGAGAATCACATTTTAGGCATACTAGATAGGGTTTGGATGGTCTTTGTGCTGACGTGGTATTAACTTCATAAACACATGTATTACTTCTGCTATGCTATATAGATGGAGGAAATAAAGATGTCACTAATGAGTCACTGAGTCTTTAATGTGTCAAATATTTCATTGTTCGAGATGATAACTGATGCAGTGTAGACTCAAAGACATACTAGGAGGAGAATAAAGCATGTGTTTCACAATAATACTAGGGAATACTTTTTTTTTAAAAAAGAAAAATCAGTAGCTATATTATGACAAAAATATCAGAGGTTTTCAAAAAGTGCTACAGCTACCTGATTATATGTCTCCTGAGTAAGGACTGGAGTTAGTTTTTTGTATAGCACTCACACAGAAAGACTGTTATTTTCTGCAGCAATACACAATCTTTTATTAGAATCATAGAATGGTTTCATTTGGAAGGGACCTTAAAGATCATCTAGTTCCAACGCCCCTGCCATAGGCAGGGACACCTCCCACAATCATTACTATTATTTTAAAAATATGGGGTATCATCCTCTGTGTTTTCACAAAGTTAATTTGTGAAAATTCATCTCTGAAAAAATGTTTTAACCAGCAGCCAACATCAGGTGAAAAATCCTTTTCAAAACTCCAAGTGAAAAGCACAGTTTTACAGATTTCCCATTTGATTTAACATCCAAAAAACCCTTCGAGTAATAATGCACTACTTTGTGTAGCCAGACAGGACTCCTTTTTAGTAGACTTTACTGGTGTTCATAATGATTTATGAATCACTTCATGAATTCCTGGCTTACTCATATGGTTGTCTATAGTTATCTACTTTTACTTCCCTTCTGCCTAACAAAAGAGAAACTTGGACTTCTCTCAGTCCAGATTTGTCCCCAAGCAAATCACAGTGTGTTACTGGGGGAACTGCAAATTTAATTTTGTTCCTGAAACAATCAGGACCAGCTTGTAACCATTCGGAAACTGCCATCAAGAATCGTGGCCAAGCCCTGGAGCCAATGTAAACAGGAACCAACCAGATTTGCAGAAAGATGCCCTTCCCTATGCCTGCTGGATGCAAAATCAGAGCAGCGACATTTCTGGAGCCGTCAAGTAGCCTCTCCCTTTCCAATAGTGGCTAGGAAAAAGTGTCCTGCTAGGGAATGACTAGATTTGGTAGTAAGCAAGATAGATGACAAAGTTACCAAAGCTTACCTGTTTTGGTAAGATTAGTTAAAATGGCACATATATAGGGGTTTTGTTAGTAACTGGTAATGGCTACATGGAAAAAAGATTTTACTCTGGCATTTGTGGACTGGAGCTGGCCCAAATGTAAACTACATGCACAGTCTAAACAATGTGTGGAAAAGGAAGGGAAGAGGAAAGCTAATACTAATACTATATTCATATAGTATAAATAGTGGATTTATATAGTATTTATAACTATTCACATAGTTTATTTTAGCATGATTGGTCACCTGTAAATGAGTCTTTGGTGTGCTGAGAAAAAAACCTTTTCTGTCTCTGTAGCAAGGATACACACAAGGTGTTTCTTCTCCTAGAATCCCAAATGCTTTGAGGGTCCTTGATTAAAGAACTGGCTCTTCTGAATTGTCTCGGCATCAAAGGGATAAAGGGGTTATTTTTGTAGGTGGAGAAAATACTGAGAACTGGCTGGTAGAGAAACCCTTTTTCTGTTAAACTTCCCACCAAGCAGAACTGCCATTGCAATCCAAGACAGTGGAGATGGGTATTGTAACTGTGATATGAAGTTGTGACTGTTCCAGCTGGTTGGAAAACACGAAAGCAAGAAGAGAATTACCATTCAAAGCTCTGCCTGACCTACGCCTTTTTGATGGTGTTCCCCCTTTTCCATGGGAATTTGAAAGACTCATGACCTCAGAATTATCTTGGCTGCTGTTCTTTTAGGCTGGCAGTCTTTCATTCGATTTCGCACTCCCAGTCTCAGGTAGCTTACAGAAGTACATGACTGGCCCAGCAATACTGGACATTGTGCTTATACAGGAATGTCTCAATGGGCTTCTCCCACCTTCACTCTTCGATGTCTCTGAGAGTTGTCACCTGCACCCACTTCACAGAGCTCTCTGTAGCTAACTAGCGAGCTGCCCTTCCTAAGGGGAGAAGGGAGAGCAGGAAATTTGGTCCAAGACTGGAGACAGTATGCTGATGACAAGAAAAATCCCAGGTCTCTCATTGATTTCCGTCCCATCTTAAAAGGAAACCCCTTTGACTCACTGCCTGCTTCACTTCCCCACCTTCTGAAAGAGAAGAGCAACTCCAAGCTGCGACAAGAGGCTGAGTTTTTCTTGCCTTTTTTTTTTTTTTCAGGAGACTAGTAGAAGGACAACAGAAAGAACACAAGGCAAATCTTTGTGCTCTTCTGTCCTCCTCCCTCAATGCTTTAAACCTCACGCTGCAGAAGCAAAGAGTGCAGGAAGGATGGGAGACTGGCATTTTGGGGGCAGAACTGGGGAATGATTAATTGCAAGACAGACTTAGAAGCGAGAACCACTACAGCAAAGGTAAGCTGCAGTTACACATCTTTGTGAGGAAATCTGGAAGAAGTGGCTAATCTAATTACTATATATGCACACACAAGTACATGTACATACATATAGTGCAAAGAAGTAACAACAAGAGTTCAAATTCAAAATGCAGATAAAAATTGTGTACAGTCACTAAAAAATCTATAATTTGGCAGCCAATCAATCACATCAATTTGGCATCTGAGATACAATTTCTGAACTATTGTTTTTGGCACTAATGGTACCACTCATGCTTCTGGCTTTCCTCTTTCTCTCTCAAATTCTCCTTCCTGTGAGGCCATATTCATGGGATATCAGAAAGTACATTTCAAATGTGGGTGTAAAGATTACCTTGAATCACCAGAAATAAAGTGTAAGGGCAAACTTACATTAAAAAAAAAGAAGTGTGGAGGTTAACTTAATCTGACTCTTTTTTGTAGTCAAAGAGAATCAACTTTGTCAAATCTTTGAAAGCTGCTATCTGTTCTAGGGAACAAGATTTAAGACTTTTTACTGCCTTTTGGTAAACAAGCCAGATCACACCAAAAATGTCTGGCACAACTTATTTCTCCTTTTTAACAGAAAAAACATGTTAAGAGCCCAAATACCACCATTTGGGTTGCAGGACACCAGCTCTGTCAACTTAATATTCTAGGGGGTTAGTATATTTCTGCTTTTTCTGTTTGTAGTGTTTCAGAGTTGTAGAAAAAAAGTTGATTTTTGCTAAATCTAAAAAATGATCATTAATTCATATCATATCAAATTTTGTGTTTCACTTTTCCCGGCTAGCAGTTTGCTGGGAAAAAAGGTTAATTCCAATTATTTTCCAGTTTCAAACAAATTCTGCAGGGCACTAGGAGCTTGACAAAAATAATGGTAACAGCACATTTTACTATAGTAGTAATAATAGCAAATGAAGGGAATATTTTCTTTGCTTAGGAACAGCAAAGAAAATATTTTCACTGCAACTATATACTTGTTAAAAATATATTGAAAAGAAAGGGAACTGCATCTGCATATAAATGAGGAAAAAGGAGAAGATACAGTTTACCTACTATTAATCCATGCTACACTATGGCACAACATGCTACTAGCAGGAATTATTTGAGATAGGAGCTATGTTGGATGTAGCTATGTCTTCACTCTCTTTTTCTCAATTCGCACTGAAAAGTAAAGCATGTGCCATCGTTTAGACAACACCATTCCTTATGGTTGCTTTCAGTATGCTACCAAAATAGAAATGGGATGTTAATGTTGAAAACTTTTGTCTTTTCTTTTTCTTCAGAGGTCATAGTTTTCTTTGAACAATTTGTAAACACAGTTTATTAGGTTGCTGCTCTGTTAACTGGCTGAGTTCTAATCCTTTTTACTGGGCTGCAACAGTTTGGGAACATATCCAGATGTTATGCAGTTGACACAGACAGAAGATCAGGCTTTCATCTTATTACAGTGGAAGTTTTAGCTGGACAGATGACAAAACTGTAAGGTCACTGTAGCAGGCTGCTGTCACCAACATCATCCTGAACAGTGCTGCACTTTCAGGCAACAGTAAGTGAGGAACAACGTCTTGATTGCCTTTTTATTTCTAGGCAAATCCAGAAAATCTGGGGTGACGTCTCCATTCTCTGCTTTAAATACCCTTGTCATTCTGCTTTGATCCCACATTTTGGTTTGGCTCCACACTTTATGCTGTGTGCTAGTGACTTCGCAGCTCCTCAGTCCACTGTCAGTGAGGGAAACATTCTGTTATAATAAAGTACTCTGTAACCCAACACATTGCACTGTTAGTCCAGCTAGCTAACAATGACAATCAAATAAACACGGTTTAATAACACTTGTAAGGAAAGCATAGCTTTTGCCAAGCACGATTTTGAAATATCAAACATTTTTCTTGAAAGTCATGAATGCATTCATTTGACCAAAATAACAGAACCACAATTTTTTTACCTACTTATGATACAACAAGTTTCTCTCCAATGGTTTTGCTGTTCCAAACGATTTTTTTTTTTAAAGGACGGGAATATTCTCCCGTAACAGAAATATTTTGCCCAACCCAAAACAAAATTTTTGTCCATAATTTTGTTCAGCCACTGAATTTGTGCTTGTCAAGCTCTGCCTCACATCCTACACAGCAATGGTCCCACAGCAGGTTTCTATCCCCATGGTGTCTTGGTGGAGTAGGCTGCATGTGCCAAGAAGACTTTAATTTTATATGCTTCTTTTCAGTCATTAATAAGTGTCTAAAAATAATTTTCATGCTCAAGCTTTAGGAACACAGGAACTGCTATTTCAGATCAAACCAGTGCTCCATCTAGTCCAAAGAAGGGATTGCAGGAAGAAAGAACAGCCCCTCTGACCATCAGCACTGGTCTCTTTGGTGAGAATAAGAAAGGAGAATTTAAGTGGAATTGAAAGTGGAATTTAAGGAAGGAAGCTGTGAGCAGCCACCTCAATATACAGATTCACTGGAGACAGAGATACAGAACTTCAAAATCTTTCTCAGCACTTTCTGTGGCTGTATTACACTAGAGAACTGAGTTTCTTGCAAATGCAAAGAAAAGGAAAAGAGCACCTTTGTAAAAAGAAGTGTGGAAACAGGCTGGAGAAAAATCGCAAGCTTTGCTAGGTTGGCTCTTAAAGGAGGTTGTAGCGAGGTGGGGGATAGTCTCTCCTTCCAAGTAACAAGTGACAGGACAAGAGGAAACAGCCTCAAGTTGCTCCAGGGGAGGTTTAGACTGGATATTAGGAAAAATGTCTTCACTGAAAGGGTTGTTAAGCATTGGAAGAGGCGGCCCAGGGAAGTGGTTGAGTCACCGTCCCTGGAGGTATTTAAAAGACATGTAGGTGCTTAGGGACATGGCTTAGTGGTGGACTTGGCAGTGTTAGGTTTATGGTTGGACTTGATGATCTTAAAGGTTCCTTCCAACCTCAATGATTCTATGATTCTATGACTCAGGTTCATGGTTAGACTTGCTGCCACCTCCACTCGGTTTTGTCTGTCATTTATATGTGTCATTTTTTTCACTAACAAAAAAAGTGATAATGTCTTAGCAGACAATCTTCTGAAGTATCCCATGCCTGGAAAGAAATTACTGTACTGATTTCAAAACCACACTGTTAAGGTCTTTAACTGAAGACTTTCTTCGAGGCAGCCCTTTGTATGCCACATACAAAGGGCTTTGTAATATGTGAAGATTGGAAGTGTCGACTCCTTGGTTAGAACTACTCAGAGGCTTTTGCTTCTGGAAGTCTGGCTTGGAGCTACTTATTATTTTACAGCAAAACCATAAAGGAATATAACCATACACTCAAAAAACCAAAACAAGCACTGTTGCAGAACTTATTATAGCATTACAGTAACGCTAAACTGAGCAGTTCAGCCCTAAGTCCTTCCAGCTTTACAGTCTCTAGAAATTCCTGTCAAGCCAGGATGCATCACACTTCAGGGACACACCACTAGCTCCGGTTTACAGGAAGGTGAAAAATCACCTGGAACACCAAGTCAAAATGAAAAATCATGTTCTGACGGTTAACAGGCTACTTCTTGCACAAAAGCAAGCGTTAAAAAGCAAAACGTATATGCTGGGTAATCCAATAGATAATAAAAAAGTAATAAAAGAAAAAATTTCAAGCATTTGGCACCATCAATTTTTGGGCACTAAGCTGCACATGTTAACTATGACATATAAAACCAAAATTGTTTATCTGGGTTTTAATTAGATTGTTTTTTTAGCTTCCTTTAATGCTCATGTCTTCTTTTACCCCAAAAATTAGTGAAAAGGAAGCCAAGTTCACATTCACTTTTATACATACACTTTTGGGTACCATTGCCATTTGGTACCTTCATTGAACAGTTCCAATATTTCATATTAAGGGAGCACTGAAAGTTAGTATCAAAGAGCTGGAACAAAAAAATGTAAATCCATATTTTTATTATGCACATTCTCTCCTTTGATAAATGACGTTGCTCCTTGCATACAAACTCTCTATCTGACTTGCACTCTGTGTACATTGAGCTTTCTACACAGAATGAAAGCAGTGTGATATGTGTCCCGTGTTTGGTTCAGTTTCTCACATTAAAAAGGTGTAATCAAGTCCACACTCTCCCTCCCATCACCAAGGTGGAGAAAGACACAAAAGAAGCCCTCCAATTATTGCCTGAGTCTGCTGTCCAAAATGCAGGGGGCACGTGACTGGCCCCAGAGTCGCCAAAGCTGCCAGGCCAGCTTGGATCCAATTCTGTCCAACAAATGTGGGCTACCACAGGGGCAAGTGCTGGTCAGCCAGTCCGAGCCACGGAGTGACCCCAGGCACACACAGTGTGTCAGGAACCGCACTGCATGTGGGGAACAAATCCCCTGCTTGCACCCCTAAATCCTGCAGTCCTCTCAATGACCAGATTGCGATAAACGAGGTGATTCACACCTTTCGAAGACACTGCCTCTGGCACTTTATATACTGAAGTGTTGGTTTGTTCAGTTCACGTTTTCACAGGTATCATCACACCCATGAAGTGGTGTATTCGCAGGGCACCTACGCTAGTGGACTGTATTAAATTCAAGATGCAGCTTCTGCACTAGTGTTTCTTTTAAAAATTTCCCTTAATTTGTAGTGTATGTTCTGCAACCAAACCAACACTGCTGTAAACTGTTTTTGTTTTCTGAATTTAAATTGCCATTTGTCACACTACCTAAATGAAGATACTGGCACCTTTTTTTCTAATCCAAACTAGCTCCACATATAGGAATTAGCACTTAAAGCTTTTTTAGAGAGAGACTATACAGTTAACATATGAGAAAGGGGTGTATCACACTAGCTTTTTATTATTGCTGTTCTGTAGAGTACTGTAGTATCCTGAGGTCTGTAACGCATTCAAGGACTTAATGAGTTAAGACATACTCGAAATGTGTCTGCTATGGTCCTACACCAGTAACTGCCTCAGAAATGGGCTAATGAGAAGACAAATGTGTTTTGTCATGAAATTTATACCTGTAATAACTGTTGATTTGTCCCTGCCTGTCACCTCGTGCTCTGGCAATTGCTGGATACGGGTGTTCACGCACTGGAGTGAAAACTATACTGGGAAGGAAAGAAAAGCCTCTGGGTGAGGCAAGAGAGCACGGGCAGCCCCAGAGTTTGCACTGAGGGCCAGAGCCAGACCCAGGAGTGGGAAGGAAGAACTGATGATCATGAAAGAGCAAGTTTCCCTTCAGACTGGTGTACAAAGCTAAAAAATTTGCAGTGGCTCCAGAACTGGCTGAATTCACACGTGCAGTCTGAAATCAAAAAATACTTTCACCTGTTGTCAGTTCCCTGAGCCATCATGTTCTTCCATCTTCCTGATACAAGGCAGAATGAGTACTGCTTTCCTCCAAAGAAATTATGCTCCTTTATCAGTAACTAAAATCTAATGAATGTTCTTTTCAGGTTTATAATTGGATGCTTTGTGCTTTCCAAATTACGGACATTTTCGTCACTCAAGGAATTTAAACACTTTGAAATACATTAATGAAATACAGCAATTTATCATTTAGAGCACTGAAAAATAGGGAGATTAACAAAATAACGTTTAAGTACCCATATACACAACATAAGAATTCAGTATTTTGTGTGATGGTGTATCTTCCTGAGTTTCCACTGAAAACCTATTTGCTTAGGCCTATTCAGTCTTGTGATCCGGTAGAATTCTGGTTCAATGAACTAAGTGGAAATCTATAATACCACTATATAAATAATTGGGAGGATTGCTGAAAATAATTTAGGGTATGTCTAAACATGAAAATTAAACCACTTCCAAGCAATCTGCTTTCTCATCACTGAAATATCTAAAATCATTGAAACAGCAAAGGTCAAGAGGTTTATACCTAGGCAGCATAAAATAAATCCTGACTATAAATCAAGTTCTCAAACCAGTGAACTAAAAATTCTTTCATTATCTATTGGTCTTAATAAAATGGAAAAACAAATGCCAAGTTCCTGCAGAAATACTTATTATTGAGAGTATATTGACAGAATATGACTCTCCTACCACAAGTAAAACAGAAACATCTCAGGGCCCCCATTCTGTAAGGGATGGCTGGGCTCCTCTGAAGTTCAGTGTCCCAGCCAGTATGACTTTCCTTGCTCAGGTCTTTGGTGGAGATCAAGAGGAAGCTGGAGGAAGTTCCTGAAATGGAGATGGATGGAAAGCCTCCCTGCCTAGGCTGGGGTGACAGAGTCCCTTTCACCTCTCCTTCCCCTGGTAATCCCATACCCAGAGCAATTGTTATCCAAGGGCTGCCACCAGTGACTTTATGCACACCAACAATTCAGTTTCCACCCACCCTGGCAGCTCTGAAGGCAGCCCTGCCCCAGGCTCAGTGTGGGAAAAGCAGGGGCTGGTCTTACCTCTCTGAGTCCGCAACTGAGAGAAGAGGTAACTGGGGAGAAGGATGGAGAGGACTACCCTGTACGTTAGGTCCTGGGGAGGGGCGGCGGCAGGGGTGGGACAAGGACACTGCCCCTGCTGCTGTTCCACTTCGACTTGTCTGTGTGCTGGGGAACACGGCCGCTGAAAGCAAAAGGAGACAAATAACCCTCATTAGGCAGGCAACAGCATTGATAACTGACCAAATACTAACGGATAACACTTCCCCCAGAGCTGTAGTGGCAGCTCTTAGCAACTAACTGCTTTTTTTTTCTCAAGTTTTGTTTTCTGTCTGAAGGGGAGAAAAAAACCCACATAAAAAAATAACTAAATAACCTTTGCTGCTCCCAAATGACACTTTCATAAAACCAGGCATGACATAGCTGTGCTCCTTGTCTTGGGAATTTTGTCTGAATAAGGCTGCACATCTTCTATAGCTTCCTGTTGTAGAAGAGGTGGCAAATACTGCCTAAGATACATAATTTTAGAGGTAGAGAACAGAAAGCACAGTTTCGTAAATAGTGAAATATTTCCTACATTTTCCCCTCAGCTGTAAAAATCCCAAATTTCTTGAAAAGGTCAACCCGAACTCAAATATTGCTATTATTGTCCCCAGACTCCCCAGTAATTTTAAACTAGCACTCACAGTTTCATAAATTTCTATTAGGTTGCTCTTGTATACATTCCAAACAAGGAAAGGTTCCGGATAATTAAATAAAAAGCAATACAGGACTCCCTCTGAATGTCCTAATTGGTCTACCCCAAATCCTGTAACCTGTAAACTCATTTTCAGAAGCTATTTAAATAAGGCAGTCAGAAGCTAAGACACTGATTGCCAAATCCCTCTGAAGATCCAGTTACTCAATTATTTTTACTGACATCTGTGTCAGGTAGCTTACGTCAATGTTTAAAAGCAGCCAAACATATGTTCTTAAATATTTTATGAACACTGAGAATGAATTAGATAAGTTGTCTACAACACAAAAATGATCTCTCACTGTTTGGTTGTCATATCTTCCAGTCTCTTTACAAAAAGGTATTGTTTAGGCCTGGTTCACAGAATAAAATTCTACCTACAAAACTTAGGTTGTGTGAGTGAATATGTTGGAGTCAATGACTCAAATTTGTTGATAAAATCCTAGAATTTAAACCAGTTCCCCAAAGGGCACTGTAACTGGTAAAAGATCCTTCTAGGCTAAAATACCTGCATGGATGCTGCAGTCCTAGCAGAAGAAACACTACTTTAGGAGTAATCCCACCAGAGATGAGTCTTCAAGAAAATGTCACAGGTCACAATTTTGAATGTTGCTACCTATGATCAAAAGGGTGAAAAAAAAGTCCACCTCATCTCCCAAGTCCTCAGCCTATTTCTGAAACGCCTTTATTCATCCTCACAAGCCAGCCTTTGTGTCACCACTAGATATTCACCAGACTAAGGCAGAATTAAGGAAAGACTCATGAGTTTAATTATGCTGTAGCCTCTTTAAAGAGCCACCCTGGAATCTTTCAGCTGGTGGAGATGACACAGAGTGCAAGATGACAGATAGGAAACCACTTTGTGAATAAAAACATCTAACACAGAAGCTGCAAAGGTAATGTCAAAGTTTAGGGAAAGCTGGCATGAGCCAGACTGGTGGGCAAAGCTGGAGGAGTGGAGGCTGCCCTACCTCATGGCCAGAAGGACCAACAAAAATGCCTGTGGTTGCCCTGGAAACTAGCATCTACTGTTTGCTTATTCTTATATGGATCAGAGACTTCTAATCACAAACCAAGTGACAACAGGCATCTGATAGTAGAAGGCATCGTCAACCTTTAGAGAGATACAGAGGATGCAGATCCCACAGGGAGATAAGACATCACTTAAGCCAGAAGAGTGACTCATTAAGAAAGACCTGAGGAAGAACCCCCTCTATGACAGAAGAAGGTAGCTTTTGACATTTTTTCACTTTGCTCATGCACCCCAAAAATCATTCTCTGCACACCCGTCTCTCAGAGTAGCATCAAGACAAACGCAGGCGGGGAAACAAAGGAACGACCTTTTGAATTTGTTATTTTATGCTTAAATGCAGCACAGAAGAAAACACTGGAAAATAACCAAATGCATATGCTGGCAGAATAAGCAGAGAGAATATTTAACAAATTAGTACATTGAAAAGGAAAACCCTGATTATCTAAATAAAAACAGAGACTATTTAAATTATTCCTTGCAAAAATAGGATAACTTGCATTTTTCCATGAGGAAAACATTAAAATATGTAAGAAAATACAACGACTTAGTTTCCCAGTACTGTGATCTTTGAGTTGAAAACAAATTTCTTCAAGGCTGTGGTTGATCAGGAGTAAAAAGGCTGGACTATGACTGGGTTTTCAGCATAAGGCAGCAAGAGTTGTTCTTCCCTGTCATAGCTGTTCTCTGCCACAACCATGACTAGGATTTCAGGCAAGTATTTTCTAAGTTGTGCTTGCACATTTCTAGCTGGTCCAGGCTGCAGTGGTAGCACGCGTTCCCACAGCACTGCCCAAGACCTGATGATGCTGTCCCTGGGAAAAGGTTATCTGCAGCCCGGCTTGGGCAACCATCTGCCCTTTCTCTGAACTAGAGCAACCAAAAGCCCATTGCAATATTCACCACCGTAGCAGTATCTGCTACTGTAGTACCTTTTGGCTAGGTTCCCCAGCAATTTCTCTGTACTTTTTTTCCTGTTTCTGATGAAGAGACAGCACACAGTGTAAAGTAAGAGACAACTATGGCAAGGACTTAGAGGCCCGGTAGGACATTTAAGGAAGGAAAAGCACACATATTAGCTGCAAAAACATATTTCTAGACACAGGGCAGGTTAAATGATCACAGCACGACAGAATAGTGTCCCTGGAGTCCCATAGTGCCTTGTAATGAAGTCTCCAAGAGCAGCACCACAAATGATGGTATGGGAGACCATATAACACCTGTGGGCAGCACAACACATCTTTTGTCAGGGCAGCTTCTTGCTGCATAGAGGTACTGTGCTGACAGAAGCACCTCCATGGGCACCTAATGAAGTGAAATCGCAATGCTAGTAGCTGCTTCCCAGTGGAAATGCTACTATTAAAACTTCCTGGTATAGACATGTCATTGATCCAAGCCACTATCTGAATCTTGTAAATACCAGCTGAAGGGAAACACAGTCTGCCACTGGCAGTCTACAGACTTAATGGCAGTCAACAAATATTGTCTGTGACAGGTCATTTCCCTAGTAGAGCTATCCCTAAGAGACTGACAGAAAACTTTGGACACTAGTTAAGAAACTGCTAGGTAACCTGACAACTTTTTCTTGGGAGCTGTGTGTGTGGCAAGCTTTTCTAGTGGTTGAGCTGTTAAACGTGAATTGTGTGCTCAAAGTGCTGGCAGGAAATGTCTACACAAAGGAATGCCTTTTCAGTGCTTGATCTCATTAAACACCTGATTTGAACGGTATGAAAATGAAACAAAGAATTGTGGATGCTGTTCCTCTGCGTCCCTTAAAGACCCCAACCTACACCACGATTTACAAGATGGATATAACCGGTTAGTCCTGAATGTGAACCTTGGATTGGGTTACACCCACAGAGAGGGAGAAGCCATATTTTCATTTCTGGAGTCTCATCACAAATCAATTTATCAACACACACGAATTTTCCATGAGAGTATCTCTACAAAGGCTTCTCTACGAAGCGCTAAATTACATGCATTCTCATAATGCATAGGAACAAACTAGGTGACTGGATGAGAAAAAGCTGATTCTGAGTAAGATTCCTTTAAAAAAAAAAGACAGAAAAGGAGCTTTAAAAAAGTTATAGAATCTAAAGCCTAAAAAAAATAGATTTTTCTTTTAATGGAGCCAGAAACCTGTAATTTCATGGAACATTTTTTAAATGCAGAAGAATCACTCTCCCCTTTGCAAATTACCAACAATGGTATCATTTACTATCTTGGATTTATTACTGCCAAATCAGCACTGTGTTTGATCTATTTCTGTCCCCAAAACACCTCTCCTTTTACCACTACCAGCGTGAATTTGGAGTAGGGCTGAGAATTCTTTTCATATAGAATACGAAAGTGTGAATGTTTCATTTTGTAGCTCAGACAATTAAAATTATATACATACACCTGCAAGAGTGTTTTTTTTTTTAATTCCTATATTTAACCTTCTAATTATATAAGGAATATTTATGTGGCCCTTGTGAACAAGTGATTTACTAGCGCACAGAAGGAAAAATCTGACATGCTTTTTGCACTTGGGAGCATCACCTCCATATATTCTCCCCTCTCACCTCCCCTTGGGAGCCCACACTTCCCTACAGGATTTTGTGGCCAGGAATTTGTGGGCATGTGCTGCGTTGAGCTGGAAGTGGTAAGCCCAGCAAATGTAGCGCATGCTGCCTATGTTGCCTTGATCCTGCCCAGCTTATCTGTGAATCTGAAGACTCCAGTGTGCATGGAACTTATGAAGCCATCATGCATTAAAAAGTACAGCAGAAGTCAAAATCACATTATGAAGACAATAAGCCTGTCTCCAAAGTGGGTCTATCACATTGACCATCTGCATTGATGGTGTCTGTATCTTTCTTCAGATGTTCTGCAGGCAGATCAGAGATATTTGAGATGTCCAAGTACTGGAGGCACCCAGAAAGCTGGAGAGTTTAAGCAGTCCACCCAGTCAAGATACTTGGACAGAATTAAAAAACAAGCCTAGGAAAGCACTTTGTACAGTAATCCAGTCTCATTATTTGGAGACCTGTTCAATCAACCTGTCTTTTGAGATCCCTTACCTCTCGTATTTAGAAATCTAAACGTTTAGAACATAAAGTGGTTTTGTGGTAAAGATCTTCCACATGTAAAAATTGCCCTAAGACACCACACCACCAACTAAGAATCTTTTCCCCTATTCCACAGCTCAGAAAATAGGAGAGGAAAATTATGAAGTCGTTAAGAATTACCAGCTGAGTTAGAATAAAAATATCAGAGTTAGTTTATATGTAATAATAGGCATCTAATAGAAATGGTAAAATGGTGCTTGCTAAAAGCCTCCCAATTGCCACCCAAGATTTTCCCAAAGCAGCCTATAATATAAATAAGAAAAGGTCTGTGGTTCTAATTTTTTAACATTCTTTGATCTCTTCTCTGACCTGGACACCAGTTTTTGGAGAATCATTAAGCTGCCTCAAAATGGAAATTACAAACTTAGAAGTAAAACTGGTGAATAAAAGGACAAGTCTGAAGGGAAATAAACTATCTTTCTCAAAATAGATAAGATGATATTAACACTTTTCAGCCCCCTGTAATGTGTGTATGGTCCTACCTGGTAATACAACACATTTAGTAGGAGTTTTGGATATGTATGCCATACTTAAATTCAGCCAACAACATACCAACAGAGATCCCCTTAATTGTTGGTCACCCTACATCATCTCTTCTTTTGCATCCATTCCCTATGGACCAAATACAACTCCGTTTTTCACTGCAATGGCCATTCATATCTCATTTCTTCCTTCTCATTCTTTTTTTCTTCCAGTAATGCACTGTAACTACTTCCCACGGCTGTCAGCTTTGACAAACAGACTGCTTTTTCCTCAGAAATCTCCCACACTGCCCATGGTGCCTAAGGGTTAGGGAGTGAGCTCACTGGGACAAGTGCTTTAATAAAATTCTTTCATTTTTCCTTTATTTTCTACCTGCCTGTTGTATCTACCTACTGCCCAAACGTTATCTTAGCTATAGATTCCTTTGGTAATGAATTCTTTCTTATTACGTGTGTAGAGCACCTCGCTCAGTACTATTTCATTGGAAAAAAAAAAAACCCACACAAGGAAAAATGGTACTTAAGTAAAGCACAGCTTAGCTCATAGGCTTAAAAGTAGTTTGGTCAAATTTTCACAGTATTGGAGCATAAGAGATTATTTAAAATACACTTAGAATTGCAAAACCTTCTGTAACTTTCCTGATGCAGTTTTTATTTTCCAACTTACAAGGAAAATTGTGCACTTGACAAGCTTTAGTAATATAATTTGCTTGCTTTGGAGCAGAGCGGAGTGTGACATTTAGTAACTATTTATAAATGAATGACACATTCTTATGGTTTATTCTTAAATATGAAAGGGTCAAGTTTTAATCAAACAGCACAGTAAAAATAATTTTTTTTTGTATTGCATTATTTAAGATTCTTTCAGCTGTAGGGATTCTAGATTGCAGTATATAAAGTAAGTCGATCTGATTTCATAGTAGAAAAAACATCATTCACATGTTCTTATTATGAATGAATTGCTCACATCTTCATTCTATGAACTGAATAAATGCAAAAGCTTATGTATTTTTAAAAATTAAAACCTAGATGCTACCAGAATTTTTGCACTTCAGTAGAAACAGAGCTTGAATTTCAGTTTTACAAAATATCACTATGCTTAGCCCTAGAAGAGTATGTATGCTTGCTTAACTTGAGACCTGTACATTCAGGTTTATTCTATAAAGTCACAAAGGCCACAAGATAAGAAAAAACATTTATGTAGTCTTAACTTTAAGTAACAGATACATAATCAAAAAGATTATTGTTATATTTCATTTAAATGTATCTGTGTTTACAGATTCTGTAGTTTAACAGTACAGAGAAACAGTGATAATTACAGGCATCGTACTTCAGCAAGTAGGAATGGACTAGTGTATAAATATCTACTTTTGTCATCTCTTACATATTTCTAATAGTTTGCTTTCAAACATTTATTCTGTAGATCTCTCAGGAAAGGAAAAAACCCCCCTTTGCTTTAAATGTGCATAAATTATAAGAAACGTAACCTTCAAGTGAGAAAAGTTTGATTCAACGGCATTGGAAAAATGGAAATCTGTTCCTGTTGCTACTGGAAAAGTAGCACAGACACCTTTCAGCTAATATGCTGTCTCTAACAGTTCGCATTAAAAATTATGTATTTTATTTTTCAGAAAAGTCTTAAAGTTCTTTATGTTTAGAAAAAATGTTTTCAGAGAAGTTTGAAAGGTAGCTTCTCTTAGGCAGGACACAAGCTTTGATATGTTTTGCTCTTCTTTCTTTGGGGCATGAATAATTTTCATATTGCCATTTCAATAAAATAATTCCCTCCCTGTTGGAGTTATCTCATTTATTCACATAGTATATTATTATGTAGCTGTCCTGATGAATATTTAATGAAACAATTAATTTCAACGGGATTGAGTGGTTGTCAAAATGAAGTGACATGGATTCATCTATACCTAACATAATACCTTCAGTTAACTGATGTGAAACAACACAAGAGAAATTTGCCAAGTTATAGATAGCTGGGAACACACAAGGGAAAGCAGTTTATTACTTACAGATAAATTAATGCTGATAAAAGTATGTTGCTTAATACTATAAAAATTGCAGCACAATAGGAAGCAGTGCCAAGTAAGAAAAAAACAAAATAAATTGTTATATCAAATAATGTCCATAGTTACTAGTGCTGTAAATGCCAAGTATGGAGAGACAACACATGAATGAGATTACAAAAAGTAATGCCACAGTCTCAGAAGCTGTCTATGGGACATCATGTCTGCAGACAGTCACCAGCTAAGGGCTGGCTGGAGGCAATGGCTTTACTCGGCTTAGGATCCTGCCAAGTCATGGGGCAGCAGTTTGTTCAAGTCGCTGACAGCCTAGGTTTGGATTCACCCAGCAGCCAGAGTTTGACACTTCATCATAGTCAGGAAGCTAGGCTGCTAAAAGAGCTGAGTGCTCAACAGATTCCAGTGGAAATCTCTGTGAGAATGTCCTCCGTTTCTGAAAACCTGGTCCCAGCTCATCTGACACACTGTCCCCACTTAGCTTCCGTCCTATCTAGACACTTGAAAGGAAAAGAAAGAGCTGAGCCTTTTATTCTCTCTCAGTTTTGAGCATTACACTGGGTAATGCCAGTCAATCATTTTTTAGATCTCAACATTCCTCACTACCCAACTCCCCCTCAAAGTACAATATAAAATAAGCAAGTGTAACCAACGCCATGTTGCTAGAGGTTCCCTGGCCAAAATCAGATTTTTAAGATCTGAAATTTCCTTTACTTTTCAAATAATGGATGCCACACTCAGCCTATACTCAGACTAAGGCATTTAAAAATTAACAGCATACAAGTAATACCAACTACTTAATAAATTAGGATACAGTCAATCACAGCTTTAAATTTACTGATTTTTGTCATATAAACCTACATAATCACCAACTAGTGTGCAGCTCACAGCAGCTTTGGCAAAAACATATCATAGAACTGATAGGTTTACAAGCCCCTCAGTAAAATAAAACCACTTATTGCAGTGGCCACTTCATATAATGTCATTTTCAGCACTGCACATAACATCCAGCCAATTCTTTCACTTCCTATATCTGGCTCTCAATTAAATGTTGAACTGCTAGAAGATGTAATGCATTCTGCCTGGAAGTTAAAAACAGATGTCTTTACTAAATTACTGCATTAAAAAATGTTAACATCTTGCCTATCATTGTCTTGAACTTTGAGATGTATTATCACTCATAACTTACCAAATGTTTCAAACTTAGCTGAAATGTGAACAACAATTGTACATTTAGCCAGGTATGACAGAGTTAGGTATTTTAATATGAAAATCTCAGATACTTAACTTAACGATAAAATAGGATTATTACATTTATAGTATAAATGTGTTTATTGGTGTATTTATAGTCATAATATGAGAGCTCAGAATGCAGCATTTAAGTTCATTAATGTGGATCTATTGGAAAACTAATATGTGATCCATGAATAAGGAAGAGGAAAAATACTCCTTTGACTTTAAATGAAGCTTAATGAATTCAAGATTCAAGGAACAGTAGAAGTGAATTGCTGAGAGAAGTCAAATGCTATGGAGCAAAAATAGTGCTCTTTATTGCAGTAGGTCTTTTCATGGATAAAATTCTATTTGTCCTGCCTCCCTCCAAAAAACATGTAAAAATCTGTTTAAAATCTTTTTCCAATCTTAAGTGAGCAATAATAAAGCAGGCTGTTTATCTGTCTTTTTCTATACCTGGGTAAATATCGTGAGCAGGCCCTGGGGAGTGTTCCATGGTATTATCTGCAGCATCATGCGGTGATGGGGCTGGCTGGAGGGGCTGGATTGTGAGGCAGTCATTCAGGACGTCCTGGCCAAGCTCTGAGCTTGATCGCAACTGAAACACAAGATTAAAAAAAAGGAGAAATTATTATAATATGGAGAAAAAGAAGGAAAGGGAAAGAAATGGAGCACAAGCAGAATTCTTCTCTTTTAAATCCTGGTTATTATCCTTCCATTATGGCAGGTATTCTTCGAATCTGATGAAGGAAGCTCTTCAAGATGCTTAACAAGACTGTACTGAGGACAAGGGCTACTTGTACAGATAGGACCTGAGACAGATGGACTTAAATGTGTTCTCTTGTCATACACTGCGAAAGAGAGAAGAGTGTCCTGATTCATGGATAATGGAGATTTATCAAATGTCTGACATCTCTTACATCAGCAGAGGGATACTATAAGAAACAGAAATACTTTCCTCCTGGTTTAGTGCCCTGAACTGGCTCACTGAAGGACCAGAAAAGCAAAGGCGCTTGTGGCAGTGGAAATGAGGGAGTGGTATCATGCAAGGTGGTCAGCATGGAATTGGTACCACTTCATATGGACCAAAGTTGTCTTGAGACCACATTGTTAAAGTGACTAGGACTGCATTTGTTTCACGTTATGGCCGAACTGATTTTAAAGTGAGCACTCCGTCACTGCCACTAATCCCAGCTGGTACCACTTGCCTGGCACCTGATCCATCAACAGCAAGCCTGTTTATCTGGCTGATTAAGCACAAAATTCACTCTGCAAACAATTAATAAACAAATTCATAAGAAGAGTTTTCCTTTGGATGGAATTTGATGAACAGTCTCATCCTGAGGCTACAATACAATACAATAAAAAATACAATTAAAAAAAAATAATCCCCAAACCAAAATCAGGCAAAGGGAGAAAGCCTGCTGCAGTGCCCTGACACAAGGCTGTCCTAGCTGTAATGCCAAACCGCACCCTGAGGTTTCCGGCAGAGGGATGCTGCTGCAGGCTGCTGGGACTGATGCTTGTCCCGCTCCCCTGCATCATGTTACTGTTATATATAAGAAAAATTCGCCTGTTCCTTACAGCCATCTCGGCTCAGAGGCTGGTATAGTCATTCAAAAGCATGAAAAAGGAAGGTCTGTGCTTATATGCATGTGGCTGAGATGCAGATAAATATCCTGTCCTGTCACCCATGCTGATGAAGAGATAGTTCATGCAGCATGACGGACAGAAAACTGACCTAGTGCGGTGGGATTCACTGCACTCATGCATCTGTGTCCCACGAAGCAAATCTCCCAGATGCAACTGAGCCTTCTTCTCTCTGTTTGATGCCATGAAAGGTAAGCAGGCAACAGTAACTATATCCTGAGCAAGAGGTGGGTATTACACTGATTTGTGCAACAGCAGACACACACTGCTTATTCAAGTTGCCACTAAAAATACTACTGCAGGCCTTCTATAAAACCTCACCAGATAACAGGCGCTGGGAAGAACTTCAGAATTTTACTCTCCCTTACTGCAGGGTACGTATGCGAGTTTCTCTTTAAGAGTAATTACTGTTGCACCATTTGAAAGGGTAGGGAGCAAGGGGTAGAGGATGTCTTCCCTACTGCTTAGCAGAGCAGGACCAGAAATGGGTAAGCTTCCTTTAGCAGAGCCTGCCATCAAATCACAGCTGCTTCCCAAACTAGACACAACTTCTGGAAAACTCCATTTCCCATCATTATTGTTTTCTCTTGAGAGAAAGAGTAACCATGCTTTGGTTGCTGGGTCCTCCTTCCTCTGCCATCTAAAACTCAGCCTCTGTGCAATTTTTTTTTCCAGATATTTGCCTGTACCATTAACAGGGCTGGCATAAGCCGTGGCCTTTTTGGAACAAAAGAGACTGCAATAAAACAACTCTGGTTCAAATATGGCTGATCAAAGCATTGTTTTTTCCTGTAAAGGCATTCAGGGTAAAAAACTGCTCTATCTCAGTCAATTATTTTTGCATATTTTATAGAAAACTTTTTATTAAAAGTTTTAACAGAAACCAATGTTTTGCATTTTGTTAGGAGCAGCAAATTCGGAGTTATGTTTTTTCTTCAGTAGGTGAAGAAACACGTAACAGACAATGAAAAGACAGATGATCTTAAAAACAAGTAAATAAACCCACCATTCACTACATCCAATAAAATCTTACCTTCAGTTAAAAAAGCTATAAAGGAGAAATAATAATTGACCAGATCTAACTGCTGCAGTCTCTTTCTTGCTTTGCTTTAAAGACAATGCCTTTTTTTCCCAGCCTAGACTGTAGATTTATCAACCATCCATAAAAGACAGCTGACACTCTCTTTGACTTCTGCATAAATCATATCCCAGCACAAATTTCCCAGCATCCTGGCTGCAATACCTTGCTTCCTCCATGATCACCTTGCTTCCCTCATGATCACTCAGCTGAGCACCGGTCCAATCATGTTGGGACTGAAAACTTGACAATCTATTTTTGAGAACTACAAGGCTAGAAAGTTACCTTGCCAAATGATCAAATCAGTAACTGACAGTTTCGCCATGCTGAGTGCAGAAATTGTCTGCGCGCTGTAACGTAGCCTAAATTTATGATTGATCAAGGTGCAATTAACAACCAACTGCTCAGCTCACTCATAACTTCCTTGTATGAAATACTTGTTCTAAATAACAGATTTTCAATTTTAATACCTCAGTTGTACGGCAGACTTGTGAAGTTTCATATTTGGAAATCTGAGACGTTCCCATTATCACAATGTAGCAGTTTTTTCTAATACACAAAACAAATGACTGTCAGTCATGATTTACAATTGTATTACTTCTGTGACAATCAAGTAATATTTATCAGCTTTCAGAACAATGGATGGAAATTCTACTCCTGTACGTTTTAGATATGATTAAATAATCATCCAGGATTAAATGACACAAGCAGAAATAATTAGAAGGCAGTAAGATTCTACATTCTTCAATTTTAAATTTCGTTATATTTGAGTCCAAGAGCAGAGACGTGCTGTTGATTTGATGCATGACATAATTCCAGGGACAATGTGTCCTTAAAAGAAAAGATAATTTGCTTTATATTTCTGTAACCATTGCGTGTTTTATCTGAGATTTGCATGTTTTTGTGCAACCTGACTAGTTTCTTCAGCATTATTCCTGTTCAACAGGAATCAGACACAATAAAGGAAAACATAAGAAATATGTTTATGAATATACTTAGAGCAGTAGCAATTTAGGATTTCTCAAACATTATTAGTTTGTTTCCAAACCACATAAAATAGGATCTCAGTAGCTTCAAAACCTGACTGTATGTACTCAGATTAACTCTAATTAATCAGCGAAGTCCGGACTTCTTCAGTCATTCAAGCATGCGAATTATTTCATCAGATCACAGTATTTTAAATCTTGCTTTTGTGAAAGCAGGCTTAATGGACTGTATGTATGCTGTGCACTTAGTAGAGTATTTCCATATGCAAGAGAGACATTGGTTAGTGTCTATTTATTTTGATGAAGATTAGATCTGTGTCTGCCATGCCTAAAATCAGCAACCCCCCCCTAAATACTGCTATGTTGCATTGAAAGGAATTGTTTTACACGAACTGTAATAGCTTTATAAACTTGCTTTTCTTTTCATTATAAAGCTAAAGAGGAATTTCTGTTATTCACATAGTCTGTGTATCAAGTTTACTAAGTACTATTTGTCAAGTAGAGAATAAGCCAGTAATCTTTCACTCATTTTTATTGTCCGTAAGTTAAGTTGGCACTAACACGGCCAAAACCACCACTAAACTATGTCCCCAAGTGCCACATCTACACATCTTTTAAATACCTCCAAGGATGGCGACTCCACCACTTCCCTGGGCAGCCTGTTCCAATGCTTGACAACCCTGTCCGTGAAAAAATTTTTTCTAATATCCATCCTACACCTCCCCTGACGTAACTTGAGGCGATTTCCTCTTGTCCTATTGCTTTTAACTAGTGAGGTTGACCCCCACCACTCTACAACCTCACTTCAGCTAGTTGTAGAGAGTGATAAGATCTCCCCTCAGCCTCCCTTTCTCCAGGCTACAGAACCCCAGTTCCCTCACCCACTCCTCGTAAGACTTGTTCTCCAGACCCTTCCACAGCTTCGTTGCCCTTCTCTGGACATGTTCCAGCACCTCCATGTCTTTCTTGTACTGAGGAGCCCAAAACTGAACACACTACTCAAGGTGGGGCCTCACCAGTGCTGAGTTCAGGGGGACGATCATTTCCCTAGTCCTGCTCGACACGCTATACCTGATACATGCCAGGATGCCTTTGGCCTTCTTGGGCTCCTGGACATACTGCTGGCTCATATTCAGCCAGCTATTGACCAAGACCCCCAGATCCTTTTCCACCAGGCAGATCTTCAGCCACCCCTCCCCAAGCCTCTAGTGCTGCATAGGGTTGTTGTGATGCCAAGTGCAGGACCTGGCACTAGACCTTGCTGAACCTCATACCATTGGCCTTGGGCTATGAATCCAACCTGTCCAGATCCCTCTGTAGTGCCTTCCTGCCCTCAAGCAGATCAACACTCTCACCCAACTTGGTGTCATCTGCAAACTTACTGAGGAGGCACTCGATCCCCTTGTCCAGATCATCGATAAAGGTATTAAACAGAACTGGCCCCAGTACCAAGCCCCAGGGAACAAAAATTTTCAGCCTCTTGCATTAAAAATCAGAAGCTGGAACCTACACAATCAGCTAACTTCAGCAAATTTCACGTCAAGAAGAAATTCTTATTTTAAAGCGATACTACAAGAAATGAATTCTACCTTTATTATTTCTAGAACAGAGAGTTTTCTTTTGATTGGTATTATTCTAACATGAGGAAAAGTTTGGGTTATCTCCTCATTAAAATTATATAAAACACCAAGAACACTATTTTAAGGGGAAAAACTGCAGCCGGTACAGATCTGAAAGGAAACTTTGAGTAAAAAAAATCAAACTGAGAATCTTACTTTAAAGAAGGAGTGAGATGAATTGTAAGTTGCCATTTTCTGAAATAAACAAAAGAGCTTGTTCAGTCCTAGTTCTGTTGAAAACTGACAATTATTGTGCTCTACATATTTGGAAGTAGTGTGTTTTAATATAGTAGGCTCCTAAGGATGCTCCTTGTTGTGACATCCACTGTCTTGGAGAAGTCCACATTTTCACAAATTTTGCTTTTGTTTCTTTGTCACTCTAGTCATAGGACTGGACAGCACCTGAACAGATGCATGTGCCCACACATGCACACACACACATGTTACCTCTCTCCCTGCCCCATATCAGATTGTATCAAATCTGAAAACATGCAACTATCTTATAAAAAATGCCACCTACATTATACCTATGAGTCTTCCTATTTAATCTTCTTTTTTCTTCCAGCTCTAAGAGGCTTTTAGATCATTTTTCTGTGAACAGCAGTCTAAGAGCTGAGTTGAGCCACTCAAGAAGCACAAAAAAAATCATTCTTTTGTACCAGATGGATTTGGAGATATAGCTAGTATATGATATTGCTAAACATCGGCTTCTTCAAGTAAATGCAGCCTGACAAAGAAAACAGAATGGTTTGCTTTCCCTTTCTGAAAAGACATCTGTTTGGCAAATTTTCACTTCATGAGTGGAAAAAAGTAGAACTCATCCACCTGGTGCTTCATTTACCACAAACATATTTTTCTTCCTCTCACGGCTTACAAAAACGGCCACGAAAATCTGTAGATAACATCAGCAATTATTAGTATACAGAAACAATGTTTTTCAGATTTCACATTCTTTTTTTAAACTCTCCTGCATCCTTTATATAACACTGGCCTTCACGTTAAATATTTTATTTTGTGATAATCTCCACTGTAACTGAAGTTCATGCATGTACCAGTTTCTGCAAGGAAATATTCATCTGTTCAAAATAACACACTGATTAGAGCCTAAGACTAGAACTTAAACTTTGGCAGCTTTACTAGTAAGAGATCCAAATTATTGGCCTTCGGGAATATGATTTTTACTCTTGCAAAGATTCCTTAGGATATCCCTGAAAAGTCTGACCTGACGTCTGTGAGCTGTCTGATTAATGTGTTTCCTGGCTAGATGATGATGTGATGTGATGGCTGGGCTGGCACTGCTAACTTTCACAGTTCCTACAGCCTCCCATTTATTGAGGGGCATTGTTTCTTTTGTTTCAGCTTGTTCCTTTTGTTGTTAACACCCTAATTCATCCCACAGTGCAGTCTCAAAAACTGTGTTAGCAGATGGGGCAGAGATCTGAAGGACAAGGAGGAAACAAATGGGCACACAAAGGCCCTCCTCATCGGGGGACTGCCAGCGAAACCAGTATATCATTGCTTCAGGAGTGATACTGAGGACTCCAAAATTAGTACCTGCCAACGCAGGCCAGCTGCCGATATTCATTTCCAGCAGTGCAAAATCTGCATGCCAACGATGGACGCAGAGGAGGTTCCAGTCTGGAATAGGGACACTCAATGAGGACAGTCTTGAAGACTTGAAGGGTGTTTGGGCTGCTGTCAGGGCGGTTAACTGCAGCCTCTTAAACATCCTTCACACAGCTTCAGTCTTGCTGGCTCATATACTGGTGATGCTTAAATAGTATCATGAACGGGACAGCACATGTAAAGCCCAGACAGAAGTGCTATTGGGTAATGATAATCATAGAATTCTAGAATCATAGAATCATTTAAGTCAGAAAAGACCTTTAAAATAATGAGTCCAACTGTTAACCCAGCACTGCCAAATCCACCACTAAACTGTGTCCTAAGTGCCATATCTATACATCTTTTAAATACTTCCAGGGATGGTAACAACCTCTTCCTTGGGCAGCCTGTTCCAATGCTTAAAAAACACTTCTGTGAAGAAATTTTTCCTAATATCCAATCTAAACCTCCACTGGCACAACTTGAGGCTGTTTCTTCTTGTCCTATCACTTGCTACTTGGGAGAAGGGACTGACACTCACCTCGTTACACCCTCCTTTCAGGTAGTTGTAGAGAGCGATAAGGTCTCTCCTCAGCCTCCTCTTCTCCAGGCTAAACAACCCCAGTTCCCTCACCCGCTCCTCATAAGACTTTTGCTCTAGACCCTTCACCAGCTTCACTGCTCTTTGAACACGCTCCAGCACCTCTATGCCTTTCTTGTACTGAGGGGCCGAAAACACAGTATTTGAGGTGCAGCCTCACCAGTGTGGAGTACAAAGGGACAATCACTTCCCTAGTCCTGCTCTCCACACTATTTCTGATGCAAGCCAGAATGCTGTCGGCCTTCTTGGCCACCTGGGCACACTGCTGGCTCATATTCGGCCGGCAGCTGACCAACACCCCCAGGTCCTTTTCTGCCAGGCAGCTTTCCAGCCACCCCTCCCCAAGCCTCTAGTGCTGCATGCGGTTGTTGTGACGCAAGTGCAAGACCTGGCACTTGGCCTTGTTGAATCTCACACCACTGGCCTTGGCCTATGGATCCAACCTGTCCAGATCCCTCTGGAGTGCCTTCCTGCCCTCAAGCAGATCAATACTCTCATCTGCAAACTTATTGAAGGTGCACTCAATCCTCTTGTCCAGATCATTGATAAAGGTATTAAAACAGAACTGGTCCCTATACTGAGCCCTGAGGAACCCCACTTGTGTCCAGCCGCCAACTGGATTTAACTCCATTCACCACAACTCTTTGGGTCCAGCCATCCAGCCAGGGTTTTACCCAGCAAAGAGTATGCCTGTACAGGCCATGAGCCACCAATTTCTCCATGAGAATGCTGTGAGAAATGGTGTGAAAGGCTCTACTAAAGTCCAGGCAGATAACATCCACAGTCTTCCCTCATCCACTAAGTGGGTCAGCTTGTCATAGAAGGAGATCAGGTTAGTCAAGCAGGACCAGCCTTTCATAAACCCATGCTGACTAGGCCTGATCACCTGCTTGTCCTGGACATGCTGCATGATGGCACTCAAGATGATCTGCTCCATAACCTTCCCTGGCACCAAGGTCAGACTGACAGGTCTGTCATTCCCCAGATCCTGCTTCTGGCCCTTCTTGTACATGGGCGTCACATTTGCTAACCTCCAGGCAACTGGGATGACCCCAGTCAGTGAGGACTGCTGATAAATGATGGAAAGAGGCTTGATGAGCGCTTCTGCCAGCTCCCCCAGTACCCTTGGGTGGATTCCATCCGGCCCCATAGACTTGTAAGTGGTGAAGCAAGTCACTAACCATTTCCCCTTGGATTACGGGGGCTTCATTCTACTCCTTGTCCCTGTCTTCCAGCTCAGGGGGCTAGGTACCCTGAGAACAACTGGTCTTGCTACTAAAGACTGAGGTAAAGAAGGCATTTCCTCATCCTTTGTCCCTATGTTTCCCTCCACATCCAATAAAGGATGGAGATTCTCCTTAGCCCTCCTTTTTTTGTGAATATATTTATAGAAACATTTTTATTGCCTTTTACTGCATTAGTCCAATTAAGTTCTAGTTGGACTTTGGCCCTTCTAATTTTCTCCCTGCATAACCTCATGGCATCTTTGTAGTCTTCTTGAGTTGCCTGCCCCTTCCTCCAAAGGTCACAAACTCTCTTTTTTCCTCTGAGTTCCAACCAAAGCTCTGTTCAGCCAGGCCGGTCTTCTTCCCCGTTGGCTCATCTTTTGGCACATGGGGACAGCCTGCTCCTGCACCTGTAAGATTTTATTCTTGAAGAATGTGCAGCCTTCCTGGACTCCTTTGCCCTTCAGGACTGCCTCCCAAGGGACCCTGTCAGCAGGCCCCTAGAGAAAGAAGGACTCATGCTCTCTCAAGCCTACCTTCATGTATATGCTGTGGCAGGCAAGTGAAGACAAACAAATACAGAAATGGGTATCATTTGCTACTGAAAATGAACCCAAAGAATACAAAATGCTGTGGGAATGTACTGACATGTTTACAGAGTTTTGAGACAATCTGGATTTTTTTTGGCATGTTTGGAAAAGTAATGAGAAGGACTGCACTTATTCCTTCTGATGCACTTTTCAACACACCACGGTGCCGGAGCTCACAGGAGTACATGCTCCGGGTAGAAACCAAGTGCAGGGAGGAACCATGAATGTTAACACCAGACCAAACCAACAATGTGCTGGTCATAACAACTGCCACAGCTGCCACAGCTCAACGAAAACCATAGAGGGGTTTCAATGTTTCCTCCTCTCCACAGAGCAGAGCTCTAGATGCACTGCTGGCAAAGCATATCTCCCACGACAGAGCTTCCTTGCGAGGCACGCCTTGTGCATCCCACCACAGTGCACATCGCTGCCGCCACAGCAGCTGGGGATGGGGGGTGCCAGCCACCGCCAGTCCTCCTTCGCTTTCTGGGTCTGTTTTCCTGTTACTCACTGACCACACTCAAAAGAACTGGTCATTCGTAGTCTCAAAAGTTTTCCAACAAATTGTATGACTAAATTCCTTAAACACTGCTGCCCGTTCCTAATCCCTTTTTGCCAACATCCCTTTCAGGAAAAATTGCTGCACGCCATGGTGCCTGATTTATATTTCATTTTGGAAACAGGAAGTGAAGGGATTAAAGTTGGGGATTAAAACACTTACTCTTCACTGCATTTTTTCTGCAGAATAGTTTCTTTGTTGCCATGGGCACTGCTTACTGACCCTTAGCCCCTGAATGCACTTCTTTTTGCATGAGTGACATCTTTTAAATGGACTCCATAGAGAACAAATGAGGGAAGATATCCTTATGTCCAACTGCTCTCAAAGCAGGAAAATAGATTTGCTTCCCTTTCAATCCATTCTCTCCCTTTTGCAGTTTTAACAGCGAAATCTGAACTAAGAGTTTGAGCAAGGGCAAGTGAAACTTGAAAGATGCAGAAGCAAACTGGGCTCATACTGTAGGATCTGGCTGTTTGCTCCCCATGAGGCAGGTGTTCACAAACAGAGCACTTTCTCCAGATTAATATAGTCACATAATGGACAATGTCACTGGTAACAAGCTTAGTGCCTGAATAACCTGCTGAAATACCAATGATGTAATGCTCTAACCCTCCTTGGCTCCCTCTTTCCTCATCAATTAAACACTCTGAGTTAGAAAAAATTTTTAAAAAGTGCATTTATTTCTCCTAAGAAACACATGAAGCATTGTGTTTCTCGATTCACAAAAAAAAAAAGCCTAGTTCAAATACTGAGAAATGAAAGGAAAAACTGGAAATAAGTGCTGCAAAAATAAATAAACCAAAGATACTAGCTAAAGAAAATCACCAGACATTGTTTTCTATTTATGTTCTCTACTAAGTCTAAATGCTGGTGTAAAATTTTGTTTATTCAAAATCTTTTGACAAACTGGTAGCTTCATCGATTGTGTGGTAAAATCAACACGTAGTCACAATAAAAAAGCTTGCTTCTGCTGTAAAACAATGTAAACAATAAACAACTAAGAAGCGTGCAGCCCTGTAAGAAGTCAGAGCTCTGTTTGATTTTGCTGAGGGAGTAATATATTTGCTGACATGACCCACAAAATACAAAGGTAGACAATCTCTCAAATCTTTATAGAAAACTCCACATTAACCTGTAATGAAAACTTGTATGCCTTATTTTCAGAAAAACACTGTTCCACAGGGGGATATCACATCTTTAAGCACTTCATTTTTTACCCCTTTTCTCTTAACATTTTCATTGCAAGATGGGCAGGTTTATATACATTATACATACCAGGGCTCTAAGAGAGATGAGATGAACTGTTAGAAAAGGGATATAAAATTACTAAGCTTCAGAAGAATTCAGTTATTGAGATCTGCCTCTAAAGATGGAGATTTTGTATCCCTTTTTGCTAATATGGGGGTTGGAGAGTGGCAGAACAGCAATATCTGCAGGATCATTATCATGTGTGCAAGGTGGCTACTGTAAAGCCCCCTCAGCTCAGAGAGGAACCCTGGTCAAGGTCAGCACAGGCCACTCTGCAAGGCAATTCCAGGAATTGATTTGGCCAGGCGATCATTATTCTTATTTCATTATTTCCAACATGCTCTACACCTAGTGTGGACTGCTCTGCTCACTAGCCTGTACTACAGTCTGAAGTAGGAGTGGCAGTATAGCAGCTTTGTTCTTTATTGCAATCAGGAAAAGTATTCTGAAAACTTCCAGCCATTGCCGGCTGGTTGATTTTTGAAAGAGCAATAAATGCAACATGGAAGAAACCACACACAAATAGCAGCAGGATTCATTAGAGAGATCCTGATTGCCTGTCCTTTATTTCTCCTTAGCACAATAACACCTGAAAAGATCTCCTTCCAACCAGATATCACAGGAACAAATCTTGGAAGAGTCCACCTCCATTGGGAGAATGTTTTGACAAGTCCCCAAAAGGTACTGTTCAGCCATCATTTTAGAATTGACCAACCTGTGTCAAAAAGGAAGATGAAATGAACAAAGCTGGAAGTCTGCACACATATTCCTTATCTCCTGAGGTCTCACCACCCTCCATTCCTTAGTGATTTGGTAGTTGTACCATATACACTACAATTCCAAAAAACCTCCACCGACTGTAGACAAGTTTCAGAAATGTCCTTTGCACCACCTTTCCCAAAGCTATACCTCCATGATATTTGCTTTCTGGCAGAAACAGTGCAAAAATGCTGTCTTGGAAAAAGCCAGGAAAATAGACACAAGTACAACTGCTATGTTAGACTGAGACTAAGTACAAATCAAATAAATAAATAAGGAGCAAAATACAGTTAAGCTTAAACACTGCACACGTTAGCTGATCTATGCTCCTCTTCACAGTACTGAAAAATCCAGTAGAGATCATCTACTATGCCATGAATCTGCTGAGGTGTTAAGCTATCAGGTCAGCTGAATCCATGCATGGTTCCCTCAAGACCCATTTGAATGAGCTAAGATGATGCAGGTTTCCAGGAGATAGACAGCTTTCAGAAGCAACTTTCAGGTAAACATTCAACACCCGAAAGCTTGTCTGTATAATCACTCTGTATCTGATACATAACTAATCTACACAAGATCAAAGATGTCGGCTGGGCACTGTTAACGCTGCCAAAGAATCAAAGACTGATCAGCTGAAGGATTGTATTATTTGGTATAAATTGTCTTTCACTTCAACACCCAGACTAAGACTTCTACACTCTCTTTAGCTGGTCTTGGTTATCTGAACTGCTGAAATTATCTTTTCCCTTTTTTCCACAAGGATGGAGCTAACCAGTTGCATCCTTATCTCTTGTTTCCTCTAATTAAATGGAAACAATCTTTTAAATCTTTTTTTTTTTTTTTTTTTTTCAGGATACACTGGCTTAAAGAACTATTATACATCACAACAGTTGTTCACGGGTGTAATTATGGATAAAATTAAAACTGTATCTAAAAGCACAGCCATGGCATTGTTCAGATGATAAGGCAGATGTTACCGAACTGAGTTTGTCCTTGCCAAACAGCTGTATGAAATCAAAGCAACCTTTTGTCCTTTTTTTTTATTATGTCTTATCTGTTTGAAAATGCACTTTTTCGAAAGATAAAACCTTTAAAAAACGCATTAGACATTGCAGATGTTCATGACAAAATCTACACAAAGCCAGTGGAGGGTTCATTTCATTCACAGTGGGACTTGTACTGTAATACTTACAATTGAATTAAATATTTTCTTTAGATTTACAAATACAGATTTCTTCAGCAAGACTCCTGCAGAAATAGTGAATGTTTTTTCATGGTAAACTTGTATGAAAAAGATAATGTTCTTACAAGGCTAAGTGCTAGCTTGCACAACAAACAGATCTTCATGAAGAGCATCATGGTAGTATTCACCTTCTTTCAAATCGCTGGATATACAATAGTGCAGGCTCTGTATCTTGTTAATGATATGTTGTGTAATTTCATTTTCACTAATAAAAAGACTTGCAAACTAAAAGAGCTAAGGATTCATATTTTCAAATACAGTATCGTCAGTTCACAGATGAAAGAAACTTGCTGTTTACTGAAAACTCGGAGCATAACCAACTGAATATAAGCTTACTTGTGTCAAGTAGTGCCCTGTTTTTTGACTAGTCAGAAACTCCATAGGGTGACTCAAGGAACAAAACTACTCAGCTGTGTTTAAGACACCACACCAAAGCTCTCAACTGCAGCCTTCCTTATTATAGCTGTTCTACAAATAAGAACTATAGGATCTAATAGGCATAATGATTCACCCTGACTTCACGTAGACAGTAGTACTTCTACCATTAACAGATGCACCTAATATTATAGGCTGGCGATTTTCAGGGGCAGTCTATACTCTGAACGAAAAGTATCAAAGCATAAAAGGTTTTGAGCTATTATGAAATCAGAAAATAGTGTTTTGTAAGAAGAATAAATAACATCAAGATTAGCTGAAGCAAATACCTGCCTCACTCATCCTTCTGTTTTCCCAAGCTTTTCTCCTGATTCTCTGCACTTCCACAAAGCAAGCCAAGTAACTATCTTGTTTTTACTGGGTATTTGAAGGAATAAATTAAATAGAAATGTCAACCTATGAATTTTATCTCCTTGTCCTCTCCTTTCAAAATCCTGCATGTTTGCCATTGATTCTGGGAAACAATCAGTTTAGGCAGTTTCAGACCCTCTTCAGATGAAAGCTGCTAGTTCAGGAAGTGACTCAGCTAAAAACTGGATTTCTCTCCTTTGTAGAGTTTCCCAAAAGGAAAAAAAAACCACACTCATTTATCTTTCTGGTCCCGCTCTGCCCTGAAAACACTTGGAAGATGGAAAAAGCTGAACAGTTGTTAGGTAATTATTGATGTGAGGTGAAAAGAAAAGGTAAATAGTTCATGAGATCCTAAATCAATATGAGGTCCAAGCTAGATAAAGATTAGCAAACACACAGCATGTGAAATGTCTAAGTGGCATTTGCCTGTATGTACCAATATGCCTTCTAAATTGACAATTTAGTTGAACTTTGCATATGAAAAAAATTAAAGGAAAGGAACGGGGTGAAACAGGAGAGAATATAGGAGTATCTGTGGAGGAAGAAAGACCTGGGGCTGGTCTTACCACAGCATACGCACCTCAGCCCCCTACAGATGTTCAGTTTGGGTTGCATATCCTAAAGACCAAAAGCTACAAAGGTGGAAGATAGAATAAGAAAGGAAATTGAAAGAGAAAAGAATTATAAAAATGGAATGAGAGAATGAAAAAAGCAGGAGAATACATAAATTCAGGCTAGGCAGCCTGAAAGTTATTTTAAAATAACAATTTCGAAGCAGATCCTTCTTCCAGATGAGGCGCAGACTCATCCAGACTGCTTTAAGTTACATACACTGTGTCCACTGGCAGCTGGCGTTTGAGGAGAAAGAGTGAGAAACTGCAAATAAGCAGTACAGAATAAACATGCTTTCCCCTAATATATTTAGCTTGATGTTGACTTCTATCTTGAAGCACGATCTCAAAGCACCGGTATCCCTTGCAAATCTCATGTTTATTTTTTAACCCTGTCTTATTATCCACAGAAATATCCAGTTCCCTTTGAGTTCGCATGGCTCTTAGCTTCCATTATATGTTGTGGTAATAAGCACCACATGGGAACTGTTCAACGTACAAAAAAAATCTTTCAAGTTTGTTGTCCATTCAAAGTTGAAAGGCGGACATGACTAAGAAAAGGACAGGTCTTTAAAGTAATTGTGGTCCAGGGGCATGTTGTGCATTAGCATTCCTCGCAGCATCACCTCACGCTCTCATTTTGGTTGCTGTCTAGTTTTCTATTGCTGACTTCCCTGCTTAAAAGGAGCTCCATCCATCTTCCCCAAGGGAAAGTTACATCCAGGCACAGTCAGCAATTTTTACTTTTTAAAATAAGATAGGAAGCACTGCTTTTTATCTCACCAAAATATTTTTAAAGTACAGACTGAATACTATGATGCATAGAGATTATACCTAAAATGTTTTGACATTTTCAGCACCTGTTCCCAGGTGTTTGCATGGTATTTATGTACATGTTTGCCCTCATGTTTATGGAGAATTTTACAAATTACACGAAGATGATTAAAATAGGCATGGCTCTCTTTATTCTTCTGCTTTCCTTTGAAAAGTAAATGAAAGTTCACTGCACTATCCACTAAATTGCTTGCACTGAATGTATTCATGCTGGGATCTTCTTGGTCTATAGGATTTCATCCCATTACCTGGAGAGATTCCCAGTTAAATGGATTTGGTGGATGGCTGGAGGCCGGGGTTTGGGAGGAGAAGGGGAACAGTGGCTGCCTTACAAGATCTGCAGAAAAGGCATTTTTGCCTTACATGGTAAGCCATAAACATGTATCAACAAAAGTTGCTTAAAATAATTCATTCATGAAAATTTATCTGTATCACATTGCATAATCTGGCCACATCTTAGAGGGCCAAGGAAAGGGTCAAAGCTTTGGAGACAGGTCTAGAAAACCTGGGCTGAAGACTTAATGTAATGTTTAGCACAGCAAGTAGCTGATTCCACTGGTATGAATATACTTCATCCTGCTATTTTAAGTCTATGCAACATCAAAGACACATTTGCAGGTACAGTCTTGGAGAGTCAGCGACTTAAGACACCACAATAATGTCACTTGGTGTGTAGGGGGAGGTCAAAAGGAGGATTAAAAGCAGTCAGGCACAATATATTAAATGAATCCATGACTAACGGGGTGTGACAGCAAAGGGTTTCATTCTTTTCAACAGAATAGATCCCCAGGGCTGGAAGTATTACTCCACTGTGCCTTTATCACCTTGGAATTTTTATGGTTATTTTTGATGAATTCACATTTTTGTAAAGACTTTTTTGACATTAGGCCAATTTTCACTTTTAATTAAAGCCATAAATAACCTTAATTCTGCATTAAAAGGTTTATTGTTTCTTACTTTTTATTATTATTACTGCCAGGAAATATTTCAAATACCAAAGCATGATGTTAGTTAGCAGTTATAAGTTCTCAAAGGTCCAGTAACTACGCTGTACCTTGTAAACATTATACATTGCAAACTTTATCCATACGTTAAGTATCTGGTTTGATAGATGCCTCAAGTTTTCTTTTCTGTTGTGGAGGTTTGGCTTATTTCCCCTCCCATATGTCAACATATCTCAGGTGACCAATGAGCATAAATAAATCCTTATCACACAGGGATGAAAAAATAAGCAATTTTACATCTAGAATATGCCATAGAGAGTGAAGCGAGGAGGAAAAAGGGCCAGGTTTAAACTGTTTGGCACAAAGAAGGAATGAAAAATGGGCAAAATCAAATAGTGAATGAAATGCAAGAAGGAAAATACCACATAGTTTTGCAATCTGACAAAATGAGAGAGAGGAGATAACACATTATTTCACTTCCAATGACAGTAATGCTACAGTGCAGTTTAATACCCATATTCAGGTCCATTATGCCAGTTTTAGTTGAGGCATCACAGACAAATTTCTCAGAATGCAATGCCTTGGTCAGCATTTACTTCACATGCTTGTAAAAGACAGTGTCTGGGTGGCTGAGTTGCCCTCCTGGGGCAGGCAGAACAGGGCTCACAGACTTCCTTTGGCAGTCCTGCCTGTGGGCAGCGTGCACAGGAGCAAGGGAGCCAAAGCACTGCTTATTAAGGTGAAAATGAATGCTTAGCGACTTCATCTCTGATACAGGTGTGGGCACTCATGAGTTTGAAGGAAATTCCTCAAGAATACTACAGGCCAGAGGTTGATGACGTGCAGGTCTCTGCTGACATGTCCTGCTTCAACAAACCATTGAATCAAAACTTATTCTTCGAATTTGTATACTGCAGCTTTAAAGACTGACACTTAGTGCTTCCAATGCTATACGAAGCAATTTTTTTGCTGCTTTCCATGCATTTAATTTTAAAACTTCTAAACTATAACTTGTTTTACATGGGGTTGACATCTCAAAGGTTTATCTAGCCCTATGCCAGTTCATGCATGTTCCCCTTTTATCAGGACTAGTTTCCTTTAAAATGAAAGCTTCAGTTTTTATCCTCAATGATCTAGACAATCTAATGAAATTTATAAGACTGATTTATAAGAGGTATGATGAAAAATGCTCAGAAAAAAAAAAAAAATTCCCCTAGGTCGCAACTCAGCTCTTCAAAGATGTGCTTATACATATAAACAGCTGTTGATTCATGGACTTGACATCCACATGGAACTGGCATTGTGAAATTTCTTGGTATTTGGAAGTGTCTGGCATATGGAAATACAACTTAGAGCTTAATCTCACATGCTGTCCATCTGCCCTCAAAATCTATCCTTCCATCTGAGCCTGGCCATGTAAACTGGATTTTGTATTACTATGTATTTAAGAAGAGGCAGAACTTTAAAACCAAAAATTTTGGTTTTCAAAAATTATTTTTGGTTTGTCTCTTTATGTATGTACGTTTAGTGATTAATCATCACATCAAAAAGTAAAAGCATTAAAGGAAGCTGCCTCATTAAGTCAAAGATTAAATTACCATCTATGTAAGAACCGCATCTATTATTTCCCATTAACGGTTTTTCTAATCAACAGTCTGAAATCAGCACAAGTACTTGAAGATGCATTGAAACACCTAGTATTGGAACACTGCATTCTCCACACAGGCTTTACACCAGTCAACAAGGTAGAAAATTTACCTTTTTCCTGACCTGTTGGTCTTTGGAAGAATGGGCTTTCACATGCTTTCTCAGGGAACTCGGGTCTGTGTATCGTTTAGTACATCCTGGAATCTGACATGCATAAGGTTTCTAAGTCAAAAAGAAAAAGGATAAAGCAGCTGTTATATCACACATTATTTTAATTCAAGAGAATCCCTTTTGAGCCTTGGGATGCTGCAAACCACATTACTACAGAACACAAGTTGTACGTTATTATAAGCAGAATGCTTGGTAATTTATTAGAAAGGGAAAGGAGGAAAGTATGGCTTATAAGGAAGACAAACCAAAGGAAAGATTTCATTATGGCACCTTTCATTGTTACCTTTTTTTTTTTTTGTAATCAGTACAATGAATATTGCTAGTTATACTCACAATTCTTCCACCCTCAGAGCAATCTTTGACTTAATCAGAAATTACATTCTTTAGTGAATCAGGTAAAGAAACTGCAGTAAAGGCCCAGATAGACTGTTAGGATTACAGAAGAATCTGCTTCAGAAAAAGAGAACAAGAAAAAGTGTTAGTTTACTACATTACATAGAGAGCAAGCAAAAATCAAAGCAAGCATTGAATACTGAAGTTTCACAAATGTTACACACAACAATACACATTTTAATGTGAAGTACAAGATAAACTCCTTCAGCTTAGATTTTCTGGTAACACATATAATAGAAAGATACCAGTCCTGTAATAGCTTTATAGTTTTCTTAAAAGAAGGCCCAATAAATAGAACTCATCAAATAAATAAAAATCCATTTAAATATCTCCTTCTGCCTGTTCTATTCTGTCTGTCTTCCCTAAAGACTTGTAGGTCCACAATACAGAGTATTAAATGAACATTAGGTTCAACTGCTGAAATTAGCTATTTTGCAATTTAGCCATTTATCTTTCACAAAGCATTTCTGAAAACACCTTGTACAAATTATTAACTTACCAGCCATACTATCGACTATTCCAAATGGATAATTTAAGTTTTGTGACAGCCATTTAATCCAAATCGCCTTGTTCTTGTTTTCTTTCTGGACTTCTGCCCTTTGGAAACTGCTTGTCTCTGACGAAACAAGATCTTTTGTTATGAAACAAAAGTTTTTAAAGAAATCTCAGCTGTGACTCAAATTCACAAGCAATAATTTGTTGGCATGAAAAATTTTCAATTTACAGAATTACTCTTCCTCTTTTAACTTTCTGGTACATGCCCCAGCCTTAAGTTTAACTGAGTTTTTGTCAGAGAATAGCAGTTGTTATCACAGATGGCTTCCATGTCTGTGCGTAATGACTTCAGGTTCCCTAAAGATCATCTAAGTCGGAGAAAATTACTGGCTCTACCTGCAGCAAAGCCCATGGGGCTGTGGCCTCTTTATCAACTAGTTTGGCCCATCTTCATCCATGCTTACATCACTGGTCACTCCTGAATGGCTTACACAGCCTCATCAGGCACTTCTCCCTCCCATCTCTAAGGTTATGGGCTACCTGCTGCCACCAAGCTGGAGGAAAGGAGCACACAGTCTAATGTACAGGGGACTGCAATGGGACTTCTGCTTCCTTACAGTGTCCAAGTGTGTCCTCTGGTGCTTGGCGCGGTCGCTGGAGTTGCTGAATGCTTTCTGGCAGCCAGGGTGCTGACAAAGGTACGGCTTTTCACCCGTATGGCTCCTTAAGTGAATCTTGAGATTTTCTAGTCTGGAAAAGGCTTTCTTGCAACCCTCAAACTAGAAAAGAGAAAGAAACGATTTGAAAGGAAAGCACACACAGCAAACTGCAACAGCAAACACCGAGCAGGAGGGTGAAAGGGCTTGCAGAGACCTCCAGCCTGCTATGGCTGCATGCCTCTGGAGCGGAGGAAAGCCTGGCTTCTCGGTGTGGGTGTTGCTGCAGGGTTTGAACCATTCAGGCCATAAGAATGTATTTATCCTTCCTGCATGCGGCTGAATTAGGAAACTATGTCCCACTCCCATTTTACAGATGGGACACTGAGACCCAAAGAGATCGGTCAGATCAGAGCGCAGCACCACTCAGCCCCTCTGGGAAAGTCAGACCCAGCTGATTCTCCCAAGAGCACACAGACAGCGAAATGGTCACTGTGGGGCTCCCACATTCCATGCTAGCTACCTTTACCTTGGCTCTGGGCTTGTCTGGATATTAGCAACTGAGCCGAACACACGCATCTCTCAGTAGCAACCCAACCTACAGAGCGACAACAAAATCATGCAGGGAAATGTCAGTCTGCTCTGCCTTGCAAAGCGTGATGGAAAAAGTAAAATGATTTTTGAAATATTGCTTTACCTTTCTGCCACGAGTAAATGTATGAAGTACTAAAAATAATGGGAGCCCATCAAAACAGGATTTAATCCCTACGGGCAACGAATAATCACGCGGCACAGTATTTCTTCACCTAATCAAGTACTGCATCTGCAGAGAAATCTGTTTATATAAGCAGAAAACCAGCTCTTCATCTATCATGTTCCCACAGTATACTTTATCCTAAGTGAAACTAAAAACCATCAGTTCTATTTGACACTAGCATTTTTATGTACATTTGATCTCAATTGGACTTGAATATTTATGAGTATTAGTTGTAAGTATAGGCTTTTTTAATTCTATCAGTCAAGATCAATTTATCTCATTAGTTTCAGCTGCTGCATATTCCACTATACAACATTGAAAGCATCTGCTGCAGAACATGTTATTTTGCAGTTCTGGTATACTTGCAAAAAACAGTTATGCATTAACAGATGTCAAACATTTCTGATGCTAACACAAAATTTTCCACCATTTCTCTCCCTATTCATTTTACTCACTTGAAAAGAAATGGGCCATTTTTCACTAATGTTAGAATAACACAAATAAATTCTATAATATTTAATAATTCAGTGCATGTATATTTATAAAAGCACAGGTAGGAAAACATTGACACAATTCTGGGCACAATTACCATGCCTTTCTTTTCATCACTGAATTTTAAGCACTTCAGTTTTTTGGATTAATGCAAGAGCGAGTTACAATTTCAAAGAATAACATGCAGGGAGAAAATACAGAGAAAAAAAGTTTCAGCCTCCCCAAACAAAATGGGGAGGCTGAATTTCTGTGCAGCACTCACTAACAACTTTTTTTTAGTTTTAGCAACAGAGTGAAATATAGACTGAAATTTGCCCAGGAAAACACAGTATAAAGAAGAAAATACACATTACTTACAAAATAGCAATATTAAAACTAAGCCTAAGAAATCAAAGCTTGAGAAAAGGGATGAACTACGCCCCCTATATCATAACTGCAATTTTATCTTTCACACATATCAATTTCAGAAAATTTCTCAAGCCATGAAATTTTTTGTTTATATCCTATCCCTTTATCCAAAGCAAACCTACAGTGCTTTTCAGATTATCCAATTTTGATCACTAATCATTTTACAACATACTTGTAAATATAGTGTTGCCTTTATGTTTATGAAGGTTTAGTATGCAAGTGAAACATTGTTGCAAGTGTGAAAATATTTTTGCTTTTAGGGAACTATTCTTAGAAAATATTTCAGGATAAATAAATAAATAAATAAATAAAAATTAGACATATATTTTACAATTGCCTGGATAAAAATAACACTTTTTTTTACGAAAAAGTAAAGAGTGAAGAAAGCACAAAACATATGAGAGTTAAAAGACTGACACAATAAATGGCCTTTGAAAAGCAAAATAATTCAAAAGCAACTATGTTAAAATAACAAAGAAACCTACTGATTAGCCCACCTTATGCAGACAACTTATTATTTCTCACTAAATTTATAAAAGAACTACCATCCATTTAAATGACAGTAACTAAGCTGTACATAATTATGAAATAAATTGTAGTTATCTCAAGCAACCTTCAATTTCATAGGGTAAATCTCAGCCCAGTGAAAAAGTTCTAAAAGCAGGCCCTCTGTTTTGTTTATTTCACAAATTATTAAACTTTGAATCTTCAAGCATGCAAACAAAATTCAATGTGCAAATAATTATTTATATGATTGTAAAATTAGCACTGAATTTAAATGTGCAAAAATGTTTAACTGAGCAGAACTAGGGAATGTTATCTTACAAATTTTAAAATTGTGATTTCTGAAGATTCCTGCACTGCTGTTCATAACTGGGAAGCAGAGAAAATAGTCAGAAGTTGTCTCTCCCCTCCACAGCCCTGAATTACTGTGTGTCATATTCACAAGGCTATATAAAGTTGTGTATTGCGAAAAGGGTCATTCTAGCAAAACACAGAAACTTCAAGCCCGTATCATTAGAAAGATCACCTTTACACAACAATTAACGAATGTTTACTCTAAAACCCAAACTTTTTTGAAGCCTTGGGAATCTCTGATGCTTAAGACAAAAGGAATGAAAAGGAATTCTTTCCAACAACACAGAACATACATTCTTTCCTAATAAACAGATTTCAATGAAAGAATTCCAGAGAAGACACAATTACCTACAGGGGAAAAAAGTGAGGTAGATGGCAGTTTTATTTTGAAATGGAACTCTTCGTAGTTTCTAAGTTATTAACTGTGGTAGAAGAGGAGGATGTAACACCTTCATTACAGTAAGTCACGTAAGTACACGGCTTGCATTTGGCGTTCTGAAGCTGTTTAACACTCCTATACATACTCCTGATTAAACCAGGCTTTTTGGAAGTAGAATGTGGAATTAATTGTGTAATGTTTTCCTAAACTACAATAAAGAAATCATAGTTACTGAGCTTTTACTTTTAGTGTTGCCTGCAAATTGAAACCATTAAGTAGCTCATAAAGAAAATTTCCTCTCTGTACTTCCTAACATTGGAAGTTCTTTTTAAAACATTCATTGGAATGTCCGTATCCATGTTTACTTCATCTTCTTATAAGGATAATTGTCAAACGCAAGAAACAATATATTTACAGTGAAAGGTAAAACATGTCAATAAAAAGCAAAAGCAGTGCTATGACTTTAAAGCACTCATGTTCTCATGAGTGTGCTGTTCATGTTTGTATACACAGAGATGGTGTTCAGTGTACCAGGCAACCATCCTGTAAAATTATACTACAATTACATAGATTCATATAAAATAACCTGTGCAGCATGTAAAGCCCTGCTGTGTGCACCATGCACTTCTGAGCCCTGTCTGGAATTAGACAGCAACCTTCATTATGAAATACATTTAGACCCTTACACTGTAGGAACAGCATGGTAATACCTCTGTGAATACTTTAATGTTTGTAGCAGACATTCAGTGGCCATGTGTTTAAGAAATTAGTCAGTTTTCACTGTAAAAGGAACCACTCTGATTATCTCAGCTGATCACCAGTGTAACAAAGACGAAAGACCTTGCTCTGGCAAACAACATCTGTCTGAGATCTGATCTGTTCACAGAAAAGTACCTAGTCTTGATTTTAAAAGTCAATGACAGACAGCCCAGCTTCCCCTTAATCCAACTGTACCCTAATAATATCTGGTATTGAAAATCTTCACTTTTTCCTACCTGAATGTGTTTTGCTTCACATCCAAACAGTGTATTTTCTTTTGTCTTTTTCTGCTATATTGACGTGGTGAGTAATATCAAAGATACCTTCTGATTCTAGATATTTTCTGTTATCAAGTCACTTAACTTTCTCCTAAATAATTTATGTATATAAAAATTACTTGATTTCTCACTACAAACAATGGTTTCTTGGACCTACTTTGAAACTGATTCTAAAACCAAAAGAAATAAAATTAAATGCTCTTAGAAATATTGACACCTGAGCAGTACCTGATTTTACAGTAATGTTTCCTCCAATATACAACACAGTGTTACTGTCTTATTCTGATACTGTCACATTTAGGCTTTTATTATCTTTTTTTATTTGAATCAGTTATACACAGTGATCCTCAAATATTTTTCAGCATCACTGTATTTGGGGGAGTATCATCTTTTAATTTTAAAGTGTGAAGAAAAAGCATTTCCCTAGTCTGTTGCCATGTATGGGGGAATATTTATGGGATATTATAATGAATACATTTCATTACATTTAATTACTCAGTCTCGTCTGCCTCTAACATTACAGGGAGAGGGGTGTTTTTCTTTTTTAAATTTTACTTTAATAAACATCAACTTTTCTATAACTATGAAATTGCAACAGCTGTCTTCCTGTGTATCAAGAGCTAGCCAGTGTCTACACAAAGTCTCAATAACAAATCTAGATACTTCAGTGACAGAACACATTTTGTTCTTCACTAAAACAAAATACATGCCTTGGGCAAGAAGCAGAAGAGACTATGAGGCCCCCAAAAGGCTGTGACAAAGGGAAACGATTGGATATTATTTAGATTGGGCATCTAAATAATCTCAGAAAGTTAGCTGTGACCTGTGCTTAGTAGAAAGGTAAAGCACTGTCCAAATCTCTGCTGAGCTGACTTGGAGGAAGTCAACCCAACCCTACATACACACCCAGGATGTACTAACCAGATGTTTCAGATACATTCCTATACAGGTGCAGAACAGCAGTTTGTTTGGCTTAGTAACCTGTTCAGCCGTGATGAACCTTTGATGATGCAGAAAGAGAAGAAAAAAGCACATCCAGAAACTAAGATACATATCAGAGGGGAGAAATTTCTCCCTGATCTTAGAAGGTCAACAAGATAAGAAGTATCACCCTAGCAAACATACTTTCCATGAAAAAGTATCGAAATAATCAACATCTCTACCTTCCATGCCTCTTCTTCGTTAGGCATAATGGATGCTACTTCGGGTCCAAGGACACATGGCCTCATAACACTGTGGGACTGAGCCCTCCCCACTACATCCACACAAGTAGGAAAACCAGCAGTTTCACAGATGTACAGTTCAGATCAGACCTAGCTCTTCCTTTTCCAGCTATCCCATGGCAAATCCACTTTAATCGACGATTGATTGCACATGACCACATAGATGCATACTCTAAAAACTCTTAACACAATATGGTTTGGTTTTCCATTGATAATTTCTGTGGTCCTCTTCTGAATACTTCTACATTCACCTGGGATAGAAATACAGGATCAAGTTTTCAGTAGTAGTCTTGCCAGTGCTGGGCATTCAGGTAACATGCCTTTTCTGAATCAAACCATCTTTTCACTCATTCAAGAATCGTGTCGGTCTTGCTTCGGTGATATCATTTTACAGAGGGTTTTCATCACACTTGATAATATTAAATTCCTGACTCACTTTTTGCTAGGCAGAATTTCATATCTTGTAAATATAAGCTATATGTCCTCATTCCGGCTTGTATGGCTTTGCATTTGGCCTATTTACAGTGCACCTTTTTATAGCACAATAATTCAGCAAAGTCAATCAGATAATCTGTAACAGTGTGATATCCTCTGAATTTGTCGTTCTACCAGTCCCTGTGAAATGTACAAAGTTTACCCACTTAGCACCACTATTTTAAGAACAAGTGAAGCACTCTTCAACTAGTACATGCCCCACTAATGGAATTTAACACAAAACCCTCAAAATCATAGAAATATGGGATGATTTAGGTTGGAAAAGACACTTAAGATCATCAAGTCTAACCATAAACCTAACACTGCCAAGTCCACCACTAAATCATATCCCTAAGCACCGCATCGTCTTTTAAATACCTCGAGGGATGGTGACCACTCCCTGGGGCAGCCTGTTCCAATGCTTGATAACCCTTTCTGTGAAGACATTTTTCCTAATATCCAGTCTAAACCTCTCCTGGTGCAACTTGAGGCCGTTTCCTCTTGTCCTATCGCTTGTTACTTGGGAGAAGAGACTGACTCCCACCTCGCTACAATCTCCTTTCAGTTAGTTGTAGAGATCTCCCTCCACATACGGTTCAAAAATGTCATGTGGTTGAAACATGAAAAGCATTGGAGAAACCCAGTTATAGTGTATACTGCCTTTTGCAAAAAAAGAACTGCAGGCATTTCACCAGCAGTATTTTATATTCCATTCCACACTGATGTCCATCAGCACCGGGACAAAATTAAGTGCAAGACCTCCTTTGGAAACAGCATTATCTGCCCATGATTCCACATTTGAACTCCGTTTAAGATCTACTCATTAGTAAATTATTCAAGAATAATATTGGACTATTTTGAAATATTCTGTGCTTATAATCTACAATTATATTTTTTTTTCAGCAAAATATCAATACAGAAACTTAGTACTAGTTTTCTACTTTTTCTTCTTCTGTTCCAGCCTGTAGAAGTAATAGCTTGGTAACGCATGCTCCCTCGAAGAACTGATGGATATGGGAGAAGAAAATTAAACAAGTGGGACTCTATGAAGGCAAAGAAGGACTCCAAGATGTTTCATTTAGCCTTCTGAGTCTTTGGAAACAGATGACTTGATATAACACGTGCTGAAAGATCCAAACTGGTATGAGTCTGCCTGCTTGAAGACAGTATAACACGTTGCCTCTGCCTCAGGCAGGTGTACCATTTGGACATTGATCTGATCCCACTCACAAAAGCAAGTTACTGTCTGAGATTGCTTCGACAAGCAGGTGCCTGACCTGCTTACTTTTGTAATATTTGTAAGCTGAACAAATAAAAGTTTTAAATCCTAGACTATGGAAAAAGTTATCTGAATGAAAATACAAGCCATTTCTGAATTTTAGGGAATGCTGTCATACATGAATGCATATATGCAAACAGAGGGAATGGTATCCCTAAAAACTATAGAGGAAAAACTAAATCCAGTGGACATAAGGCCCCAAACCAAATCTCTGAATTATTCAGTAGTTATGTAGCATTTTAAAAAGATTTGTTTGCAAATAAAGTGCACATTAATTATTTAGCAATGTTTTATGTCTATCTGCCAATTAACTTTGAATGCTCTGATATGCTGACCAGGTAGGTTCTTCTATGTCAGCATCAAGGCAGGTGGTATGACAAGGACAAAGTATCTTTCCTCAGCTTTGCATTTATCACATGAACAGATGTTAAAGCTGTTCTTTACATGGCTTTCAAACAAGAACGATGCATTTCAAGCATTAATTAATAGTCTTCTAAAAAGCATTTCCCTTCCTCAACAGCATTAGCAGGGTGCAGCTCTGCAAGAGATGTAAGGGCTTTCAAAAAATTGAGGCTAAGACCTCATATGAAAACCTTTTAAATAGCTTTTTATTCCCCCAGACTCTCCTGCCTGGCAATCTTGTGAACAACACATAATTAGTGTCAGACATCATTCAAACTGCTGACATCAGGTGTTCACCAACAAGGAGGCTGCATGCCACAGCTGAGATTTAAAAGCCCAGGTTCATTTAATGTAAAATAAGTGCTTTGCTTTTAACCCTTAAAGTGTTTAAATGGGGAAAAGTGTAGAATTCAGAGCAGCATGTCATTATACTGCGATCATTTCTATCTGAACAGAATTGTGACATGGTGACTGAATGCATGGTGCTTGTATAAGGCTATATTTTCCCCAAAGCTATGCAAAGGCTGGGATTTATTTTCTGCTTTTTATAGTTAAGCTTATAAAATGATACAAAGTCTTGGAATTCTTTGCTCCAGTAAATAATGACAGACTATGTTTATATGTGTTGTATTTGATTGTAGTAGATGCTTGTTTGCCCAACCATTCAATGACAATTTGGTCCAAAGCTTATTGATGACAATAGGTAATTATACTCTATTTTTCCTCTTAAAAAAAAGCTGGTTCCCTCCACTGCAATATCCTCACTTCAGGTATTTCTGGTCGATTGCATTAAAACTTTACAATCCAGTATCGCATAAGTATAAATGCAAACAAAAGATAATTACAGACCACGAAAAAGACTAAAGTAAAAATTACCTTCTTTGTATTCCTAACTTAAGATAAAAGGCTTATTATACTCAATAGATGTACAAGACAGTTCATATTATGAGTCAGATGTAAGACTTAAGGGACTAGTCAGTGCTTATGCTGTAAGGCTCATATTTTAAGATCTTTTTACTAAGGAGCACATAATGCTTTTTGTGTGTGTATGTGGATAGAACAAGATTAATAAAGTATATCCTAATCTGATTTCAGTTTTGCAATACAACCATCTTTCTAGGTATATTTTAAGTAAGAAGAGCTACATACTACTGCTATAACTGAAAAATGCAATGAAATCAATGGAAAAAACAGAGATATTAATGCAGAGCAAAAATTTACACACTGGTTAATATACGGGAAATAGAATTGGGCTACTTTTTCACACAGACACACAAGAAAGGCTAGTCTCTTGCATTCTCTTTGAACAAAATCTCACTGTACATACTTGGCTGAGTATTTCCATATGTAGAAAGATTACTTACCAATAAAATTTAATTTGAATCTCCTTTTCCAAGGAGATCAGTATTCACAGAGAACACTCTGGTGTCAGTTCTGACAGGACAAAGAGAAACCATGGATTAAGGATGCCACCAAATCGCAGTAAAGGTGGTAGAGGAAAACAGGTAAGGAACTGTCCACACCCACAATACTCTTTCATTGTGAGAGGTCTCTTTACAGATGGTTCTTTCTATTTATGTGTTCTTGATAAATGTGGCATGCTCATTTCTCCTGTTCATTTCAATACTCTGGAGATCTTCAAACTTATATTCTAGAGATCTGCACCCCACCGTATACTCTTACTTTCTACGTAACACCATGCCTAAAGACACAAATACCTCAGCTGAAATGAAGCACGGTACATTGAATGTTATTTATCCCCTGAAATAATGGTGTCAAGAGATTCATTCACCATGGAAATGTCTCTTGTTTTCATTAGTTTTAGAAGCGTGGCCATTTTGGCCTTGGAAGTTATTTCTGTTGCTGTAGAGAAGGTAAATATTATGACAAGTCCCTTCAAAAGAAACTATTACTGAACACATAAGCTGCTACTGATTCAAAAACCATATGGTACAGAAACCATTAGAGGAGGAATGAACAATTTGGGAATTCTTTCATTGCTTCCTTTTGGAAGACAGTGCTCCTGACTTTTTCTGGGTTTTCTCCTTTCTTTCTCTTCCTCCTTGGCTCTTCTGCAAGGTTGACTTTGATCCTCTTGTAACTGAGGTCACCATCTGCATTCATGCAGCTTCCTCTACTAAAAGTTGACATGGTTCTAAAATTGCTCACTGTTAAAGCAGGTACCATTATTGCTAAACGCCAGAGAAGCCATCTAGATTTAAATACTTCTTCCTTCTAGTAAACTTGCAAGAACTAAATAACCTTTAATCACATAAAAAAACAGTTATTTCCTTCAGGTATTTTAAAATATATATGCAAGAACACCATCTTCCCCTCCAACAGAAATTCAAACATGTAGCTACATCTCATTTCTGGAGTTCCAATCTCTATAGGATCTCAAACCAGAGATATGCTACACATTGAGACCATAGGCTTTTAAACATGGAGATGAGGAAGTGCAAATCACAGTCTCACTGGGAAGGTTATGTTGGTTTAGAGCATTTTGTTCCTTGTGAATTTCACAGTGATCTCTATTACACTAGGGGAAAAAAAGCAGTAAAAGACCAGGGAACCTCTGAAACTGTAGCCCAAATGGGAAAGAAACATCAGTCTAGAGGGTTCTTCCTCACCAAACTCTGTATCCAAATTCAGATTATTCATGATTCATTCTATTTTGTATAAACAGAAATAGAATAGAAATATCTATACACAGAAATAGGTATATTCCATTCTGTTCTATTCCTTTCCTATCCTACCCTATCCTATCCTATCCTATCCTATCCTATCCTATCCTATCCTACCCTATCCTATCCTATCCTATCCTATCCTATCCTATCCTATCCTATCCTATCCTATCCTATCCCATCCCATCCCATCCCATCCCATCCCATCCCATCTATAAACATGCAAAAAAAGTCAAACAAACATGCAAGCTGTTCTACAAATACTATTGAAGTATTTCTTCTTACAGTTATTTGAAAATATATCACTTGATCGCCACTTTTCACAGATACAATGATATTAGAGACAGGAAAGCACTAAGATGATCCTCTAGACTGGAGTATCGGTAAATTCTCAGTTACAGTACACAGCTCACAGCTGACACTGTAAAACTTTTAGCACAGCTTTTTACAGACCTGGGTAGGAGGTTCTTTTACCCCCAGCACATGTACACAAAGCCAGCTGCTATCTGGCATAGGCCTTCTTAGTAAACTCCATGTATTATTTACAGAGCTGAAATTAATTTTTCTTACAGATTTTTCTTTTAATTGAAAAAAGCCATATAGATTACTGCCAAAAGCAAAATAGGCAGTGAGAGGGACATTTGATCTTTCATGAGTGCAGCATTTGCCTAGAGGAAATATGCTAGAATACAGTAAAACATGTCCATAAACACTAACTTTGTGACCAAAGAAATTATGTACTTAAGTTCTCCTGGAAAAAAAAAAAAAGTTTGAATGGCTCCAATTTTGACAAACCGACACTGATGTTAATCAAATGGCCTGGTTAAAGAGCTTTTATGAAAGCAAAAGCATAAAGCATAATTTAATCGGTTGCTTGTTTATGTAAAGTGCTATTCAACTTAAAGTGCCTGAAACAGAAAAACATAATGCATACAGGAAGAGGCATCATTAGAAGAAAAAAATATGCTTGGCCAAACCTTGACTTGCATTTAGAAGTTCAAGGTTCACTGGAAAAATGTGCCAAACCATATACTGAAAAAGGCAACTATCTTAATTTTAATACAGTATTTACATACTTGGTGCACTTTTTCTTTCCTGCCAAATTGGCTCAATCATAAGTAACTTCTTGCATAACACAATTTAAATTTAATTATGTAAATAGACTATTTTACTGTTAAAAAAACAGAGGATTAAATTGTGTTGCTTTTCCAATCTGCAATGGCGCGAGGAGTACCTTTTCCAAGCAAGCTGTCTCATACGGATACACAGAAGCATACTGTTTGATTTCAAGAACCAAAGTCTTAGATTCTCCATTATGCAACAACAATCTCACCAGGGGACAGAATTTTTTGCAGCTTCCATATAACGGTACTTATTTGACAAATTTCCATCCGAAAGGTAATGTTCCTTGAATGTGTCTTGTTGAATTAATGGGAAGTTCAAGTCACTCAATCCATGGTGTATCCATGGTCCACTCAGTTCATAATGTAGAAAGGACCGTTTCTTCTACACTCTGGCAGAACCAAGAAATATTTAAAAAGATAGAAAAACTTCTTGGATAATAGTTCTTTATTTTTTTCTATAGTATTAACAATTTATAAAAGCACATCTGTGAACTAATCAATCTCACTTAACTGGTGAAGAAACAATATGAAAATTAGAATCACACCACAAGTCTATGAAAAAATTAAGGCTAAAAATAGGATTTTTTAATTCTGTATTTTGACAAAAAGAATGTATCTTCTTCTGTATTAAAGGAAATATATCATCATAGCATTAAGTCCAAAGAACAGGCTTCCCAACCTTCTTCAGCTAGTTTCTCCAGAAAGATGCGGGAAACTTGAAAACATGCATGCTTTTCATTGGATGCAACTCCTCTGCTTTTGTTAGAGGATTTAGTTCTTTTTATTCATTGAGTAATTCAGGTGTTTCACTATGAAACAGAAAAAGGAATTTAGCTGCAATGTCAGAGCCACTATGCTGTTTCAAGGCAAAGTCTATCACTATGCAGTTGTAACGTTTCATTTCATTGAAGATAGTACTTTTGCACAGTTAAAAGGAGGGGGCTGGAGGAAAGAGCTTTCTGTGAAAATGATGTGTTCACAAACACTTTTTTTTTTTCTCAAAAAAGATTGCCAAATCATAACACAGAAGGAATTACACCTGTATTATCAAAAGTACTTTTTTAAAATTGAGAATGGCACATAACCAACTCCAGCATAGGAACTTCAGATATCTAATTAAATGAAATGTATAGTTTCTTTTTGAAATGTACTTAGCATTTGCCCTTTAAATAACATTTTGAATGTTATTTAATCAATCAACCCTTCCAATATCTACATGAGAAAAGAGGAAAACATTACTCTTGTCCTACACAAAAGACCCACGGCCAAACATATAGTGGAATGGATATGGTGATACAGTGGGAGTGAATATATATAATTAAGCAGAGCAGTCTTAGCTCTGCCAGTAATAATATTTTACAATAAATGCGCAGTGGTGACCAAACCATTATGGGGGCTGTGGTACCAAGAAAAATCTCCTTTTAAATGAATTATTCCGAAGTTTTGTTCCTTGTACTGCCTTTTAGAATATTTTTGAAACATAATCTGTGCATCTTTATAGCTATGGCTATCCATTATACGTGGATACTTGTCTATGTAAGCATTACTTGGCTATCCTCTAACTGTGCTATTAACTTCAAATTTCCATCTGTTTGCAGAATAGACATGACACATACTAGTTTTTTCCTACCTCGGTTTCGTAATACTGACTCTCTACCATGATAATGCCATGTTAGTGAATTTTCATAGGGAATTTTAATTTTGACAATTGTACATAAAAAGTAAACAAGAGTATGTTACCTTGTGATATTTCTAATTACTTGGAGGTATGTAAAGCATACAGAAGTTACACTCATGGCCATATCAATGAGTAAATATGCAGCATTTTCTAACACTTCAAGTGGTTGATTTGGGTTTACAGTTGTATCACATTCACTTGAACGGTCTGAGGCATCCAGAATACACTCTGTAGTATTTGAAACCCACCCCACGTACCCCAAAACTACATAATTAGATATTAAAAAAAGAAATGATCATATTATAATGTTCATTTTAATAATTTCAGAACTTTAAAAAACTATTCAACTAAAATTTGGAAATTTTCAAAAGAAATACGCTATTGCAAAATAAAAATTGAAATGTTATATTGAAAGTGTGAAAATCATGTTTAGACCTTTCCCGTTGCTTTCCTCCTAATTCAGCTGAGGCTGTCTGCTGATTTTGACATGAATCTGTTTATTGCTTTTGCTAGCCTTTAGCTGCATTTCCCAATAAATAAAATGTTGATCAAAAATACTAGCTCAGAAACAACAGCAACAACTCTTGCAGACACCAAAGTTGGACATCCCTTGCCAAACAGTTTTCCTCCAAAGAAAAATGAGAAATAAGCACACTTGTTTTAAATCAGATTAATTGGTGCTTTATTAAAAAGTGTTCAGATTAGTATCTGTATGGCTACTGAAAAAATATGGAACAGAAAACTCCCCAAAAGTTAGTATTCAGCAAAAATGTAAGCAAATGAAAATAGAGCAAATGTGAATTCTTAAACTACCTTAACATGGCTGTAATAGTGCCAGCCCATACTATAACAGTTCTGTCATAACAACCAGGTCATAATTCTGCATTCCTTGAATATGCAGAATATGCACCACTTCCACTGAAGTCAATGGGAATTTTGGATATGCAAGGAATGTAGAATTAGTTTCTTAATCCTCAGGCTGCACTACATGATAATTATAGCGCCTCAACTCATAATATTGCGGGCTGAACAGCCTTGCGGCACCTCTTAGGGCATTAACAGTATGATTCTGCTGATTTAGTCTAAAAATCATACCATGACCTTGACTCTGCACTCTCATTTGTAATAATTAAACTAAGCAATCAAAAGTTTAGAGTGAAATGCATTTTGAGCTGGTTAGCAATGTAGCCTTACCTCTTCTTCCCCATTTGTTCCCTGTTAAAGGGGAAACCAATAACAAAACTCAGCATTTAAAATCCTAGCTCTCCCCTGTTCTGAGCAGAGGTACTTAGACAACTCTCCTTTCATGGCAAAGCACAGGAGAATATTCAGCTCACAGTTTAAGAGAGATGGATTGCAGTAAAGAATCGTTGTGGAAAACAATGCAAAAGTGCTCTCATTGTAAGCAGTGGGAGACCATCACAATAGCAAACAGGCAGGGGATGTTCCCTTCTTACCCCACAAGCAAACCATATGCAAATTTCCAGCAACATTCAAAACCCACTTCCCAGCTTAGTACATGTTTTCTATTCTTGGCTGCTTAGCACCCTCAGCTTTTTTCAATTAGGTCTTGTTTGTTTAGCTGAAAAAAAAAAAAAGCAAGTTCTAAAGAAAGGATTAAGCCCTGTATCTTATGGAGAAAGAACATAAATTAGAAATTCTTTTCGAATCTGGAGTACGCATTCTTTAATCTTCCGCCCTGCTGGGAAGTGTAATAAGAATAAAGGCAGAAAGAAGCTTTTTTGCTTCATTTGATTTGTTCAGCTGAAAACATGCTTTTGACTATCTGCAACTAAATCTCACAATTCATGACAACTCAGACAACACTCCCACATGTTATAAGCCTGTGAGTTAAAGAGAGAGCTGGGAAAGCTTACAGAAACCCACCTGGTGAGCAAACTCTCCAGATTGAAAGGGGCAAGACAGAAGGCCATATGGATATAAAACAAGCAAACTGTGACTGTGAGAAGATGGTGACAAGAGTTTAGGTGCTGGCAATGCAGTTGTCCAGTGCGATGTGGCCTCAGGAGGAAAATAATTTTCAAAATGACCAACAGATCTGACTGATGGGTACGAGTTAGCTAGGGATGAGAAAGGCAATGGAAGAGGCCTGAGGCTGGAAAAAGTAAAGCATTGGTTACCATCTTCTATTTCTTTGCAGTAGAATTAACTGAAGTCTAATGATTATGCTTTGAATTTAAAATTAAAATGAAGAAAATTTGATGAAAAAAACAGAAGTTAAAAGAGAATGCTAAAAGCAGAAATTGGCACCTTCTCTTTTTTAGGACAGAAAATCACCTTGCAGATACATATCACCTCACATACTGATGTGCCATGCCAAACTGTGAAGGATTTCTGTTGTGATCCCATGCCAGTAAAAACAGCAGCAAGAGAAAACTCTGAAAGTTATTTTCCACCTTTTGGTGCAATGTGCCCAAGTGCAAAGAACCAATATATACAAACACATACAAAAGGAAAGGAAACAAAGCTGCTGTTCCTCCCCTTCCTCCTCCATCTTTACATCAGAAAAGACACAGTAAGGAAGCAGTCTGATCTTCAGATAATGGCTGGGGTTTACAGCTTTCTGACATCCCATTTCATGTCACCAGGCTCACCTCTCAGTTCCAACAAACTGAGTTGTTCATACTGCATCACCTGCAACTCAATTTATGTGCACAAGAAAGCCAAGCCTCTTGCAGACACTCCTCACAGCAGATAGAAAAAAACGTTTGGTGTCAGCAGAAATCACCTTGTGAGGGCAGTCGGGGCAGTATATCAGGCAAGCCCTGGTCAGAGCAGGACTATGCACTCGGGTGCAGTCAGGACAAACAGAAGTCACTGGACTTGCTGGAGTGTGTCCAGAGGAGAGCCACGAGGATGATCCAAGGGCTGCAGCACCTCTCCTATGAGGAGAGGCTGAAAGAGTTGGGGCTGTTCAGCCTGGAGAAGGCTCCAGGGAGATCTTATTGGGCCTTCCAGTAGCTAAAGGGGGCCTACAGGAGAGCTGGGGAAGGACTTTTTACTAGGGCATGTAATGATAGGACAAGGGGGAATGGTTTTAAACTGGAAGAGGGTAGGGGCAGGTTTAGATTAAACATTAGGAAGCAATTTTTCACTGGTGGTGAGGCACTGGAACAGGTTGCCCAGAGAGGTTGTTGAGGCCCCATCCCTGGAGGTGTTCAAGGCCAGGCTGGATGTGGCCCTGGGCTACCTGGTCTAGTGGGAGGTGTTCCTGCCTATGACAGGGGAGTTGGAACGCAGTGATCTTCAAGGTCCTTTCCAACCTAAATCATTCTATGACTCTATATGATTCTATGACTCAGGCTGTCACCAGTGGGTTAAGGCTAATGCCCGAGATAACAATCCAGTGCAGAATTTGGGAGTACAAATATTAGAGCCAGACTTTGGTTTGGAAGCAGGCAGGGCCACAGCTTAATCAACAAATGTGTCTGGGTGCCAGGAGAAGGACTAGGGGTCCAGAGCAAAGGCTGAGTACACAGGACACCCTCTGAAGGACCCAGGACCAGGCAAGGCATGGAGCTGGACCACAGCTGGCAGGGCTGCTGGCACATACTTGTTGGTTGTAAAACTCTGGTTAGGGCACAAATTTTTTCTTTTCTAAAGAGCTCAGCAGTCAACAGCTTCTGCCTAAGTGCAACAGCCACTGTTGGTCTTTTCTAACACACTACAGGGTTGTTATTCCCCTGCCACACAAACTGGGCAAAAAGGTTCAAGTTCCCAAAACCAGAAGATAAGGTAATGCAAAACCGATGTGGATCCCCTTGAAAAGCTGCACTCATTTAAGTCACACATATAGGGGCTTTGCTCCCATGTACTGAGATGCTACCTTATGCAAACAAAACCCTCATGACAAAAGGCCTGTGGTGAAGGGACCATGAGGGATTAATGCAAAAGAGTTCCCTGAGGGTGAGCCAAAAAAAGCTGCTCTTCTCTGAAAAACTGCATACAAGAAAAGTTGAGGAATATGCTAATAAAGATACTGTGGTGTTGATTATTTTTGATTCTCCATCCTTCTGATAAAGTTACATCATTCATACAACGTTTACATCTCACAACCAACCTTTAAAATACCAAAGATATCAACATAGCTTAATAAAGCAAGCACCTACATATTTCATGTCAGGCATAGCTTAGAGGTGTGCTGAACCCTTTTCTTTCCCTGGGGTTTCTAAGGAGAGTGGCATGGCAGTGATGCAGAAAGAGAATTACTAAGGAATTTAGGAATAAACCAGTTTCTCTGCTCTATAGCACAGATCCTCCAATGCATCTAGCAACGCATTTATTTCCCCTGAATGTAAGTAGATGAGTCTCATACATCTTACATGCAAGGGGTTCTCACCATGCAACTGGGGCTTAAGTTATGATAAACCTTAAGTGATCATTATAGAGCAAGGGCAAGAAAGAGGAATTCAGTAATAAATGTAGGGTGTTGATGGAACAATAATAAGCCTTGATGAATCCAATAATTTTGTTCCTATCATGCAACAGATGTCATTTTCAAGGGAAGTCTTGAAGCGTTTACAGACTTTACAGAAGCAGAACGCTTTGGGAATAAATCCAAAGCTAGGGTGACAGAAGCCAGTCCACAGCATGCAAGGCCAGGCAGAAAAATTAGATGCATGAAATAGACACAGGAAGAAAAAGAAGGTTGGTAAGCATGGCTTATTACTAAAGATAAGTACATACACCCATTCCTCAAGTGAAGTGTTTGTTCAATGAGAAAGTTGCAAGACTTTTATTTATTTATGCGGCATGTCCAGCACCATGAGTGTTTGTGGAATACCTAGATGACATTTTAGATAATAATGGATTAATGACTGTATCTAATTTTTACTGCTTATAGGTACAGCACCCAAAATACCTGCAGATTCAGAGGCACAAGTAGGGGATGAGCTGTGCAATTTTCTGAGGGCAAGGATAAGAAGCTTTGAATTTCACCAAAGAAAAATAAAGGGATGACTCAGTAAATAACCATCCTTAGAACATACCACCAGTGCATGAAGTTAAGGGTTTTTTTCTCCTCTCCTTGGTGGACATTGCATTCTTGTTAGCATGTATTTCCCCTTGGCAACTTAACATTTACCTCATTCATTATGAATCATTACAGCATTGAATAGTCCCTGAAATGAATCTTTTCCCACTGTGAAAGGATGTCTTAGAGAAGCTACAACAGATTAGAGCTATTGTTGCATGTTTGGCCAAAATCATCGTGCTTGGGTTTTTTTAACTGACAATAAAACCTTTTTCTTCTATTTTAATGGTCTGTACCATTACAACAAAGCCAGATGATAAAAATACAGATAAGTGCACAACACAAAGACTAAATGAAAATGAACAGCAGATGAAGCTTACATGAGCTAATGGAAACAGAAGACTAACTCTGAGCCTGGATTTACGTCCACCTCCTAATCAAGTGCAACACTAAAAGTGCATGTTGATGTGTGCCACAAAACCAGTTGAAAGCACAGCAGAAAGGTACCCTATTGCACCTGGAGATTCTGTTTCAAAATAACTTTATTTTTACACTGCTATTGAAAAGGTCAACATCTGGCTGGAGAGATGTCCAAATGCAGGGTGAGCAAATCTGGTATCTGTATTGTATTATATTTTAAGGCAGATTGGTAAATCTGATAGACACTTATTATTGATAGCTTCATGCAGAGCCCTGATTATCTTCAGACAACAACTTCTGTGTTGCAGTGTGTGGGAAGGAGGGAATGAGTGATGGGAAAAGTGGCATGGTTTCAGAGACCTGAAAGAATCAAGAAACTGAAGTGAACAGGCGATCTCAGGATGGACCCTGCTGGACTAAGCACTTACTGTCTCCAGTCACACCAGCAGCACTGTGAAAAACATCTGTAACATCTGTATTCTGTTCTTCTCTTTGCATCCAATGCACCAATAAAGCATTCAAACCAGCATGGTTTGTCTTTGAAGATCACCCAAGTTTCAGACCTCAGAGATGACTCAAGGAGGGGTCAGTGGAAGTCTTGGGTGTACTGCACGGACAACTTTTATTTCCTCTGGAAAACTGACCACTTGCAGAAAAATTGAGGTTTCCTTTATTTATTTTTATTTTCATAGTTAGTCAGAGCCCTGCAATGAAGAAGGATGATGGTAATTATGATACTGCTGGTAAGAAAATGGTGCTACGGATTTTTTTTTTCCTCCGTTAGTGTTTGCTCATAAGAAGGCCCCACATCTAATCACCTTTGCTAGCCCTGCTAGCAGTGACCTTTTGATGCTTGTTAACAGCATATGCTGCAATTCCAAAACCAACATACATTATGAGAACCTGATGTTAAGCCTACGCCCCTGTAGCGATTATATTCTCTTTACAGAGGCTATGCACAGATCAAACATTAAACACTCTTCATTAAGTGCATGACAGCTGTTACTTACACTACTTTGTTACCTGACTTTGGTTGCTTTGTCCTACAGTCTGAAAACCTGGGGAAAACCTGAATAAGTCTTTTGCATTTAGCTAATTCAACACACATATATATACACACTTACCTGAAACATTGCAAGCCACTAATGCCAATAAAGGTCTAAAGGGCTCTTCTGAAGATTTCTCTTTGATTTCTGCTTCAATTTATAGTATGAACACTGCCTGAAAGACTCAGTTGTTTCCTTCAGTGTCCTGATGTCCCACCAAACAAAACTGAATTGATTGAAATACAGCCCGTTGATGCTTTTGTATCACTATAGAAGCTGATGGCAACCTTCCACCTCTTTTGCTGAATGGTGTAATTGGCCTGCCAGAGAGGATTTAGGATTTTAACACGTTCCCTGTTTGGCTGAGCTAACCAATTATTCTGCAGTTGCTATCAAGGCTGCAGACTTTTCTTCATTGGGGTCATTAAGCTTGTCAAAACTAATTTGTCACAACAACTGCTGACCCTCATTGCCTCTGACAGCAGCACAAGTGTCAAACTAAACAGGCCTTTGCATTACAAGCAAGTAAATGACTGATCAGAGCCCACCAAGCATCCTGACCGTATGCCACAGTCTGGCCTTCTGACCCCATGAGAGGTAGAAACAGTACCAGCTAAATGACATGGGGTCACCAAACAACGTTACTAATCATTTTGTAGAATAAGTAAACAAAGCCTCAAACAGCTAAAGTGAAAGAACAATCAGAGGTGGTATGTGACCTCCAATGACGATGATAAAGTTTTGGGTTATTTTCTTTTCAATTAAAAAGAGATGATGAAAGTCACTTACTCTGAAACAAAATTCTATGAAAGAAGTTACCAGCTGACTCAGACTACATTTTTGGAAAGCTGCTCAGACACAGCAGCTAGCAGTGGAATGCTTTGAGCCCAATCCATCAGATCATTACTGCGTAATCCTCTGTGTATTCTCGATCACCCGAGTGACATCTGAATCAGGCCAGTGGCAGGTTCTTCATCTGATGCAATATTAGCCACAAAGTACTTAACATCAGTCCACACTTACTGCAGTATGGTAAAATTTGTTCCAAAAACATGTGCGTGCACCTAGAATTTGCTTCACCACTGGTACAGGATATAAGAGTCTTGTAATGGAGTTAATCCCTTCTAATTATCCATATCACCAAATTATTCTGGTGGCAAATTATTCATAACCTGACTTTAGTCTCTCCCTCACTGTTGTAATTGCATTCAGTTTAATGGGGTAACTAGGAATTAGCACCACGTCCTCAGTTGCTATAGGGTATTTGAGAGGAGAATAAACTTGTGAAAATAAGGAAAAGTTTCAGAGGAATACTTTCTCTGAGCACACTCCTAACCATTCAAAGCACCAATTCCACAAGGGCCTTTGCCCCCAATACTCCGCGAGGTCCTAGCTGGTTCAATCAGGTGGCTTGTACTGCCATAAGCTCATCCCATGAATAAATCTTTGCAGTGTGAGGACCTTCACTTGTCTGCTACCCTGCAGTACAAGAAAAGTTCAGTGACAGCGAGAGGCGTTCAGTTTTCTCCCTAGAAGGCTTCAAATGCCATCATGTTTTCTCTGTACTTTTTGTAAAGCAGTATTTTCCTAAGCCTTTGGAAAGATACCTCTTTAATGAAAACACTCAGATGCAATATACCTCAGCAAACAGGATCCAGTCTGAAGAGAAAATGACTGTTGTTGGTTTTTTTGGCTATGTGAATTACACTTATTTAAACAAGGCTGAGTGACTTATGGTTCTTCAGCAATGTAATGACTTTGAACACCACTGTTCCATTTAAGAAAGAAAAACTAAAGAAGGAAGAGGAGAAGAGACAAAGAGAAAGAAATGGACAGTAGTGTGGCACAGGATCCCAGGATTTTGTTGAGTCCTAATGATGTCATTCAGTATTTAATCTCTGGTGACAAGAAGTTTTTTTTCCCTCCTTTCAGCAAGAAAACAAATTCAACATTAACAAAGCCCTGTATTTGGAGCCAAGATTGGATGTGAATCTTAAGTTGTTCTTAGCCTTCTCTATCCCTTCCCCCTGGACATAAAGAGTAGCCACAACTAAAAAAAATATGCTTTAAAAGCCACATAATTATTTTGAGCTTGTTTTTAATTTATATTTGGGATAGGGTCTTACAAAAAGGCTAACACATAATTATTTTGAGCTTGTTTATAATTTATGTTTGGGATAGAATCTTACAAAAAAGGCTAAAAAGGCTATTACATTCATTGGCAGAAAAATAAATAATGCCAATGGTCATTGTGGTATGAATAACTGGGGAACTGCCAAATACTGCAACTTGCCAAGCATCACAAACAAAAGCTTTTAAAAATATGCACATTCTTTGACTAGCATCTTTTGTTGTTGAAATCAGGCACTGGTGAACCAATCAGTATAGGGGATAGGGAAGTAAGAGTAGAGAAAGAAATGCGTATGACAGCCAGCCTTTATATTCCCTAACTACTAATCACTTCTAGAGGGAGACTCTTTTAATTTAAAACAAATTGGGTTATTTCTTGATGCTTTTATTTCATGGAACAGTATTGACATTAAGAGTTGGTATATGTAGAGGACAGGTAAAGATTCTTTTTCCCTTTGTTTTAGTCAATGGTTAGCATCCATAGGCACCCAGATAAACTGTTGCTCTCGTGTGACGTACATCAAACTTTTACAGAGTCAATGTGTTTGGATGGGTCCAGTAAATATCCAAAACCAGTATTCCTACTTTACATCAGTGAAGTTTAATTCTGAATTTTTTATGTTCGTCCACTAGCAACCTAAAGCATACAAAGCCCAGCGCAAAATAATGGCTAAGTGCATATGAACTGTTCCACAAAGGTTCCAAGTCTGGAAAGCAGCTCCTTAAGCTGCAAAGTGGATTTTTTTTTTTTTCCCCTAAGGATTTCCACAGAAAGGAATAGAAAACAATTGGTATAGCTTTTATTCTCTAAAATAGAGAACTATACCCACTAAGTGCAGATTATTACCCTACTAAGCATAATTTACCTTATGTCATCCATAGGTGTCAGGGACTGAAAACAGATGTCAAAGAGAAGGAAGAGGAAAAGATGCACCGTGCTAAAGATGCACAATAAACCACCTACATGCCAATAACCCTCAGTCATCTTCTCATAATTCCCCTAATGTGCCCAGAATGCTTAACTGCTCCAGGATCCAACAGAAAGGAATCAGAGTTGTTCAGATTACTGTCACAATTTTAAGCAGAAATCTGGGACCCATGACTCCTGAATGCACAGAGAGAGAAGGGCAGCAGCAATGAAAATACCGCATCTTGGTAGTAGCTTTTCCGACCAGCCATTCATCCCAGAACAAGACCTACCAAGCTAAGTCTCAAGGTCAAGCTGCCATTACCTTATTAACATTCTGTAACGTAGAAAAATGTTTTCTGTTCTTATGGGGATAAAGAGCATTTTTCAGTTTTAAAATTACAGATTCCTAGAAATCCATCCCTTTACTTGGTACGTGGATCTGGCTACTGTAGGAAATCCACAGGGAAACTGTGAAATTCATCTTCAGATTCCAATGCAAGTTGTTAAGCTTTTATTCTTCCAAATATAAAATAGAATGTCTAAAAAAAAATATCAGCAGAGAAACTGCACCTCTCTCAAGGCTGGAAACTGGCATCAGGAATGCAGTCTGCACGGATCCTCTCCTCTAACCCTCCTAGCTAGGCACAGACAGTGATGGTTCTAGGTTTGTGTCTTGTTTCTGCTCTGTAAACAGTGATAGTGCACCTGTATGTAAGTTTGCATGACTTAACAATGTTTTGGATCAAAGGTGAGTTAAACTCGTCATTGGCTTGGTTGTGTCCCGTGCTTTGCTATCACAGAAAACAATCCCGTATTGAATCACACAAATAATGTATGCAGACAACTTAGTTGGTGCCTACCAGCTGTAAATTTTGAGCACTTGACAACAAGAGCTTTATCACCAATTTTGTAAGTAGCAAAATGAGCCGTGGCACAGCACAGTTATTAGACATCACTTGCCATTTTTAATACACAACTTGAAAAATCTCCCAGACAGTTTTTCAGAGATACTTATGACCTGTTACCCCTCAGACACAAGCATCCCAGAGCTCTGAAAAGCAGGTCTTCAGCATTTCAAGTTGAGCACAAACAAGAGTGATGTACTCCGATTTAGGAGTTCTTTGAATATTTCTGTTTACTAGTTCCTTACTAGTTTCAGCATGCTAGTTTCACAACGTAATCTCTCCACACAGCAGTGGAAGAAGTGACATCCAGGTCACAATGAAGCAGCACTGCCTGTGACTTCTGTAGGGTTAGGATTCGACCCCAGTCTCCCCGTTCAGCCCGATAACCACAGTACCCACTGATCTCTGCTGTTTCAGTACTCCTCCCTTCCTAAAAATAACAGTGCACGTGGTAGACTAATACAATTTTAAGCTGTATAAACAGAAATTAATTCACTAATATTATTTTTATTGGTTTTCCAATGGTGTCTTACAGTTTCCGCCTCTCATCATTATTTTCCACTTTAATTGTACAAATTTCCACTTTAATTTTAAAATTGTTTTGATAGTGATTAACATGATCAAGATTTATCAGACTGACACTACCTATTGAAATTCTACGCTTTTACCACAGGTTTTGTGTTTGATAATTAGCCCTCCCCTCTCTTGCTTTCTTTAGCAGCCATCAAGTCAACTTTAATTTTGGTTTTCTTCTACTTTAAATGCAAGGAGAATGCTGTTAAGGTAACTTGAAAACATTTATAATTTTGGCTTCCAATAAGAAGTTAAACACAACCATTGCTCCGGCACTAAAACTCAAAGCAGACATAAACAAGTAAACAAGATTCCAAAGGAGGTTCCTTAGAAGAAGAGGAGAAAGAGAAACAAATATGCTATTGCAATTTGAATCAGAGTTAGGGTTTCCTGGCATCTATTTTATCCACCTGTGATGGAACACAAATCCATGGTTTCTCATGAAAAACCTGCAGGATACGTATCAGAATAATGTCATTTTTTTTTCTTACTGTATTTAATACAATTAAAAATATCCTGTAATGTTTTTAACGTGGGACATTAATCACTAACTGATTATCGCAGCTGAGTTAAATATCATGCCTGTGAACCACATTGATAATGCAATGTAAACATACTGATATTCAAGAAAATGAATCATCCATTGCCTGAGACTTGGATGATAGGCTAAATTATGTGATTTGATAATATGTTTGTAAGGCACGTACCTTTCTAAATCCTCCATTTTTATGACGCTATTTCCTTATTAAGTGCAATATACTGCAAGTTTATAAGGAAAATTTGTAATTTCATACCTATGGTAACTTCAAGTTATTCTCCATCAAGCAACTTGGACTTGATAATCATTATTTTAATCAGCTTGATATATGCATTCTCTAGAAAGGTATTAGTAGGTTGACATAATCTAAAGTCACCATCAGTTGTATATTGAATACTGTAGCAATGAAAATGTCAATTGTATTTCCATGAACGTGTGATTACACCATAGCTAAGCATGCTTCCTTAATAAATATTTTTTTTTGTTATTGTTGTTTAACACTACTTGCAGGAAAAAAGAAAAAGAAACCCCTCAGCTCTGTAATTAAGACCTGTCCACAACTGAAATCATTCACGCCTGCTGAATTTACAAACACCAGATTGCAATGCTGAAGTCAAACATAATATGCAAAATTCTGAGATCAGCACAACCAGATGAGAGGTCTTGAGCTTCCTGACTGGCATCTTTTAAAGCTTTGGCAGGTTGGTACATTTAGGTACGTACAAGACACTTAAAACTTTCTTCCAACAGCTTACTCTTTGGAAATGAAAACCACACACAACTACAAGTAAGGGAGAGAGAAAAGATGCAAGTATTGCTGACTTCTCAGGAACTTTGTAATTTCAAAAGTAGTTCTTCTTTCTATTCCAAATCTAGAAACAAAACCGTTAATATTTTCCACGTTCAGTCTTCAAACATGTATTAGTAATAAAAGACTATGCTTGCTGTAAAGATTACATAATTTAATGAAACTGAAAGCCTCATATGATAATTGTGATTGTCTCTAATTAAAATTGCATTTCTTTTGAAAATGTATGTCCTAATCTTCTCTACAGTTTGTTTGGAAGCACAAAATTTTATGAGTTTGACTACAAGTCAAGAACAGATTTGGAAAAACTGATTACTAGTGCTTATGTAGTCTACAATAATACTTTTTTTTTGTTAATCTCTATTATTTAGGAATCCAGTGCTCCTCATTATGTAAGTAACAAAACATGTTGCTGTTAACAGAAATTGCTAGGTTGTCTTTGATTCACCTTTACCATTAATGAAGGCTGCCTTTGACACACAGTGTATTTAACAGCTACTGTTGATGCAGCTGATGCGTTTAGTGAAAAATAGTATTTCTTTTACTACTAGCTGACAGATTTGGCTTATGTTTAAATCACCATTATTCACATCCTTGTGAAAAACATTTTTTTTCATCTGTGGGGAGGTCAGAAAGTTCACAGAGAATTTAGAACAAGATTGGTATAAGGCTTAAAAGAACAAGTCAGAATTTTTTTCATGTATGGAATGCTAGACTGCAGACTGCAGGTGAATGAGTTCTGGGAATCTCAGTTTACAGGATATTAATATGTCTGACGTAAAAACCCTCGAGAACATAATAGCAAAAGAATCTAACTTACTGAAACAATTTCACCTTCCCTAGGGTAAATTAATTGCAGTCTCTTTACTTGTGAAATAAAGTGTGTGTTTTTCCAGTCTTCTCAATGTCAAAAGACAGCTGGAAAATCAAGACTAAAACAAGCAACATTAACTTTTCAAAAACAGGGTTATAATAACTTACAAATATTTTGTTTTCCTCCATTTACATTGTGTAAGAAATGAGAGAATAAAGACGTAGAAGAATTTTCTAATTATGGCTATTTAGACCATAGAGCTGGATTGAAAATTGCTGTTTTCTCTCCCTAATGAAAAGGCAATGGAGTACTTACCTGAGGTGGGGCAAACACTAACATGAAGGGGTTATGCACTGTTGATCAAGCATGTTTCAACTAATAAAAGCACTACCTCAAGAACGAATCTATATGGAAAAAAATACAGCACTTTGTGGACAAAACTGGGCTATAGCTCAACAAGCTAGTGCTGATGATGGAAGACATGTAGTATTGTCTCTCAAAATAACATAACTTGAGTGTTTTCCTTGTTCACCACTAGATACGCTTGCAGAGTTTGTTCCTGAAAAAAGCTTCTTCCAAGGCTGTGGATACTCAGGTCATTAACAAATGGCTGAGTTTTGTAATATCTGCCTCAGTTTACAGCCTTATTTGGCTGGACAATCTCTCTAGAAAAGCCCACTTCTTTTAAAAGTGAACTGAGAAATCTCTAATTACATTTATGTGGCATTGCTGGGAGGAACAACAAACAGCATTCGTGTTAGTTGCTGCAAAACATTCTGGATGAAGAAAGTTAGTTGGAAATAAAAAATGTGAACAATAACTTATTGTCAATACTTAGAATGACAGGTATAGCCAGCCAGAGAGTAGGATATATGTTACAACGCCCTGTTATCATTTCAGACTTAATGCAGCAGTAGTAAGTGCAACATACAGCACAGAAAATGGTCTCCTCTCCAATTTCGTCATGGAAGTCCAGTGAAACGTAGACAGTAACGCAGATCAATATAGTTCATATCAACACAGAATTTATTCACCTTTCTAAACTACTTTGGAGGCAACAATTTCTCTCATTTTTTTCCATGCTGGCATAGCCTATGGTAAGATTTCACTTGGTTTGTTAAACCCGGTTGCCATTTGTTTCCAAGCAGAGATGGATTTGTGCTACAATTCCTAATTGCAAAGAGTGTTGGTGTATTTTGGGGAAAGGTAGAGCAAACACTAAAGAAACTTATCCTGCAATCAAAGCCAAAACAAAGACACCGTCAAAGAACATGATATGCTTAATTCCAGGGACACGTCAGCCACTGGTTCAGACTGGATCAAACCCCATAATTTTAGCCTTGATTTTAAAAAGTCTCTTGGCTGATGGGAAGAAAAGTATGAACATGTGTTTCATATTTTGCTAAAGCACAACAAATGTTGTTCTTAAGCTTGAATATGATGAAAGCAACAATCCAAAAGTCTATTTCTGCTACTAAAACCTATTTTAAATTGCTTTAGCATACTTCTTACAAAAGTTTAAAACCTTTTAATTTTATACTTATTTCTTGGGTTTTTTTAGTTACTGCAACATCTCCTTTCTCATGTCAGAAAGAATTGAGGTGAACCCTCTGAGACTTCAAAGGACAATGAGCAGATGCCCCAGAATGAGGGGGGACAACAACTCATCAGCTGATAAAGAGGAAGACCATGATCATGAATCAGAATGGAAGGAGGCTGATAACATCACCATTTTCCTACCTGTTGCAGAAAAAGGCCACCATGAGGCAGGAAACCTCCTCCCAGGGTAGACAGGGTGCTTGCAGCCACATTAACAGTATTTTTTAGGAATAAAAAGCTTCATGGTCTGGATGCTTTGTATTTTCCACATGAGTGAGTACAAGCTTAGCATTGTTGAAAACCTCATACAACGAGCATACATCTCAATACAGTTTACAGCACTGGTGGAAGCTTAGCAGCCCTAGGAAACAAACAAGCTCACAACTTTCTGTAGGTTTTACGCCTCCTTTTTTTTGCAGCTATGGGAATCAGGAGCTGAAATAGCCACCCCACCACCACTACATCTTTGGCAGGGAAAAATGGTGCACAACAATAGGATGCCCATGACTAACCTGTATCAGTTGGCTCCACGTTGTGATGCTGCTGCCTACGCACTGGCAGCAAAGGATGCTTTTGTAAACAGCTTGGCTTTCGGAGAGTCTAACACAAAGAGAATGGAGGTGCTAACACACCTGCTCTTTGCTGAGAGTACTATATTCAGTCATTTTACAGTTTCACTACTCAGAGAAATTTCCCGTCCTTTCTCAGAAATTATGGCCTACTTGTTTGTTTCATTCAAACCCACGAAAACCCAAGGACATAGAAATCTTGGTAAATGCATACTAACAGTTGCTATTTTTGAAATTATCAAAATTACTCTCGTGATGAAGAATTTGATACTTGGGCACAGTAACTGAACAATAATTACACATACTAAATCACAGAGTCAAAGATGCAAATTCCTAGACAGTTATCATCAGTCAAATGTGAATGGTACATGTGAGTAAGTGAAGGCTTAAAATGATAAACAGTGTTATTCACAAAACATAGACTCAAAACCTAGAAAATTCAGAGTTAAGGTCACAACCAGCAAAAATAACTTGAATCAGATACAAATAAGAGCAAAATTTACTGAACTGTTTGCTGATGACACAAAACTGGGAGGAGTGGCTGACACGCCAGAAGGCTGTGCTGCCTTACAGCGTGACCTTGCCAGGCTGGAGAGTTGGGCAGAAAGAAACCTTATGAAGTTCAACAAGGGTAAGTGCAGGGTACTGCACCTGGGGAGGAATAACCCCATGCACCAGTACAGGTTGGGGGCTGACCTCCTGGAGAGCAGCTCTG
>NW_009648250.1:6824904-6870831 GCF_000708025.1 Charadrius vociferus
TTCAAAACCCGCCTGGACGCTGTCCTGTGTAACGTGCTGTAGGTGACCCTGCTCTGGCAGGAGGGTTGGACTAGATGATCTCCAGAGGTCCCTTCCAACCCTAACAATTCTGTGAATTCTGTGAATTCTGTGAATTCTGTGAACGTGAGCTCACATAACTAAACACCTCAGAACTTAATAAAACATACAAATGTGCTGAGAGGCACAGTCTCCCATTCAAATGAAAAAGAAATATTTAGGAAACACATAAGATGTCACAGACTTCTCTGGGGAATAACAACAAATGGTAAGAGATCTTCCCTCATTTTCTAGGATCTTCTAGGAGTTTCATAGATATATGAATCTGCAAGATAAATCTTTGTGGTCTTTGAATGCATGGAGCTAAACTGAAGTCAGTCTAGCCTATTCCTCAAGAATGACACTACGCAAAGTTTCTTCAAGGTACCAGTCACATAATAGAAAATAACCTTGGCCCTTATGTGCTCCTGCAAGCTAAATGCTTGAAGTTTATAACAAGATGCTTCCAGCACAATACATTTTTTACTTCTAGCATATATTATGCACGTGAGCCTAGGGAAATGAATAGGTACATCTTATCCAACAGCAGTTTAACTCTCGCCTCAGCCATCAGTGAAAAATGAGAGTCAATTGTTTTAACAGGATAGAATATCTGTGCTATTTAGACCCATGATCATAACATGATTTGTACTTGATATCAGAAAATAGAGGGTTCTGTAAAAGACTGGTGGGTCTGTGCGTCAGTTCAAGAAGAAATACTTCTTAATTCATGTTCTGCAATCAAGTCTATTGAAAATGGACTCATGGAAAAAGTACTACTGACCCTATCTTCTGTCTGAATCGGTACAGACTGTCTGGCTCTGTTGTTCTTCTGTTTCTTGCTTGCTTTCTTTCAGAATTTTACTCTTGCTTCCCTGTAACTGGCTTCCAGCAAATCAGCTAATTAAATACCAGAGTGGTGACAGTGAATTTCAATGAGTAGTATGTGATTACTCCATGGACTCTGGCCAGCCTCCTAGCTTAGCCAACAGACAAGTTCTGCACTGTTCAGATGAAGCAAGTTCATCGTGTTCCTGCATATACTGCCTATTGACCCAGTCAAAGATGGGTTGGCGTTATGCTACATGCTGTACGAACTGGGTAGCTAATTGTCCCTGCAAGTACTGGCAATAAAGAAAATAAGCAATAAAAGAAAAGGTATGGCATACGGAATAAAAAATACCACTGTTGCGAGGATGTCAGTGTCATGATTTTCATTTAAAGAAAATGCCTCAGTGAGGGGATAAGCTAAAGAGAAAGAAAAGTGAAGGGAGGAGGTGAAGAATGTAAAGGAGCAACAACGGAGGTAAAAAAGGGAAGACTGGAGGAAACTTTTGATTTATGCAGGGCAGAGAAAACCCAGGGAAAATTCTCTGTGAAAAGATTCTCTCTTTTAGCTGTTTCAGCAGGTGCTTCTATTGGGTTAAGTATTTGAATGCAACCTTTTCCTGAACTACATTTGTTTACATTCTTTTCTAGCCCCGATTTGAATAAAAGCTGTCACCCAGCTTTGTGTCCTCAAAGTGGTGATGTATGTCCACTGCAGGAGTTGGGTTTAGATGACAAAACTGAAGCAAAGACAACCCTGTCTGAGCCATGGTTTATTCCCAATGGTCAACGCTGAGGTGGAAGACCCAGAGAAGATTTACCTGGAGACCCTGCAGCCCTCTGATATCAGATTTCTAAGTTCCAAACCCTGAGAGGTGTTAACATCCAAAGCCTTTCATAAGGTATCATCACAGATACACCCAACCAGACATGCTGCCTACGGTTCTCAGGTGTGACTTGGTGTTCAACAGTACTGTTTGAGAGCACCTCTGTAAATGAGGAGGAAAACAGGAAATTAAGGAGATAGGATAAGCAAGACAAGAAAAACGTCCCACTTCAATTTCTTGGTCATATTCCTGGGCATATTTATGAAGATAAAAAAAAAAAACCAAACAAACGGAAAACCCTCCACAGTTTAGGATATCCTCAAGTTTCTAATAAATTGATATATGTTCTTCCAAAGAATCAATGCTAAGTCCCACGTATGTTATACCACCAAAGCATAATACTTAGATACTGTGTAGGCCATTAGCAGGGGCATATATATGAGTAGGGAAAAAACACAACTTTAAAATTCACAAACAAGAATCCCCTCAGTCAGAGAGAACACATTGCCCCTTCCAGGGCTCCAATTTCAACACTTCTGACTGAGCTCTAGATACAAGTCATTTTGGAGCTGAACAAACGTGACCTTAATCCTTAATTTCTTTCTTCTTCTTTGCAATCCAACTAAACAATGTCCCCGTGATTTGTTCCTTGAAATGGAAATACAACTTTGAACAGCTTCTCTAACTAAATACCTGAGGAGGTACAGGATGAATTTTTTTACCTGGTCAGCTCATGAGCATTTTGTTATGCAGATTCTATGTTGCCCTTGCAATTACTTTTAAAAAGAGCTCCCATGCTCCTGAATAGACGAAATTAGTGCTCTTAATGGTATTCCTGCCATGAAACACTCACTCATGTTCCTTATTGTGATTCCCATAATTTTGAAACCAACTTGTTAAGTTGCAGTTTTTCTTTCTTCTAACATACTGCACAGCAACAGGTTTATTAACACTGTATACAACAGCTAGCAAAAACAATTTATCATGCAGATCTTATCAATTCACAGCAATCTTTTCACTGTAAATACTCCAAAATCGTTTTTTAGGATGTTTTGGATAAACTTGATATAAACATAAGTTTTATTGTTATATGTCAGTATCATATGTCAGTACTGAGTTCTTTGAGTAACATACAAGAGTTTTGCTAGTCTTTGGTCAGGATACATAGACTCCTTGAGAGGCAAAATACATCTAGCTTGTGTAGTCATGCTCAGTAAAAAAATCTTCACAGACTTGCAATGTACTTCCTATAGCATTAGTATGATAGCATAAGGACTTCATATCTCATGGATGCTTCCTCATTTTAACAGAATTCAGAGTATAACTGAGACAGAATGAAAGAGAAACATTGCGGTTTTATTTTTGGCATATTTATGAAACACTCGTGGAAAAAGAGGGTCAATATAAACCCAACTTAGGGTGCAAACAGTCCACATGAATGGAGTAGTGTCTTCATGGATGGAAAAAGTCAGTGATACAGGTCTAACTTTGGTACAAACATCTTAGGTTTGAACACTGTGATTTAGCAGAATCAGCCCTGGAATCATTACAAGAACAGACTCCACATTTAGTCATTCTCAAAATACCATGTGTGAGAACAGCTTTCCATTTGGTATCCACCAAGGATAAGCTTTTAAACATTTCAGGAGTTTTGTTCCAGTACCCTGCTGTTCTAAATCAGTGACACTGGGCTCATGCAAAAGCCTGAATCTTTATTTCAACTGCAATACAACTAGTTTGGATTTTTTTTTTTTAAGTTATTCTGAATTGTCCTCTGTGAGTTCATTACTACTTTACAGAATAGCACACTTTAATTCCTTTGTTTTGTTGCAGAACTATTGTATTTACTTGCTAATGCAGAGACAGAAAAGAACATGACATTCCAAAATGCATTCTTTCCCATGATTTGTTCTGCCTCTAACAGCATGTGGTAAGACTACTCTGAATTTTAATACAACTGCATAAATAACAAAATAAGAATGTTTACTACAGTATCTGGATGGATTAAAAAAAAAAGCTAGCATATGAATTACAGCTCCCTTCCAGAAGCATTTCAATTTGCCATTTGTACTTGTGGTGAAATGTTTAAACCTTTGCAAGCTGACATGCTCTTTAACTCTAATAAGTTTATTACATACTTCTTTTTCAGTGTCCCTTTACAGAATAAAGACAATCTCTTCTTTTGTCTCTGTGGGCCTCTCCTACTCATGTTACAAAACTGATTCAGGAAATAATAAAAACATAAATCATACAAAAGTTCCAAGCATCTGCGGAATTTATTTTCTGGACAGACTTTGCTGATAGTACATTATATGCATAAGTTTGAAGTACTGTAGGCATCAGTTTGGATTCACGTATCGTTAGCATCCCAAGAATCTCTCCAGTTGCTACCCAAACCATAGCTAAGAATGTTTTAGTCCAAACACTAACCTGCTTCAGTGCCAACAGCTGAAATGCATGGCTTTTCCCCTCACTCCTATGCTGAGGGTGCCCTTGTGCTTCATATTTTTAATGTCTATACAATTAAAAAATACAAACTGCATTCTTCAGCTTAATTTCGCTAATGCTACAAATACACAAATCAACATTTTATTCATCATAAAAAGTAAAACACAAAAACTAAAGATAGCATTTCTAAAATGATGTTGTGAGGTCTAGTCTCTGGTTAAAAAATTAAACTGGTTTGCAACTGCAAGACGTACAAATATATAACTGTGCTTAAATTAAAAAGTGTTTCAATCAGGAGCATAATTTGTAACCTAAAGTGAATAATGCAACAAATTTCTCGTTTAGCTTAGTGCTAAATATCCACTGTCATATCTCGGCCTAGAATTATCGTTTTGTACAATTTTATCCTCATTCCATTTTACTTTCTATAGCTTGGATTTTGCTAATAAATCTGAGGAAAGTTATCTCATGGGAAAAGGGAGTAATTCTTCATGGCCTTGTAATAATTTAAGCAGGAGACATTAGAATAGCTATAGTGCTAAAGACAAGTGTCCAGTTTGAGCACAGGCATATGGGATGCAGAGTGAACAGCACAGCACAAAAATGTATTGCCCGTACAGGCGGACCAGTAGAGCGCTTCTGTAAATAAGCGGGCTCATTCACCAAGACGTTCCACACAGATTTTATTTTTTTTTTTCCTCATCTCCTGTCAGCACTTTGGGTATTACTTCATGTGCCTGTGATCACCATGCCTTCCCCTCCTATCTACCCTACCTCACCCCTTCAGCCCTTCCCACAGCTCCAGCTCCCTCGCACGACCTGCCCCTTGCCACTGCTGGGACAAATGGCAACCTGTGGCACAGCCAGGTTGGAATCAAATGCACTGACTGGACAGGGTATCACCACCAGTCTGAATGAATGCCTTATAACTGCCTTGTGCTTGACAGAAATAATAATTTCGCCTCCTAATGTAACCAGTCACCAATTTTCACGCAAGCTACAGGAACTTCAGATGTGCTTTAGGACAGACCATGCCCTCCTTGGTCCTTCTCTAGATGGACAAAAATTTCAATAGAGAAGCTTTTATTCTACTGAGAGGAGAAAGAGAGTGTGGATCAGAAGTTCAGTCTACTCTCACATTCAGGAAAATTCATTTTCTATATGTATTAGAAATTTTACTTTGTATATGCATCAGATCTATCCATCCTTCTCTATTTAGGCTGCATACATCTTAAGACCATTTTGGTTACTCATAGTCTATAGTTTATCCTGTGTATCAAGCCCAGACAATTATGAACTGAAACAGACACTTCTTTTATGGAGCTATCAAATTGTGATTTAAAATCTCTGTATTTCTTGGAAGCTACAGTGCTCAATGGTAAAATATTTCACCACATCTTTATCCTCATAGTCACATTAATGACTCATTTAAGGTTGGCTTCCATAGGTTCAGCTTACCTAAATGAGGTTTTTACTTTGTCAGCTAAATTTTGCTTGCTGAGTAATGGCGAATATTTATTCATACAGACAACTGCAGGATGTGATTTTCCAACATTTTAATATTCTTTCCAGCTGTGTTCTTTCAGGCTTCTTTCTCAGTGTGAAGAAGTCACATGCTCTGCCTCATTCTCTCCACTGCAAGATGTGTTTTCAGAAATGTGTACAGCATTTCACAAGCATTTTCTTTCATGCCATGTTCAAGCTCTGCATCATTATAACGGGTGGCACATTAAATTTCTTCAGCCAGGGTTGGTCTGGAAAAGCTACTTCAAGGAGTGTACCCTTTTCAGGGGATGACAGAACAGGCAGCAGAAGAAATATGGAAGGTGCCTACAGAGAGCATGAACTTGCAGCTTCCACTGAAAGTATTGCTGACTGGCATTCAGCTATTTTTCTCTAAAGGCCTTCAGCTATTGCATAGCTTCTGTGGGCAATCTAGTCCAGAAATTCACGGCAATACTGTTCTTACTGATACTAGGTTTGCCTAACAATCTCCCTTCCTGAAAAGAAGTCTCTATATCCACGAGGGCCAGAAGAATGGATTGATCCTTTTCAATAACACTTTATGCACTTAAAGAATTTATAGCTGCTTTCCACTCTTCTTTAGTCCTCCATTCCTTAACTAAAGCTAACACAGCCCTTGCACGTTGTTCTAAATCTCTGATCTTTCACACTGGTCTTGCTGGAGTCCAGGGGTGACACTTTTCAACTGGTCCATGTCTACTTGAATTGCAGTGTTGTGAAACTGGACAAATTATCACTGGACCAAGAGTAAGCTAAGGATGGTGTCCCACTTCTTACAGACAGTACTTCTACCTACAAGTCCCTGTGTTCTAAGAGTCTCATTTGGAACAGAACAGCATTATTTAATGATATTCAGATTGAGGACTATTAGTGTATTCTTTTTTTTCCCCCTGAAAATCTGTTACATGGCCAAATGTTACCCGGCCCCTATAAGGTTCATTACTGCTGCCTGATTAAAATCCCCTAGATTTATTCTTATGGAATACCGATTGAAAAAAAATAATATTTAAGATAGCTTTGCATTTGGATCCTAATCCTTCAAGATACACGGAGTCTTCCAGCTTCATCTGCAAACTGCATAAGTATGTCAGACTGCTAAGCAAACTACTGACTAAACGTGACAGATCACTGTGAAACCCCACTCAAGATACATCCCTCTCTCTGACACAAATCATTGGGGCCTGCTGGCAGGGTACCTCTGGCAGGATTACTCAGCCTGTTTGGCATTCACCCCTCAACAGTTCTATGATTACACTTCTCCAATGCTTACAGTATGTATCACATGGAAGCATCAAAAGCTTTCACAAAGAACAGTCACAGCATCTATGAACTCATAAGTGTCCTCTCACAGGTGGTCCTGGGCTTAGGAAAAAAAACAAACAAGAACAACAAACAACTGCTCTTTAGAATGAAGCTGTGCCTTTAATAATAGAGCAGATATTTGAGAAGAAGGATGATGTCATGGGCAAGTCTTCGCTCAGTTGAGGGAATCCAAATTATTTCTTCAGTTGTCTGACTGCAGTCCTTATTTGCACACAGTGACTCACAGATAAAAGAATTTGTGGAGGGAGGAATCACTTGAATCATGCAGCCTGACTCGGCATCATCCATAGAGCTACTCACTGTATTTTCCTGAAGTCTCAGTTCAACTGTATTTACATGTCTGTAGTGATAACCTCTACTGCCCCCTTGTCTGTCTAGTCTGCTACCACATTATTCATGCCATGAGGATTTTTTCCTACCTCAACATCTAATGCCTGAGTAAATACAGAGTGACGAAGTATATGAGTCAAGTTCTCTAAATCTATTTTCACTTGGTGTCGAAGCATACCTATCCAGCCTCAAACTACAAGCCTATTATTGGACCCCATACATTTTCAGCAAATTTCTTTTTGTTTTTAAGAAAGAATTTTTCAAATGAAAAACTCAGATGCTTAACATCCACTGGAAATACCAAACACTATGTACTGAGGACACTTAGTCAAAGAAAACTTTCTGTGGACAGCAAAATGTCATTTGATAGGCCAACTAAGATTGCTATGGCAAGTATGTCCATGTCTACTGCCTCTGATGGGATGTTACAGTGGTATTTGAGACTGGAATGGATGTCCCTATTCATGTTTCAGAAAAGTGAATGTGATGATGTATAGTTTTAAACCTGCATTCATTTATGTATAGGGTTTTTTTTGATTGGTTTGTGGGTGTTCGTTTGGTTTGGTTTTTTTTAACTTTATCTAAAGCTTCAAAAGAAGATGGACTGAAAGTGTAAAAACAAAACTGTTTTTCACCTTCCCTAGTTTTGGTGTTCCCTGGTCAAACGCAGGTGCCACCAGCAAGCCCTGCCTCATATGAAGACTGACTGCAGCTGAAAGCCAGTACTGACACTGTTCAGAATTGATAGCAAGGTTTAAAGCCCCATTTTGTACACTGCAGTCCTCATATGAAGTAGTCTCTTGTTCCTGACTACTTTACCAGCATGGCTAAAACTGTGGTATTAGAGGCTTGATTCAGGCACTTTTCACATGTTATGATGTATTGTGAATCGCACCATGAGAAGTAAAGAGATACCGAACCTGCAATTGACTACTGCTGAGCGGCACCTATAATTTATGGCAGACAGCTTACAGCTGAAACCAGTACATCATGATTCAGTGAAGTAAGGATCCATATATTCAACAGACCCAAACATGATCTTCTGCAAACCACGCACACACACAGAGCTCAGGAGACCCTGTATAAGAGCCAGAAATCTGTATCTGCCTGTGAGGCTCAAATAAACTGTTATCTTTGGATATTCAAAGATCAAGAGGCCTGTATATTAAACAGAAGAACCCCAAATATATTACAAGGGTAATTCAATGACCAAGAAGCTGGGCTGTAGATTTCTAGAGAATTAAATAGTTATTTGCTTCAATGTTAATTTCAGAAGAGAGCCCAAGCTCTCTTCAAGATTCCTCAAAGGTTAAAGAAAAATGCCAGTGGAAATCAGAATTGTAGTAGACCATGGAATGAGGAATAGCAATTGCAGAGAATCGCGGCTCTTCAAGATGATCTTATCAGACTAGTCCGGGCCTGCAGCCATACAAGAAAAAGAGCTTATAGCAAATGCTAATAAAGTTAGTTTAGAAAGCTGACAGGGCTAGAGGAAGCTCATAAGAAAAAAAAGTAATATTTAAGAATGACTGAAGTAGTCACTGAGCTGTAATTCTGTAATTCTTTACTGGGGGAAGAGACACTAAACACAGTTAACATGAACACCTGAAGGGAAAAAAAGTAACCGAAAATCTTGAATGAGCAATAAGGCCTAGCAAAGATATCAGATACAGCATAACGCATAGAGTGCTCACCCTAACAATTGTCTATAAACTCCGAGCATGGAAAAAGCAGTTCAAGGAAAGGATTGACATCCTACAAACAGTACCACACAACTGCAGGATCTTCAAATGTGCTTTTGCAATCTTCAGGGTTTTCCTGACTGCATTACCTAAACTCCATGAGCTCTTCATGCTGCTTAAAAAAAAAGTTTACCACTTTCTAGTTACTTGCCTAAAATCTGCTCTGTAATTTCGTCTCACCTATGGATTTGTCCTGATAATTTTGAGAAACGTTGACTTATATACCTGTTTCTTACATTAGCACATGGGCTGTCAGGTTAGCCCAGCAAAGAGTAAGGCACCTGTTACCTCATACTCAGCCCTGCAAAATTTTGCCCTAAGCACCCACAGGTTACACCATACTCCACAAATGCAACAGAGGTACACAATGAGGTGGGGGTTTTCAAGCAGGTGCCATATGCCATATGCCACATGACACAGCAACTGACCCTCTGCAGCATCTGGGAAGCCCGAAGGACTCACTGGCCATCCCCCAGGGCTACCACCCAGGCGTGGGGATGTGGTGGCTGCGGGAGGGGCCCCAGGCTCTGCGGTCACTGGGGCAATGCCTTACCCTGTGATTACAGGCTTGCTGGCCCTCTGCGGCAGCCCTGCCAGCAACATAGAGGAGCGATGGTTTCCCTGAAGTGAATCAGACATCCAAAATACCCAACTTCTATTTCTGTTGTTTGGGTGGCTTTGTCTTTTTTTTTGTTTGTTTTTTTCTTCTTAAATGAGATCTCCAATGAGACTGCGAAGGACAAAGGCATACCTGGGTCCTCTGGAAGGATGAAAAGCCTCGTGAGCACTTCGTGAAGCAGCACAGCTTGCCCCAGCCGTGGCGAGGAGACAGAGGGATGGCTGCCTCTCTCAGCCTCCTCTCTGAACCACCCTTCCCGGCAGGAACCTGAATATAGCCTTCATGGCTAGGGTGGGCAAAATTTCTACTATGTGGGTGGGTGGATGAGTGACTTCTTCAGGTAGCAGGCTCTCAAGTATGGACTCACTCTAGTCAGTTACATTTTGGTTTAAAACAACCACTGATGGGATAGCAGAAACAGCTATTTCAGCAAGGGTGTTCTCTCTCCTGTGTTTCAGCCTTGCATGCTGGGCTGCAAGTTTTGAACATTGCTGCTATATCTCGTGCTTCAACCAGGCTGGTTGGGAACATTACAGAAAAAAAACCCCACAGTCAGATAATGCCAACTAGTCAAAACAGAAACTTTTCACAAGAATAAGCAGGTCTGACTAAATGCTTACGTGGAAAACCCTTCTCTCCAGTTGTATATACACTGTTTCCATATCCTCATACAGCATTTTTCCATTTTCAGTTTGAAATTATTTACTATTAAATTAATATATGTGTAAATGGGAATAACATAAAAAATGTTTAAAAGTTCAAGAATGTTTCAATCTTAAATGTTCCACCTAAGCTCTAGATGCAGCTGTACAGCAAAACCATATAATCCACCATGGTGTGATATAGACCATAATGGGTTTTGTACTGAATTGTTTGTGTAAAGAATATATACTTTTGGCTTCTAAGCTACATTTCCGGGTCATACATAATACTGGCTAAACTGTGTAAGCTCTGTCATCTCAGCCACAAATTGTGAGTAGGCTAATCATAGCAACTGTGCTGCTGTAGGTTATGTCTGGCAGAGAACATGACTAAGAAGCCAGTTCTGGCCCGGACAGTCAACAGGAGGGATCAAACAGCAGACAGACAGCCCCCATCCCTGACTTAAGTACAGGCCCTTACCCTGACATAGGTGTGGACCAAAACACTAGCTTAACCACTGACTATATTTGGCAAAGATGTGGACGTAGGAACCACAGCCCGAGCCAGATCTCTCTGCTCAAATCTAGTTTCCAGGAGGAGCGCATCTGAAGAGAATGGGCTGCTCTGTTGTGCCCAGACTCACAACATTTTTTCCATCTGTGCAAACTTTGCTGAGAAAAAGCAAATGCCAGGCTTCCCTAGCTTGGCAGCACTGCAATGACTTACTGGATTGCACAAAGAGATTAAATAATAGGTGCTATACAAATTGCAAGCACAGACTGAAAAAGTAAGCATGCACTAAGTTTGAACAATGCTGCTTCATCCTACATGAAAAGAACACCGCCAAAACACTCTTAGAAAAAGTGCTATCCCAATGAGGAAACAAATTCCACATAAAAAAAGAATGCGCTGCTGCATGTTACTGTTACACCAGAATTCTCTTACATTCTGGCAAGTTAGCCTGAACCTGCAGATTTCATTACTTTATTTACTCTGTGGGCCAGAGATGTACTTACCAGGTTCACAACACACAAAAACTTGATAGATTCCTGATAGACATAAGGAAATACTCAACCTCTAGAACCTATAGTTCTACACAAAGTTAAGAGTGATTCTCCAGAATCCTAAGTAGGGTGCAAGAGATAAAATTACTGCACTGTACTCATAATTTATACTTGTGCAGAAGAAGCCAAGTTTTGTTTCAGATTTAAATTTCAACAGCATCCTGTAAGTCAGACTTTTTAACCAGTCTCCACCAATTTATCTTGACTTTAATGAAGTTCTCTATTATTAAATATCTAACGTTCAGCTCCATGCATGTATGTAGTAAATTACTGATCTGTAATTATTGCCAAGCCTTACAGTTCAGCATATATAAGATCAGAAATTAAATCAAACAATATGTGTTTGTAAAGCTAACTGAAATACAAAAATAAAACCCCACCCTAAAATGGGCAGAATGCAGGCCTCAGCTCAAGAGTAATGTGCTATGTAGGTCTTGCTTTCAGCCACCCCTTCCTTCCTTACAGGGAAATCCAAGGTGCAGCTGGGAGAAATGTTCTGGGATCACACGCAGTTCTTCACAGGGAGTAAGAATAATTTCCCAGTTAACCTAAAGGGCACAGGGATGCAGCAATCAAACTGCAGAGGTTTGCTTGGCCAGGGGTGCACCAGCATCTGTGCTCACTACTGTGACTATATGCAATGGCCTCAGCATCCCTGTGCGCATCAGGAGCCTGCGAGAGCTGATCTCTCCAGCACCTTCATCCTTGTGTCTTGCTAGGGAGGACTGCCTTCCTCCTCCTCCTCTGTTGCTGTCACTCGGCCCACTGTTGCTCCAGCTCAGCCTTTCTCCTCTCACACCGGCCTAGTCAGTAAGGCCACAATATGACTAAGATGTACGTTTATAGGTTAAATCCTCACACAGCAGATACTCTGTTAGCAGATCTATGGGTAACTGTTCACCCTGCGACTCGGGGAAACAATCTTCTAATTAGCTTGTCATTTTACCTTTTGATACAAAATAAATGAAATAAAGATCTCCTATTACTGCTTTTTTTTCCCTGTGCTCAAGGGATTAAACCCAGGGGAGCTGGATGACCAAATTAAGCCTTCCTAAAGAAATCTGTGTTTACGTATTCTGCAAAGAGACAGCAAAATCCAGACTGTAAAAGATTACAATGTGGGCTTGCAGCATTACACTGCAGCCCCCAATTTAAGCACAGACTGTCCTTCCTGAGAGTTATGCGGTTCTGCACATACTTTAAAACTCCCACACAAGGCTGTGCTAAATCACTCTCTCCTTACTAAATGAAACATTGAAGAATACTGCCACTCATTATTTGTCATGCTTCCTGAGGTTTTTGATGACTACGCCGTTGTTCAATGCCCTTACAATCCCATCACCAGATGGCAGATGGTCACATAATACCACCACCACCCAGAAACACTTAAACACTGGAAGGATTGATTGAGGTCTCCGTGGTGGACAATGTAGCTCAGGAAATTTTCTGATACATCATCTGCAGCTACAATTCTCAACAAGCAACACTTCTGTTGTTGAAGAAATAGCATACATGAGCTTGCTCTTACGGTCACGTTATCTAGTCTTGAGTGCTGAGAGGGATAGCGACCAGAGCTTTTTATCTCTCTTCAGGAAATACTGTGCCATTCAAAGAGTGTTTCTCTGAGTGTTTCAAAGTCACATACCCTTTTACTAAGACTATGTGTGCCTGAGAGAAATACACTAGCCTAGGTAATAAAGAATCATGCTACCTTTGAACGATTACTATTTTTCCTATCTTTTACTTGCAACAATATGACTGTTTGCCATAAAGGCTGTAAATAAGGTACACTAGCACATTTAATCCATTAAAACTAATCAGATCTCAGATCTTCTGTAGCATTTTTTTCCTTAGCAGAAATATTCATTAGTTGAATCTGAACAGTTAAGAGACAACATGATCAGGTATTGAGAGCAGATGTCAAAAGTCAAAACCTCGTCAATCCTAGCCTTGCAAATAAAATGTTATTGGACACTGAGCAAGTCACTTGGTACTCAATCCAACCAGGGGCATAAATACTATAACAATTTCAATGCTAAGTTTTGGACTCCCCGTGTTGCATGCAATGCACAGGTAAAAGAAGGGAGCCAAAGCAGCAGCTACCATCACATTTTTTGTCAGAGTCATACACAAGTATGATTGGTATTCCCCAAAAATGCCAACTTGGCTGAGCCCTCAAGTAACAGACAGAAGAACATCTATTTTCTGGACTTTACTGGGAGTCAAGAATGAAAAGAGGGCTGAGTCACTCAGCTCTGTCAACACCAAATACTTGCACACATCCTAAACCAGAAATGCAGGTGCCCATGGGACTTCAAGGTCAAGAATTTGTATGCCTATGGACCTGCCCAAAGCCACGCAGTAGTTTACTAAGGGTTTTCAGGACTCTGATACCAATAGGGAGACAGGGTTTCTTCTTTTGGGTCTGGGACACTTGTATCTGATCCCCCCTCTGTAATAGGCAAAGACTTGCCATCCAACAACGCTCTGTGCCACTGAGTAAATGCTTCACAGCTGTACTCATGGATGACACAGAATTTCCAACCCATACAGAGAAGTAGCTTCCTTCCTGCCTTTTCCTCCATTCCAGTGCTTGAAGTTGACTTTTCAGGAGTCAGGCGCAGGAGTTAAATCTCCAATCATTTAATAACATCATAACAGGCAGAAGACAAACCCAGTCCTGTGAACGAGGTATTAATTACCACTGCATTAGAACTGAAGAAGTCATAATATAAAGAAAACTGCAAACATTTTCCACACAAAGAAAGAAAGGGCGACAAGCATACAAAAACCCCAAAACTTCCATATGTTGGCTACTTTACATAGGCAAATGGTAAAAGACTAGATGATGTTTACACAAAGTGATACCAAGAGTAGTGTAACTGCACTGTTTCCCCACTTAAAAGCAACAGAACTCTCAGCTATTTCTACCTGAATTAAAAATTCCATCTTCTACAACAAATTCTCTTCCAAGCCTATCCCTCCACGCCAACCTGTCCTTTCACCTGAGCTATTAAAAATGCAGGTGGATACCAAAAAGTACATGAAGATGGGAGACTACAGAGCTGTTCAAAATAATAATCATATCCCTCAACTTAGAAGGGAAGCAGCAATTGCACGAAATAGCTTACACATCATTTTTAACAAAGGTTTTGGTGTTTTCATGTTGAGAAAACCTTTTACTTCTGAACTGAGTCCCGTGATTAAAAACTCTGTTACAGTTAACTTATCAGAAATGCCCCTGAAAAAACCTGAACAAAACCTCTGGGAACCCATAACCCCTCCCAAACACACACACTTGCAAAAGGCACATACATTAAACAAGGTAACATGAATAATGGCAACTTACAACCTATCAGAAATTTTTCAAGAGGGGAAAGTTACTTATAAAATATTGATTGGAAAATTGGAAACTATTAAAAAAGGTTTTTTTTTTCTAAATTATTTAATGTTCTAAAAGACCAGTTTGGTTTCAGCAATTACTTTATTTTATTTTATTATTATTCAATTATATTAATCTGTTTCAAGTGTAAAAAACTTCATTTTCTTCATTTCAAAATTTTTATCTCAACCTTTTCACTTTTAGCTTCATTATGGTAGGCTAATTTCCCTTTTCAAATGAATAATTAATCTAATTTCACCTCATATTTCACATTTTAACTTAATGACTATTTATAGATATATTTTCCTTTTTCCACATTTCTGAGACAGGAAATACAATTTAAGTCAGAAAGATTCTTGTAAAACAAGCCAAAGTGAGTGTTTTGTGACTCATTGCAGTTATTGATCCCTTTTCTGCACCAGAAAGGACATGGGACCATCAAGCCCTTACTTTGAGGAGATGGATGTTTACCCAGTTCTGTAGGAACTCATGCCTTTTAATGAGGCAAGCTCCCATTCAGTTACCACTAAGAAGTACAAAACCAACTGGTCAGTATTGGTTTCCTGTTCCCTTTGTGCCCCCCTCTACAAAGTGATTTGGAATTAAAGAACGGAGCTTTGTGACAATCTGTAAAGACTCACATTACGCTGCAGCGTTCCCCAGATCCGCCCTTGTTGCAAGTGATGGCAGCCCTCAGAAAAGCATAAATGCCAGCCTGAGCCTTCCAGCCCTTTAAATCTGTTGTGCTAATTAGTATGAAACAAGTTTTACAAGTTGGCAGCAGCAGCAAATTAATAATAGCTGCATCGCACCAGCAGTAAACAAGGAACAAGAAAAGATGCAGAGAAAACCTGTGCCTGAGTATTTTTATCCCAGCTTGGATGGGAACTTTGTTAGAAGAAGAGCCTAGAATGAAAAAGGCATGTTAAGGACTCTTTTCCCCTTAGTTGTTCAGTTTCTCTCCTTAAACATTGAAGCATCAGTTGCAAGATTAAATAGTCACAAGAGTCCGGATAGTCCTGTGGGCAGTGTAGGAGCAGTGCCCTGTGGGTAGTTATTTTTGTATTGTGCTCGCACAAAACTATAGCAATAGGTGACCTCAAAAAGTTTATGGTAGCCAGCATCTCCTCTACCTACCTATTTCCTGCAAAAAGTTAGCAGAGACATTGCAGAAAGCTGAAGATGTCCCAACCAATGACTGTTTTAGGACCAGATAAATCGCCCCTTCAGAAATGTCTGTGTCTGCCTGTGTGTTTCCCTCCACCAAATTTGAAAAGCCTAGACAACTTGCCGAGGAGAAATGAATCTCACCACTGGAGTACAGAAATTACAACATGGCAAGAACAAGCACACAGAGCTGTATGACACAGTCCACATCCTCACGGTGGCTTTCTTCAGCATCTGTGTAATACAAGAGCTCTGATTGCTAACAACTGCAGATTTCGAGTTACAAAAGCAAATAAAAATGATAAATAGGTTTTAAAGCATACTAACCTACTGGGACTGTTTCTAGGACAGATTCATCCACTAACAGAAATCCAAAAGGGCTTTCAAAAATCACTCACCATACTTTTTCACTTGCTTTGGAGAAAGGCCAAAGTGCACATATTTCTGTAGCTTTGGAAGAGTATCAGTATCGTTTCTATTTGCACAAGACAATGCTATTTAGAATGTATTTTGAGAGGTATTATTTTAAGTTTATTTGAAGTCTCCCTGATACATTACAAATATATTCAAATTTGAAACAATGTTTAAAACTTAAAAAAACTAATAGAAAAGTCTAATATTGTAGAAGAACCTGTGTATTAATTTCAAATTACGCTGAGAAACAAACACTACAGTCCACTAATGTTCAGTACCTTCTAAACCCACTCTTCATTCTTTAAAACGTAATACAATTTTGTTAATCTAGACTTGGGTGAAAATTTTAAAAAGCGACCCTGTTTTCTTTATTATTCATTGCTTCAAATATACTTTAGGCAAGAAGGTATATAGACAAGCTTTCTTATATAACACCTGAGTGGTCCTGCTGAGAAACTGAATTTAGTGCAGATACCCCTCACTTACTCCTGAGAAAACAAAAGAGAAATCAGCTTTTAGGCTTTTACATCCTTACCCAGACAGGTAGTTGATTTTACAAACTTTATTGTTTCAGTTACTGCTAACAGGCCGGGACATTTCTGAGTGCACTTGAGAACTGAACAAGTTCTGCTTCACTTTAAATGGAACAACACAACGTTAACTTACCAGGAGCCTGGGCAGGCCCAGAACCCACTCAGACTGGTTACCACACAATCAAGCCCGACAGCTAACAGGTTCCCTGCTAAATCCAGTCTGCTTCCCAGCGATGCTAAATTAACCATGTTTTTTGGAGCCTGGGGAAGTGGAAGCCTGTAATTGCTGGTGCTCAGATCCCTGGCTGAAAGCAAGGGTGGCTGGAGCATCACAGTAGCTATGGGACTGCAGGACTCAAGAAGAGCCTTGAGAAGTGTTCTAGGCTTTCCAAATCTGACAGTGAGACTTAATAAATCATGTAGATAAAGAGATGTCTCATAATGTAATTACAAGGAAGAGTATTTTCTTTTGAGGTGATTAACATGCAGTCATCTTCCAGTTTTCACATTCCATAAATATTATTCCTTCGATGATTGTTTCTCTTGAAGTTCAAAAGAGAGTTACACAGCTTGTTACCAAGCAATAAAGATTACTTTTGTTGACACTCATGGAAACCTCTTATTACATGAGTCAGTGGAGGTTTACAACTGAATAAACAGTTAAGAAAACTGGAAAAAATTGTTACAGAAGAGATAACGTCTGATGAAAAGCGTGATGCCCAGCCATTTACTCATGTCTTACATGAAGCATCTATTTGCAAAGGAAATAATGATGGCATGTAAAAGTGAGGAGATCCTATTAGAAAGAATTGTTTGGGTACATCCATGAATGTAATAGCATTGTACTGTACTGAACAGTCTTTAAAAAAACAATTTTTTTTTTAAATAAAGGCATCTCTTGGCTTTTTTACAAAATGAATGGCATATTCTAATCAGAAAGCAAGTTCCCTTTTGCACACAGAAATCTGCATTTTGCTACTCAGTGAGCTGTTGCTTTTACTGTTATGCTGAACCACCATTTTTTTTATACTTTTAGTCTTGGCCTTGAGGACCAGCTATAGCATTTAGCTTCAAAAACAAAGGTTTATGTTAATGGCTGAAATAACTCAAGAAGTATTTCCAGACAACTACTAGGTGTTATATTGTGAAGTACCAGGATCTTTTTCCTCACTCAAGGAATAAAAAAATAATTTATTTTATGCTAAAGAAATCCTAACAGAAAACAGAAATCCCATTACGAAAAATCAGAAACTGAGACACTAAAAGACTGTATTTTTCACAATATTGGGTGATCATGATTATTTTACTCTCTCCTCAGGTTTGAACGAGCTTCCTTTAGGAGGAAAGGCCAAGAAGGTCACCTCTTCTCTGGCATATTCATTTCTATCAGCCCTGACTGTAAAACTGTCCCATCTGATCAACCAAAAGACTACACAGGTTTCCTAGAGGAAAATCCTAAATCAGGAAAGTTCAGTTACCTTCAGAAAACCTTGTCTTGTTATTGATTAGATTATGTTCATTCTCCCGCTTCTAATTTCATGCAAGCAAAAGGAGTAAATTTCTTCTGGATATAGTAAAGAGTAATAACATTCCCAATTAAAAAAAAAAAACAACAAAAAAACCCAAACCATTTTAAAGGGCTGAATGTCACTGGTATGTATTATTGCCAGGCATGCAAGACAGACTACTCACCTGCCGCTGGTTTTCTTTGCTGCTGGGGAACAGGAGCAATGTGCTACCCAAGAGGTCATACCTAGCCTCAGCTAGCAAAGAATGATGTGGGAAGTAGGAAAACAGAACTAACATCAGTTGAGATATGCTTTACTGTAAGATAAGGGCATACAAAACAGAAGTTTAGACAGGCTATACAATATGCTACATAGAACCACAGAATCATAGAATGGTTTAGGTTGGAAAGGATCTTGAAGATCATCGAGTTCCAACCTCCCTGCCATAGGCAGGGACACCTCCCACTAGACCAGGTTGCCCAAGGCTACGTCCAGCCTGGCCTTAAACACCTCCAGGGATGGGGCCTCAACAACCTCTCTGGGCAACCTGTTCCAGTGCCCTACCATCCTTAATGTGAAAAACTTCTTCCTAATGTTTAATCTAAACCTGCCCTCTTCCAGTTTAAAGCCATTCCCCTTTGTCCTATCACTACGTGCCCTAGTAAAAAGTCCTTCCCCAGCTCTCCTGTAGGCCCCATTTAAGAACTGGAAGGCCACAATAAGATCTCCTCGGAGCCTTCTCTTCTCCAGGCTGAACAGCCCCAACTCTTTCAGCCTCTCCTCGTAGGAGAGGTGCTCCAGCCCGCAGAGCATCACTCTTAGTACTACTAGAATAAAGGTACTTCTGCGCAGAAAATAATGCAATATTGCCCAAAGTCACTGTTGATTTCTGGTGTCTAGCTTGAGTAATCTCAAATTATCCCCATTTCCAGGAGGCAAGAGAACAACCCTATGATAAAAAAGCTTCTTAAAAGAGGTTCTAGGTAGGTACCGAAAAGGCAAGGCAGCCCAAGCCATTAGGCACTACTTGTCCTTCCTACACTGCCAACAGAAGAGTAAAACAGCAGAACAGGCTGCACCCAAGTTCACAAAAGCACACTGTGGCATCCCGGTGTCTCAACCAGGAGAGACCTAGGTTCCTACGCTAGGAACTAGAATATGCCCCAGATACTTCTTAGACTGAAATCCCAGGAAATCAAAGTGCTGGAGAGTAGGGGCAGGATGGGCTAATGCAGATGGGACGCTCCATCAAACTCAAAGTCAAACTACTGTTTCTTCCTATGAGAGTGGCATTAGCATGTCAGACTCATAAATCCTCATGCTACTATATGGTGAGTAATTTATTCTCGAAAGCTTTTCAGCCAGAAATGTTGCTACCCAAGAGTTTATTATATTCATGCCACTGAAACAGTTTTCTGATTCATTAATATTTTCTGTTTTTTTAGAATGCCCTTTCTGAATACCTCTAAAGCTTATAATAAAACAGTTAATCAATCTTCAAAGCCTCCTATTTTCTACTATGCAAGTCCTATTTATTTGGTTGATTACTTTGTTGTACCCCACACAGCTGTATAACAATTTTGATAAGGATTTTTAGCACATTTGTTTGGCTCTAACTACATTTTGAAACTTCTACTCTAGCTGTTATTATTTAGTTAGCAAAAGAAAACCTCACAGACCTGGTTGATATTTTTTTCTAGTCAGAAACCTCTTAAAAAATCTGTCTCACCAAAACCATTTCTATCCATGCAGGTACTGAGGAGTGCACATCCCGTCTTTCTGGAAAATGAGGAGTAGCTGCTGCCTGATCCAACCCAGCCTAACTCATGGTCATTCCCTAGGAGATACGACTTTATTCACCGTTTGTAACCTAGGTGACTTCCCTTTCTGATCCCACCATGTATATTTCTCATTTTTTCAGACAAAGGCACTCCAGGATTATGATGAACTTTGGTAATGACAACAGGATTTTCACCTAAGCTTTTGCTGAAAGTTTCCATTCCTCACTGAAGTATCTTCCTTCCCTTCCACTTTGGACTGGCAGCTGCAACACCATGATATTTGACTTTGTATGAGGCAGATTTGATACTATAATGGTTTTCTACATGTTTTTCATAAAAAAGTCCAGGCCTACTCCCCTGAATGGAGAACAGGAGTCCAGTCCCTCCTAAAGCACTCTTACGTCCTGAAGACTGAAAGAAAGTTTTTCTGAAGTAAGCACTGGGTAAAAGCAATTTTCAAACAGCATAATAACTCTGCTAGAATTATTCTTTATTTCCATAGCTGCAAGCACAAAAGGCACTGGAGTGACTGAAGAAATCAATGTAACAAAGACAGACACCACAATGTGTTTGTACTTCTGCACAGATAGGCTAAGCTGAAGATAGGGAGATATGAGTCAGCAGCTCCTACAGTAGTTCTCAAACTCATCTGAGTATTAATGGCGAGTGCCAAGCAGGAGCAGCAATACTGCACCAGAAAGGCTAGAGAAGGTGTGGTTGAATGGACATATATTTAGCAGGGATATTTTTTAGAAGACCATCACATTTGTACTGTGCGTTATGGACACACAGGGCTGCAAGGAGACAGCCGTACTTCTGGTTTTCAGTAGAATAGGGCCAATCTCACCCCACCCCTAAAGCAGAAGGGTAAACTAAATGGAGAAAATAACTCAAACCACTAAATAGCAATGGTGACATGAGGCTAGAATATCACGCTCTTCTTGAACCCGAACAATTTCTTTAATTCCCTAGAGCTGCAGGTGTACAAATAGCTTGAAAACAAGTACTTTTCCATCACAACTTATTGATACTGACACAACAAACGCTTGGGCATATACTTACTCACAGGCCTCAGCATCCTTCCTGAACAGGGCTGCTTCCCTGAACCTGAACCATGGAAAAATACTTACCTATTTACACATGAGCGAGCACATAATTATTTCTGTTTCTACATTTCTGACTCAATGCAGAAGGCCCACAAAAAGCCAACAGTGCCATGGAAATTCTTTCAGTCCTCTACTACTTCTCCCCATATGCAGAGGTTATACTTTGTCTCCCTGGTAGTGATAAAGAAGACGATGCTCTCTAAAATACGTAAGCAAAATATATCAGAGAAATACAATATCTGAACAGAATAGAATATCTAGGGTGTATATGTCTATAGTGGTATGTTTAATTACACAGAAAATTGAAAAATAAAGACACAATTCACCAGACTGCTAAAAATAACACAACACTCCCACAACAGATGTAAAAGTATGTTTATAATTATTGCCTAATGTGTTATCAGGGAAGTCTGGAAAATAACCAACCCAGAAATAGTTTTTATCTAAGACTGTGCATAGTGAAGACGCTATTTTTATGGTATGTAGCAAACCATTCCTATACATAATACTGGTAACCTACTCTAAGACATTTCTAAATGAAAAGTAATTTTTAAGCATAAGCCGTTATCACTTCCTTGTTCTAGCAGAGCCATCTATTCTGAGATAATAATGACCAGGATATATGTTTAAATAATCCATTTATAGTTCAGAAACTGCACAAATGAAGTCAAAATGTCCTCAAACCTAAATAAAAACCACCTAATTTCTAGTTGAATCCTGCTCTCATACAGTATCTGGATTAGCTCACCTGGATCAGCCAGAAGGAGCTGGGAAATGTTATGCACACAGGAATCAGCTCTGGATAGGAAGAACAGACAGATGTGGCCTGGAAAACTTTGAAGGGAGAACTGCGTCTCACAGCATCCTGTTCTCTCACCACATTTTTAGACAGAAAAAGAATACAACTGTTGTTCCATCCTTTTAAATGTTCTTTCTGCACTCACTAGGCCTGTGTTGCTCAGGGATTACAGCAGTGCTGGCTCTTTAAGCAGGGCACACAAAAGAAGAGCAGGGTATTCATGCTCTTCCCATACAAAAGCACACACCACACAGGGGTCAGGGACACACTGGCTTGGAAACTTGTTAGCCTTTTTCAGAATGACAGTATAAATAATGTTTAATTTTTTTTAAAAAATATTTGTTCAACTGCATGCAATATCAGCAGGTCTCTGACATATATTGATTAGTTCTATTAACATTACTTTCCCTTTCAATGAGGTATTGCTGTTAGGAGCAAGGTAGTTTTACACAAAATAGTAATTTCAGTTGAGGAAAGGAGTCTGGAAAGTTCTCTAAATGGAAAACAGCTAAAACATCTCCCAGTTTACCTATAAGAACAGCAATAACAACATCAAATTTCATGGACAAATCTATCAAAGGCAAAAATTTTATAACTGATGTGAAAGAAATGAACAGTATCATTTCCAATACACAGACATGGTTAAAGATCCTGCAGAAGCAGCACACCCAAGTAACAGTAATGTGTCTTCAGCTTCGTCAAAGACAGCAGGAGCCAGTTTGAAAATTAAGATCTGGGAGACCAGCAGCATGCACATATACACACGTACACAAATGCACACACACATCCCTGACACAGTGGAACACAGAAAAGAGGTGCAGGGGAAGGAAACCCAGCTGCTTCCTTACCCTTTTCTAAGCAGTCATTGACAGCTGATTACACTTGCAAAACAAGATGAGCGTATACTTTTTCAGAAGTTTTTAAAAAAATATATCACTTTGTCCACCAAGTAGAAATAGCTACTTATCAATGTTGCACAATTTAACTCAGGTGAACAGAGGAGGTTAAAAAACCGCCAAGCTTGGATGGAATATAGTAAGTATGGTCTCTGCTGGCTGGGAAGAGAAGCCAGGATCGGAGTATGCTTAAACAGGACAGCTCATTGGGAGTCTATTTCCCAGTCTGCATTTTGGGAGTGTGCCCGGGAGCTCAGGCAGCTGTGGGTGTTACACGCTGCTACACACAACCAGAGTACCTGTTTGGCTTTCTCTGGGAATCTGTGTCTATCTTCTGAGGAGCGGAAGTAATCTGCAGCAATAAGAAGTCTGCAGACACGAGGAGCACACCCTTCTGCAGCAGTCCAAAGTGGTCATCATGGCTGGTGCAGAGACCAGCACAGAGCCCAAAGACAGCAAAGCAAGTTCAACACCAACACTGGGATAGTCCTGCGAGCGCAAAGCAGCACAGACCCTCGAATCTGAAAACCAGGGTTTATTACCATGATCTTATTTCTGAACTGATGTGGCAAATCTGGCTGGGGATGTGGCAGTTTACTGCCCCTCACTGCACAGGGTAGAAACACCAAGCAGTGGTCCAAGCTGAAATCTCAGCTCTGTGGAGTCGATGGCTAAATAACCAATTTGGGAGCTTGAGCGGCTCTGCAAAATTGACTGTCCATTCGTTTGTAATTTTGCTTCCCAGTTGGTTAGTATGTTGTCAGGCAGTGGTCTTGTTATTTATTCTTACTGAATATTTTGGTATGCAGTAATGTTAAAACTCTCCTTTCCTTGTGCTGCCAGTACTTTCCATCACATATGAGGAAAGAAACTGAAGATGTGGAGTTACAAAACACTTGGGTATTCAGTGTGAACATTTTAGAGTATCTAAAATAGGGCTGAGGTTTGTATAATTTATATGGATGTTTTCTTAATACACTAAATATTAGTATTCTGAATGTTAATTTTCTGACCCAGCCAACTTCTTTCATGCATGTGTATATAGACATAAGCAAAGACTAATGTTTAAAAATTTTACAGCACCACTTGAATACCAGTTTAGCAATTCCTAGTTTTTAAAGCATGATGGGACCATCACCTGCATCTAGACTAGCATCCTGACTAACACAATACACAACCAGTAATTTCTTGAGTATAGGAAATTATTCATGCTCGCTTTTTAAGTAAGCTTTTAACTTATGATTTAAATAGAAAATGTTTTAAAAAGATATGCTATGTCAGTGATGATGTTGGAAATCAAAGGGGAAATTAATCTAAATAATTATATAAATAAATATTTTTCCCCTTCGATTTCCAAATTCATTCACTTTAGAAGTAAAATCATAAATTTTAGTTTAAAAAAGGTAGGATTCCTCATGGCATTTTTTTTTTTTTAATTTATTTGCCACCTAATATTGACTAAGAGCACTGGATATGTGCCACAGCAAAGATGTGAAAGGGTCAGAGCTCACTTTCCCACAGCAGGGTTTGTTGTTGTTACTTTTGAAATCATTGCAAGCAGGCCCTGAGAAATGTCGCAGACGGTACACAAAGAAGGTGGTTTTGAGTTCTGCTCTCACAATCCAAGAGGATATAAAAAGGAGCAGAGCTATGCATCTACACTCTGCTTCACGATGCTGGCTGTACAGAAGGAGTTTGAAGTGGGTAAATATCAGTCACATTCCTGGGCCAAATACATTTGAGGTACTTACGGATGCAAATATCATGGAAGCTGTGGATAAATTAGTTGGCAAGTGAAATGGCAGTGGAGGAGAGTACAACTGGAACACTTCAACACATTTCAGGGAAGATGCTCAATGGATACAACATACATCCTTAGGAACAGAAGAGGACGGACATAGGGAACATTATCAAGAAACTGTAAAGCTAACCACGGACAATTAGGGCCTCTGCTGACCCAGCTGTCCTATAGGCCGCCTGCCCTGGCAATACCTCGACAGAAACTGAACCAACACCACTTACAGGATGCTAAGGGAAAGCAGAATAGGACCCTTTGTTCTCCGGCAGATAAATCCCATCTCCTCTCATGGTACAGCACCAACCTTCTACAAGAACAATGAACACCATATTAGAGTTTTGACTATGAGAATCAACGTATTTAACCTCCCAAGTCAGGATTTTGTAATCATTCATCACTAAGTGACAAATCTCACTAAACTACATACTCCATATAACCCTTTTATGAGAAAACTCTTTTTCCAGCAAATACAAACACGCTGCAAGATTTTGTATTTACTGCCAAGAAGCAGAACAAATAAATGACACATCCTTCAGTGAATTATATTTACTCAGTATGTCCAGACTTCGCAACAACACAGGCAGTTAAATTGCACAGAAGAATAATACACGATGATGTATTATATTTACAGTTCAAGATATACATAGCGATCACACCTACAAAAAAGGTCTTGATATGCAAACCTTCTGTCCAGTATGTCAGTAAATAAGGAAGGCCACTTAGCCTATATAAAGTTCTACCAAATGACAACTGAGTATACATCAGTTGAAGATTTATATACCTCCCTACATTGTCATCATGCATCCTAAACAGAAACCATGTGATTGAAGCAACTGAATGTAATCTATTACAAGGCAAACAAGAAAACAATACAAAAAATACCTGATGTAACAGCACATGATTTTAATTTGTTCGCATGGTAAACATATGGCCAAATTCTTGCCTTGGATATGCTGCTTCACCATAATTTACTTCAACCAATTTAAATAGTACAGTATTTTTAACGTAAATTTAACCACAAAGAATGTCACATTAGAGCCATATATCACTCAAACCTGTGTAACCATAATTGAAATCAATGGGTTTATCATGAGCATTTTGAGTCTGGTTTCATGCTGTCAAAAAGCTAAACAGTCAATTATATGACTGGAGAAAAAAAGGCCCAATAGCCCTTAGTAACCCAGCCTATGGTATCTTTGACACAGTTTACATGTATACCTCAGGATCATTTAGCTTTTTCTTGAACATTTAAAATTTAAACATTGTTTCAGAGGTCAAAGCATTTTAAAATTATCAGATTACAATTTCACCTTTTAAGTGACGATAAAATATAATTAAACTATGCTTTAAAAGAAGCTATTTACACAGATGTTAAAATATTTTCAGAAGAATACTATGGTAAGCAAAGAGAATCAGGCATGAATATCTACACTGACAGACTACAGAAAACTGTTACCCTCCTGAACAATTGAAACAATCTTTTTAATAACAGACACACATATTTTATTTGATTGAAGCTTTTTAACGACTTGAAATTTTAATTTATTCAGGAAAATTTATTTTATATCTCTATTTGAGGAAGACTGAAAAATATTTTTCTTTAGCTACATCATACAGGACTAGTAACAGTACAATGCTTACAGTTTGATCTTAAGTTCTTGGAAGTATTTACTTGCTATTTAAAGTACACTTAACTTAGTACTTCATTTGATTGACTTAGTTGAAAAGCATTAATCTAATGTCTAAAAGCTGAAACTATAAAAATAAAAATTAGGAAAAGGGCACATTTTAAACAGTAAATTTAATTAACCATGCAAATGAGTTACCAGCATAACTACTGATTCCTCCTTCCTCAGGTTTTCAAGATTAAATGTCTTTCTGGAAGAGCTATTTCAATTATCCATAAATTATTGGTCAAAGTTTAACCATGTAAAATATGAAAGTCCCCAGTAGATGGTTGGGCCAGATAACGTAACAGACTGTTTTTACTTCACCCCTGTCCCACTAACACTATCACTTAAAATAAAGTTCCTCTCACCAAAAAGAGAGATATGTCCCTTTTGTTCTGTGGTCTTGAAATATTTACTCATTCATTTGAGAACCTGCTGTATTATTTCACACCTGTGAATTGTGACTGTATCTTAGAGACAGCAATTACTCAACACATCAGGTGCACATCAGCTGAACTCCTAATCTCACTAAAAAAACTTGTTGGTGGACCGTTTCCACATTTCACTGACTGTCAATAGGAATGGGTCAGTTCATGACACGGTAAAAATTTATACTCTTCCTTATATACTTAAGGAGAGTAAGAATTTTAAATATTTGGGACATTAAAACATAGGGCTTAATTTCCACCCCCTTCTAGACTTTCAGATTGTTATGCTTTTATGCCTTCAAATGTTAAAGTATTTTTGTATCTTTTTTTAGACCGTTGGAATATACTACACAATAAGCATTCTGGATATGTAACTCAGTGTGTTCCCCTTTAAAAAAAAGACATGTTAGGCATTAAGGAATGCAATTCAACAGTTGTCTTCTGTTTTGCTGAGTTCATGCATTTCTGGTTTCTCTCTACTTTGAGGTACAATTGCAGACATTAATTTTAATGCTGCTGGTGCTTTAAGTGAGATCTTTAGAAGTAGGTAGGTACATACACTAGCCCATTAGCAAAAATGTGCTAAAAGCACCAAAGTTCTTAGTTTATGTGTTTCTAATTTGATGTTGCAGCTTAATTTGCATTGAAAATTTTCCAGTTCTGTGTATGGTGTTCTTGAGAGCGTGTGATTACATATGCATTTCTACTTACGTATCCTATTAGAATAAAGCATATCTTCACTTCCTCCTCACATAACTGATATGGCACTTCACAAGGTATTGGTAGACGTGAAGAAAACTATAGCCAATAGTTACAAGAAGCTGCTTTTTTTTTGGCCTTTTTTTTTTTTTTTCTTTAAATAACAGCTGTCAATTCAATACTGTCCAAGATCCCTCCAACAGTGGGGAATCCCCAGCCAAGGCAAAATTGAAGACCTTTCGTCCTATCACCATGTCTAAAGAACTGCCGTCAAGCTGAGAAAACATCCTCAAAAGCATTTCAGGAGACACAGCAAAAGATGCTTGAGGATCTAGTCCATTAGCGATTTTATTAACATGGCAGAAAACACTCATAGGTAAAAAAATGTTAAAATATAGCATTGCCTCAGATATAGCGTAGGGTTACATGAAATGTCACCAGATGGCACTATTAACATAGTCTTCAAGTTCTTTTAAGCATGTGAGCAAGTTTTTAGCCTCAAAGAAAGCACAGCTAGCTGTTGTTGTTGTTGTTTTCGTTGTGAGGCACAGCGAAGAAGTAATTGCAGACAGCACTCTCGTTAGAGCCTGGGGGACAAAGTCCCTCCCAGAGAATTAAGCAGTAGGAAAGAGACAAACTATGACTCCTGGCTGCAAATCTTATGCTGTTTACAGCTCGTTCAAGGGAGTTGTGCTTGCAAGGCTTCCCTGAGCTTACAGAGAACCCCAGATCTCTTTTCTGAGTCCTTCTACAGGGAAGACCACTGTCCTCTGAGGGATGGTCTGTTGTGAAGCAGGAGCTGTGACAGCAGGGTGGAACTACTGTGTATATCAATGTAGCTGTAATGTCATTGCTTTTGCCTATATGAATAAAACCTCAAATTAAGTACATACAGACTTTCCTTCCCCCATCTCCTAAGAGAGACAGTATTCTTTTCACTCTGCGTATAAAATTCTAACAGTACAGGAGAAGGTATATGCTAGAAACTCGTCTAATTTTACCCAACTTTTGCAGTGATGTAAGGTGTACAGCAAACCTTCCCTTAAAGTGACATAACCTGGTGCTGCCATTCACCATACAGGAAATTAATGTACTTCAAAAATTTGGAAGAGATTCTGAAAATTACATATGCTGTTCTTTGCATCACTTGCCTAATGAGTCCTGAATTATTCTCTTTATGGAGATGAAAAACTGTAGACCTAAGCATGTTCAACCTGACGGTGTCATGAAAATATTTCAGAGAACTCAGATTTTTGTCTTCAGTAATGTTTGTTCCTGTATTAATATTTCATAACCCTGAGTCAGAAACACTGAAGAGGAAAACATCAATGAATATCCTGGAAGTACAGTTGGCTACTTCTCCTTGCCTCTTAAATAACTTTGCTTAGTGGACTCCTCCGAAAGATATTCCTCAGAGACCAACTTTTCAAAATAATGTTTTTAAATCCAGACTGCTATATACAGTAATGAAGATGTTCCATATCTCTATGCAACACCAGCCACTAGACTCCTGAAAGCCACCATGCAAAAGAATCAGGTTACCACCTGTCACTGGGGGTTCGTCTAAGTGCATCAGATTTACTACAGAAAGCCCCAATCTTCTGACAATCCTCTCGAAGAATGTGCTGAGAAGTATAATGGCTAACTCTCTGCATTAGAAAGATTCACAGGACTTTGATCAGTGTCCCAGGAAGCATCAGGTCACGATGAACTGTACAAGCTGATTGGGGTCGACCATCACCAGTCTACGTGTAAGCACTGCTGTTCTCCATTGCCAAGTCAACCATAGCAAAATATATCCAGTAATAACCACTTGTATCTGATGTGCTAACTAGGAGTTTAGCTACTTAATACGTATTGAAGTAATTGTGAGACTTTTCATCTATCAATCTAATTCCACAGAAAATTAAATCAAGCCATAGTACCTGATAAAAGAGACTGTAATGACTTGCATGTTAGTGGTTCATTTTGTTGTTGGTTTCATAACAGAAGCTCAGAACTCATATCTGAAACTAGCTGGAAAAATTTTTCTATTGTAAAAATCTGAGTCAACAGCCATGTGCATTTTAGATCAAAGGACACAATACTTTTATTTTGTGATCTTTCTTTTCCATTCCATAGTCAGCCTATGAGTTTAATTACTGAGAATTAAACATTAAACAGATGAAATATTAAAAAAAACCCGAACCTACCCATCTTCTTCTTCTCCCTCCATTAAAAAGGTCCAGAATTTTTATTATATTCGGTCTTGTACATACAACATGTTACTGTGTACATCACATTAAGAACACACAAACCTGTGCAAATAGTCCTGAGAAGCTGGTGAGGCACATGTCCTGTAGAGTCCCTTCTCTCTCCTTGGACTAGGCACTTTAGAGATTGCAAACCAGTGCAGCAAAGTACGATTCACAGACATCCTGAAAAACTGAGGCGAAGGTGAAAGCTACGCTTTGTCAGAAAACTTAAGAGCCTCTCAAGTTCTTTTCTCTGTCAGCGCTTTATCTGTCCCAGCCAAGCAATCAATTACATAATGCCACATGGCAATGTCTCTTTTTTTATTAGGAACAGCCCAACCTGAATAAAATAACCGAGATACAGCTGGCCACAACTGTGCTCCCATAAGTCAATATGCCAGGAGATGAAGAGCAAAGCTGTGAAGCTGACAGAGTAGCCAGGAGCAACCAGGAGACAGACCATAGGATACAACCTCTAGGATGCAGTGGAGATCCTCATTCACTGCTCAGTCATAATCCCTGCTTGCCCTGCACCAGTCTTCATCCTGTATTCGATGGGAATCACTGGTCATTACTGCTCTGTTCTAGTTATTGCTTTTTAACCATTTGCCCATGGTCTGCTTAGGTTTCCATTCCAGCCCAAATCCAAATTTGCAGCACAGGCTCCTCTAACTCCTGGTTTCAGCCCCTGGATGCCGGATCGTCTTGACAAGGTTTCTGAAATAGTGCATTTCTTGGCTTCTTTGATCTGGACCATAATTTAACCTGATCATGATACCCAGCTCTACCTTTGACCATTGCCTGGTTGGACCACTAGACCTGACTATGTCAATTGCCAACGGAGATTTCCCAGACACTTCAGTTAATTTAACTTCAGGGACAATATGAAAGTTATAATGTATCTTTTTTTTTTTTTTTTTTGGTATTTATATTCCAGAGAGAAGTTGCTTCGCTTTGGCGAAGTAGGTTTTTTGGTGTTGTTTGTTGTTTTTTTTTAATAAAAGGATTAAAAAATACAAACCAAACTTTTTGATAAGAAAACGTTTTAAAGCTATTTTCCATTATTCGGAAAGCGTGTGGGTTTTCTCTTATCTCCCCTGTACTCAAAACCACCTGGGTTAATTCTGCTCAAATGTGAATAAACACTAAGATTATAAGCATAAATGATAAATGTTGTTGATGTATCTACTTGGGAACGCATGAAAAAAGATTCTGTTTCTTGCTGTATTCTGCTTTCCTCTGTATTCTGACATTTTTTATTAGATCCACCTGATGTTTGTGTAGATAAGCACCACTGCAAAAGAACTTTGAAGTGCAAAATAAAGCCAATTATATTATAGAAGTACATGGCAGTCTGATCTATAAGATATGGGGATGTCAGTTTGGTAAAACACAGAGTTTAAAAAGAAACAGAGACCACTAAAAATGGGAGCTGCCTCTCACTGCAAACAGAATTCTTATGTGGGTCACATCATCCAGCTGCAGAAAGATCTAAGCTTTTGGAGCAACAACACATGCAATGACACATGGCCTGACATAATTACAATAGGTTGTTTTCAACACAACGAAAATTCTGGGGCAAAAGAGTGCAGCCTGCTTATGCCTTTCCTTAAGAATCGGACTTTTAACCTGATGGCTGAGCATGATCTCTTTTTTTTTTTTTCCTGTGGAGTGCTTAGAACTATTTAATACTTCGCTGCTTGCAATGGCGAAGTCACTCTGTCATTAACAGATGCCTTTCCTTTAGGGTACCAGATGTCTCACACTTCCCACCACTGTTATACAACTTTCCAGCTGGGACAGGAGAGGCCTGTTCATTTCTAAACCCCTTAAAATTAGACAACTAAAAAGTGCAGCTTACGGCCAGCCCCTCAGGTGGCTCAGTCCTGTTGAAGTCAAGGGCTTTTGAACCGCAGCTGCAGTTCACTGCAGCCAAGGAACATGGTCTTCACTCAGCATCTTACTGCAAAGAACTAAGCATCACATGGTATGCAGCTCAGACTTCAGATTGTTCATTTACCTAACCATGAACTCCTATTTGTGAGTCAGAACTGTTCAGCTTGAAAGCTGCTGTAATTAAGCTGACATGCCATTCACTGACCTTGGCATAATCCTAATGAGATCTAAGTCACAGACAACAATTACTGGAAAAATAGAGGTACGGTTCAAACAAAGGAGAAAGTACTAACATTTTCGGTGAGCAAGATCAATGTATTTTACAGCGGAGAAAAATAATAAACTGCTTTATCGGCTAAGTCTCTTTATCCACCACAAAAAGTGGCTTGTACCTGGAGAGTATATCTGGCAACAGAATTGAGCAAACAAATTACTCCAGGAGATTAATTGACTATGGCCTTTGCAGCATTTCTTTCAACAGACAGAACACAATGCAGGCATGACTTTTAAAATAGTCAGCAATCAATACTACTCCAGAGTCAGCTGAGTTTTGTAGTTACCATTGTACACTGGCAGGTGAGGAAAAGCCACCTACTGTCATTCCCATTGATGGTCTCCTGCCCAAAGTGAGAAGTCAGTTTTGTTCTTTATTTGAGAGGTTCTCAGCCCTTGAGAAACACAAAGATAGTTTCTTCTACTTACAACTAACTGAAAAATGCATTTTAAAAGAAGGTTGACATATGATGGGTTTGTACAGCACTGAAAAAGTTTCCATATTTAACAATGCTTTTACATCACTGATGGCAGCTTTTATATTAAAAAATACATGTTTAATATCTTAATAGAACAAAGAGTTGTCAAGCAGATACTCCAAGATTAGTATAAAAAAACCTAATGACATTGTTAAGCAATAACAGTCATTTTTATTAGAAAAAGTCAAATGACACTACAGCGGATGCTGTTCTGTTATTTTGGCCTTATTTAAAATGTCCAAATCCAGTTAGCAATTGGAATTGCAATGCAAGTTTAGCAAGATGAAAGTCTTGTTTACAGCTGTAGCACATTCAGCTTTAGTTATTCTTACAGGGTATGGTGATACTTGGGACTTCATTTCTCTTCAAATATTTCTGAATCATCCAAGTTTCTCAAAAGAAATCTGTTATTTCTGTGACATAATTAGTGTCTTTCAACTCAGTTATTTGTAGTGGGCTAAACCTGTGTCACTTTCCAATACACTTCCAGCAAACTAATTAATGTTCTGACATCCATATGCCAGATGGTGTAATTCCTCGGATGAGAGAAAAGCTTGTGATCCTCCCCAACACGTGGGTACTCTGAAACATCACCACTTAAACCAAAGGGCATCCACACTAAGGCTAACATATTTTTATTACCACAAACCATGAAGACCATATCCTCGTCAAGTGGCCAAGATTGAGATATTTTGTTTGCTGTTCTAACAAGCAGCAAAGGGAGCCAGCGTGTTTCACACAAGAGATATTTTATGCAGAGGTATTTATAACAAACAAAAATCAAGCTTTCTGAAATTGCAGTTCTCAAAAATCGAAGTCTCTGTTTACATACACCTTATGAAGCAAAACTAAGCAAACCAGGTTTTAAACAGTTTTTTTACTTACTAGTGTGTTCATAAGCAGCTCCAGATTCTAACACATGCACTTAAGTGGAAAGCCAACGAGGCCAAACTTCGTGTTTCCTGGGATGGATGCCCCATGAGATAGGTGTATGGGCCATGTACTACACACCTGCACGCATCTCATTAGCTTTTCTTGAATAATGAAACAATGGCATGATAGTATCCACCTGCCTTCCTGAATACCACCACCAAGTTGTTGCAAGTGCTACCGACATTTTCCCCAGGAGGCCATGTTAAAGGACAGTCAGGTATTTCACTGCAAAGTGCTCAACGCCCTACAGAAAATGCAGCAGAAACACCCTGGGTATCTTTGCTGTAAGGACAGTGAGCAAGCTCCTTGGTGCTTTCCCACCCTTCCATCTCATTTTGACCTCAGCCACAAAGCTCTTACCCATAATTAATGGCTGATTTATAGCAAGGTTCAGTTTTTGCACCATGGGAACCAATACATCAATTTAATAGATTCAAGTGCATTTTGCAAGATCATGATTAATAGGAAAAAAAACTTCAAATTTTTAACAGTTTTTTCTTTTTCTTTTTTTTTTTTTCCCCATCAATTACAATATACTCCAGGATTTTCGTGTCAAAAAATGGGGCTAATCTACAAAAATTGCCATTTTAATATTAAGGCTTATTGAAAACCACCCAGGATGTTTTACAATTCTGACAGTTCCTTCTCATACGCAGTCCACAGGTACACTTGCAAGCCATCAAGATACTAACACTTTGCAAGTTACTACCTATTAGTTGAGTCATAGTATACCATATGTATATAAACAGTCTATTCCAAATGCAAAACAAACTGCGTGTCTGACCTCGGGAGCTGTAGTGTTCAGAAATTACAATTTACCACGGCTTTGCATCTGGCCGGTAACATGCAAAGCTCTGGTAACACAATCATTTGAAACTGAATGCCCTTATCTTTAGATTAGCTCATCTTCTGACACTACAAAAGCTCGTACATAGTTATATCAGCAAATAAAGAAAACCACAGTATCTTTTCCTAACTTGAGAACTTGTTCATCAGCTCTTCATATCAACAATTCAAAGAAGCTTAGATGACCAAACATTGCTAGCAACTCTGGTATGACCAGAACCAGAAGACAGACCCTCAGAACAAGAGCATTTTATCTTATCCTGCAGGCTAAAATACACGAAAATACTCAAAGAAAATAAATTAAATAAATAAATATAACACAACACACTGCCTGCTCCTTACCAGGGACAGATGTGTTTCATTTACTGTTTTAGCTTTCCCAAAACATACGCGTCTTTCCTACACAGGTCAAATACTTCACAACTTCCTGTGTAACTTTAAGTAACACGTTTAAATTATTTTCTTCATCTGCATTTGTTTTTTGAAGTGGTGACTGTTTGGGGAGGAGGGTGTTATGGCAATGACACAACGTTTTATCAGATCATGACCTTAAAAAAATTAAATTACTGCGAATTTATAGAATGGACAATTATTTTTCTGGGACTCAAGTCAAACACTTGTCTTTGTAAAGATTTTAATCAACTTAAGAAGAAAAGCTTATCTGTTAATAAATTAGGTCCATGGTTCCTTCAAAGAAATTGCATTTTGTCTTAACTTTTAACTTCAGAAGAAAAAACATGCAGTTTCTGGAAAGTCTACTGATCAGGGAAGCCAAAACACTGAATGAGTCAATGCAAAAAAAAACAAATACCATTCAAAAATTGGAAGAGTTCAAGCTATTTAATTCAGATTACTCTTACCATAAAAAGGGATTTAAAAAGTAGTTCCTTTATTTTTTTTTTTTAAAAAAAGACTTTCAATAAAAATGAAAACTCGTGGAATACATAGCACCACAGGGTATATATACCAAGCCCATAGGAATGAGTCGGATTCTAAAACACTGACAGAGCATTTCTTCTATCTTCCCCTGTGTCACTCGAGAGCTAAACCAGAACAACCGAGTTTGTGATTTTCCTCAGAACTTAGTAAAGATGACTTTGTTGTTTGCGTGGCTCATGTCACTAGCCCACTGAGGGAGGCTCTCAGGACCACACATATTGTACGTGTATGGTCTTACACAGACAGAGGTGAACTGGCTCTGCCTGAACTCTGAGCTTGCTGAGCATGTGCCAGAATAGATCTCAATACCACACATATCCATGATTAGTGTTGGGGACTGCTCCCACTGCACAGAACTGCACAAGGACTGTGAAGAGAAATCTTCACAACTAATACAAAACTGACTTAATTCTGTCTATCAAGGTTGAAAATTGGGGGGGGGGGGGGAATGCAAATTGCAGGTATGCATAAAACAAGAATAGCCAAAACTGGGTATTGTCCTCATCACATATGTTGTAAAGCCTGCTAGCCTAATTTTTTTCTCTTCTTTGGGACAGCATGTCAAAGTCATACTACACACCCATGTCCTTCCTCCCCATCCTCCAGAGAAACGAGCAGCACCAGCAAGAAACACCCCAAGCTGGTAGCAGGTCACCTAAGTAGACACACCACAGCACCTCTTTCCAGCCTCTGCCGCCCGCAGTGTCTATTACAGAAATGTTCTACATCCGCACACCCCTAGACGTGCTTTCTGCATCCACACCTGAGACATGATTCCCCCATAAATCTAAAGGGAACAGGCAGCTGCCTCACCCTGCTGCTCCCTTGCCTCCTGTGCTCTGAGCCACTAAAGGCCTCACGCTTCTCAGTTATATTACATACTACTGAGGGAAAAAACAGTAGCTCAAGATAAGACCTGAGAGACAGATAACAGATAACCTACTAGCTTTTCTCATTTTCTGAGCACAGTTTTGTCTCACTTTCCTTCCTTTATAAAGACTGTATTTGTACTGCAACAACTTCTCATAGTTACTCATCCTTACCAAAGCAGTTCATTCCCGTCTTTTGTTCCTCTTCAAAAAATAACATCTTTGGGCTAAAATTGTATCAGAACTTCACAGTTGTGGAAATCTCCAGGGGCTGGATGAACACAGTCCTCCTTCCTATAAGCAATCAAGAATTCTCCTTACTCAGCTCTCCTTATTCAGCTTCTCTGTCTCCCTCAGGCTCAAAGAGTGGCCAGGCACACCCCTTCCTTGCTGCCCAGATACCATTTTTGCTTGATGGTAACAGAGGGTCTGTCACACCAGCAACATAGAGCATAAACTAGAAGGATACTAAAATTTCAGCATTAGTTCATCTGCAAAAGCCCATGGTGGATTCAGTGACCCATCTCTTCTTACATAATGGAAAAAAGTAAAGTAAAACAGCCACTAGGATGATGAAAGAAGTATAAGAACTAAAGTTAGTGAACAGGACCTGCTACTATCAGTTCATTTTTGCTGTCTTCTAAGCCTGACAATGACTACCTGCAACATACGACCACTATGCATCTTGCACTGACAAGTGTAAAAGAAATGAAAAAAATTAACCCCAAAGCTTTTTACTGTGGGTGGCTGAAGGATGAGGGGAGGAAATGAGTTTCCAAAGAGGCCCTCACCATTTTTCAAGATGTGTGATGATTCAGACTCAGCATTCAAGATTAGTGTTGCATTCAGTGGCCCTTCAGCAACTCTTGACAACCAGAAGCTGAAGGAGAAGACCTCTGCCTTCAGAGGAAATGTCAGCTCTCACAAATATGCATGACAGACTTTTGAGAACCTTATCACAATTAAAGCAGATCAACAATGTCGCAGATGGCTTGCTTTTAATTTGGAACCAAACCCTCCAATGATTCACTGAAATGCCATGTTCCCAACCCAGGCTTCACAAAGATTCATTTAACTGCGTTTAACAGTCTGAGTTTAACTAGCGATATGGTGTATATTTTCACTCACTCTGCCTGCAGAGCTATCAATTATAATGATTTCCACAGTATTTACTCAATCTGTATGTCTCTTTCCTTGACAAGATATGTGATAATGGCCTTGCTTCACTGGTGCAGACATAAAATCAGTGTCACATTGTTAATTTACACAATGGATCCAGACCACATTTGTCCAGGCATTAAAAAGCCAAGAGTCCTTGTGAGTCTGTCAGAGCTAAGCAGCCTTGTTTCTCAACAGTAGCTCATTTTTAGAAAAGGACTCTGAATAACCTCATCAGTCTCAACATAAATATGCCTTAATTCAGTTTATGCATAGTCCACTCCTTTAAACAAACAAAGCAGACCTCATGTTCATACCATCTACCAACTTCTGTAACAGATTACCATCAAATACCTTAAACAAGGTTCAACTAGTGTGTCTGAATCACTTGGAAACTGTAAGATCACAGGACTGAAACTTTGTCATACCAATTATGTAAAGCCACTGGAAAGAAATCCATGCATTTTTGCGAATAGGCAAAGCAGGCTTTTCATGGAACAAAAGAAGCCTTGTCTTTCTCTATTATGTGACGACTTCTAATTAGAATCAATGATTTTTTATTGTCGGCCCAGATAAGCTTGTTTGCATAGCTGTGATTTCTTAAAACAGAAATCTGAATGTTACTAGGAAAATACATCCATCAGCAGTACGACAGACCTTGAAGAAGAACAGTGGCATTGCTTGATGTTTACATCTGATTAACCTTGGAGGCAATTCTGCAAATGTTAAACAGTAAAGAATATAGTAAAGAGCCAAAGCAATTTAATTTTGTTTGAACGTATTTATAGGAACGTACCAAGATTACCCATAAAGGCATGTTGTCATCTTTTCCTTGAGCTTGTGCCAGTTGATGACCAATAGAAAGCATTCAAAAAAGGGAGAAAAGAGAGGGAGGGAAATTATTTATAACAACTCTTTGTATCAAGCACACTGCTTCATGGACAAATGCGGAACATTACGTTTCAACATTTCATGCTGAAACAGCTCTTAAAAAAGAATTTCTTACCACAGCGACATCTCTCTAAAATGATTCACTTGTGATCTTGAACTTTGTAATAATGTGTGTTAATTCTGAAGAGCCGAGTACTCATGGAATAAAGTTGCTATATATCCTTAAAAATGATGGCAAGAAAGTATCAAACCTAAACCAAATCAGTCTTTAATAGATAGGAAAAACAAGCACTTTGAGTAGATAAAAGGTGATAGCAGAAAACTATCACCAACGTTTAGCAAACGCCGATGCATTGAACAACAGAGCTACCCCAGTCTCAGGGCAGTTCTAGACAAAACAGTCACAGCATCCTCATTAGCTCCTCTGAATTCCCTGTTCTCAGCTAGTTCAGCACTCAACACAGACATGGACTGCACCTTCACAGTGACTACCTCTAAGAAGACCTCCCTGTTTCCGTGCAGCCTTGTTCAGAAAGGTTTCTTCAGCAGCTATTCAAGGCCTGTTAACACAAGATCGACAGCAATTGCATTTCTGTAACAGTGGGCTCCACTGCACTGGCTGTACTGGTAATCTCCTTGTCCAAGAAGCCTATTTCAACCATTTATAGGGAGAGTCCACTACAGTCATGTTCTGAGCAGTGCTTAATCCTTATACTGTCCAAGTCCTTTGGAAACCTACCCTGCAAATACCTATCTGTAAAAGCACACAAGCTTTTAGCATCTGCTAAATGCCACCTCAGCTCATTGGGACTACAATGGCAATAAAACAAAATTGCTTCAGGGATCTGAGTGAATCAGGTTGATTCTTGCTTCCTTGGTGTTTGGGCTACTGTGCCTGAAGCTGAAGGGAGACCTTATCGCTCTCTGCAACTACCTGAAAGGAGGGTGTAGTAAGGCAGGTGTCAGTCTCTTCTCCGAAGTAACAAGCAATAGGACAAGAGGAAATGGCCTCAGGTTGCACCGGGCCAGGTTTAGATTGGATGTTAGGAAAAAAAGTCTTCACCAAAAGGGTTGTCAAGCACTGGAACAGGCTGCCCAGCAAAGTGGTTGAGTCACCATTCCTGGAGGTATTTAAAAGATGATGTGGTGGTTGGGGACATGGTTTAGTGGGGGACTTGGTAGTGCTAGGTTAACAGTTGGACTCAATGATCTTAAGGGTCTTTTCCAACTTAAATAATTTTATGTAAGTATGCGTATAAACCTGTGTTCAAGTCATGCCGTTGAAATCACTGGAATCACCAAGTTGTGCGTCAGTGACTTCAGGATTCTGCCTGGAAGAATCTCACTAAAGTCTAAGAGACTATTGCTGTGCAACTTATCCTTTAAAAATTCACAGGACCTGTCCCTTCTCTTGATTCCTTTAAACATTAGGTCAGTAAAATTATCTTAAACTAAATCTGAATGCTGAAAAAAATGTCAAAGAACACCTTAGCATGCTTCAGTATATATTTGTATTTGGTTTGCAACATATTTAACCAGTGCAATCATATGTGCACAAAAAGGAATGTGTCATTTTTCCATTTCTTAATTAGTCTGTACAAATAATCCAATGACTGTTCTAGGATGCTTAATTCTCAACATTTATTTTTAAAGCCTATGTTCACAGATAAACCGTCAGACTTAGATGTGTCGGAAGCTCTCCACGGAGCACCAGAAGCATTAATTGAACCTCTAATCCTCAGGAAATCAATGTCAATCACCTGAATAAAAGCTGACAGTGTGTTTACCTTTGCTTAAAACTGTATTTCCTTTCTGAAGAAGTAACATTGCAATGCACAGTATAATCTATTAACTAATTCCCTCTACTTCTCTCTTCCTTTCTTTAAGACATAATCGTGTCTTCTGGGAATGGTTTCTTTGTGTTTCTGCTCTGACTGTACCATAACTTGCATTTTCTGCTTCCCCATCAGATATTTTTAGGCTTTTCTATCAGTAAATGCAAAGCTTCATAATTTGCTGACTCTGTTCCTGATACAGGTCCAGCCATCAACCAAATAGGGATGCTGAAAATGCAAAGTAAAACTGGCAGAAAAAAGCAGAAGTTTTTTATGGCTTGGAGAGTAATCCAATTTCCAAATACTTCACACAGACGTCCTCCAAAACCATAACCTTAGCATTAGCCCCTCCAGCTTTGAATTCAAATAATTTTCTACTTTAAAACCCCAGTACTAAAGAAAAAAAACCAAAACCACAAAACAAACCCCATGCAAAATAAAACAAAAAACAAAACCAACCTCCAAATGTTCTGCAATTGAAATTTTGGCATATACAAAATTTGACTTGAGATTCTGCATTTCAAGTAGATTACACTGGGTGCTTAATTTTTTAGTTTACCATCTCTTTATAGTTTGGTAGGGCAATGAAAAAAAAATCTCAAAAATGTTCCCTTAAAATCCTGCTACAGAGAAATGAAAATAAATAAAATATAACCTTTGTGCCTATCCACAAGCACAAAGAGGTAATAAATCAGAAAGCTTTCCTCGCAAACATAAGTGTTTGTGCAATTAGGAATGTTAATTGCTATTTCTGGATAATTCACAGTCATGTTCTGCATTACAGTGAAACTAAAAAGATGCCTGTTTGAAAAAGTTCATTAGAAATCTGTCTTAAATTTTCCAAATATCTAAGCCAAAAGCAAGAAAAGCTGGTTCAAATACTTGACAGAAAAACCAAATTATTCTTTAAAAGAACAATAATAAAATTAAAGGTTTCATAAATTTTATTCTGTAATATGAAATACGGTTCTCTGGCTGTCATTTTTGACTGTCATCAGTTCTACATCTGCATGTGGAAAGGAGTTTGCTTTGCATTTTTGAGTGCATAAAGAGACGCTTTGATATTAAAGGTCAGTCCTTCAGACACTGTAAGCCTTCAGTTGCTCACTGAACTCAACTGAAAGTTGTGCATCTTAAGCAGCCACAGGAAGAGCACATATCATTACATTTTGAACTATGGATGCATTATGTATTTCATACTGAAAGAATAATATTAAAAGAGCATTAGTATCATTGCTGAGAGGTAAGATTTATTAGCTTGGGCTAGATGCCATCTGATGTGATCACATGAGTTTGAACTGTTTGTGGAGGCACACCCACAATTCATAATTTGTTTTTCCTTTAAACAGCTAAAACATCATAACCAAAAACAGTAGGTTACTAAGATTGCACAAACTTATGAGAGGTAGGAAGTCTGGACTTTATTGTCGCAAATTAAAACTCAGCTTTTCTGTGTCTATACACCATGAAATAGTCTAATTACTCATACATCGCTGCCTTTTCTGTAGTATTTCTGTTTCAGTTTACTGAATTAGTAAAAAAATGGGCAACAGGCAACTATAAACTTCGCTTTTTCCAATTTCAGTAACTTGACTCTACAATTAAATTACTGTTCTTTTAACATTGTTTAAGACTAGGTGCTCAAGTGCTACTTTAGCATAGAGAAAAATTCTTCTGCAAGCATGTCAGCAAAAACAAATTAAAAAATTGTTATAGTTTCTATTTTGTCAAGACTTCAGTGCAATGTAGGATTTGATATGGTCTTTCCTTATCATCAAGAAACAGTGGCATGTGCTGTACATAAAATACATAGTATATGCCATACATAACACACCATATGAAGGCACACTGCTGAAGCTCGAAGATGGAAAAAAAAATAATCCTATTTTTACAGAACGCATTTCTGGTTTCAATCAAAATTTCATCTTGAACACCACCGTCCAAGCACATGTTCTCCAAATAGCACACACACACATCTATCTATGATCTAAATACTCGTGCTCACCCAAAGATGTTCACTCATGTCTCAAAAAAGCATTATACAAGTGGTTTTCAGTTTTATGTTTTTTTTTTTAACCATACCTTCTGTTTTACGTGTTTAGTAGACTGATCTGTTGTGGGATAATTTCAGATACTTAGCAGATGTTAAATGGGTGTTGCTTCAAATCTGGCAGGAATACTAGCAATATTATTGGTTTAAATCACATTAAGCTGTTGTGATAAAAAGTGCAGTATATGTATTACTATCCCATACTTTAAAATACTAATGGCATTGTGCTTAAGCATAGCTCAGAAATTACAGAAAGCAAAAAGATTTAATCCAGTTTCAAAAGGGGAAGCATTCCTAGTGTACCTGAATGAAACTGCAAAGAGAGAGCCTGAAATTTATCTCTAACAACATGCTGTTGCTGTCTACACCAGAATAGATATATTAAGCTTATTGTTTGCATAGCATGACAATAAAGCTAATTAAGTACCTCTTACTGCAGCTGAACTTCAAAAGTACAAAAATACTCACTACAAAAGAAGGAACACTGAGCAGAAAATAAGCTCACAGGTAGAGCCAAAGACAGCAAAAGGTCAGCATTCGCCAACTGCTGCTGTGGAGTTTTCACAGCTACCAGGAATTCTCTTTTTTTCTAATCCAGAGGAAATCTGAGGGAATCTCAGATAGCATTGTGTGGCAACTGCTGGCAAGCATTACAGATTTTATCTCAACCACTGGCGTAGTAACTGCTTGCATTTCAACATCAATTTTTCATTCAACTTTTTCTTCTTTAACTTACTCCTACAAAGCACAAACTAACACACAGGGGGTAGCCTTGGCTGCAGTCACCATAAGATGGTGGAGTTCAGGATCCTGCATGGAAGAAGCAAGACAAAAAGTAGAATTACAACCCTGGACTTCAAGAGAGCTGACTTAGGCCTCTTCAAAGACCTACTTGGAGGAGTCCCATGGGTTAAGGCTCTAGAAGGAAGAGAGCTGGTTAATATTCAAGCACCACTTCCTCCAAGCTCAAGATCAGTGCATCCCTAGGAGTAAGAAATTAGGCAAAGGAGGCAGGAGACCTCCATGGATGAGCAAGGAGCTTCTGCAAAAACTCAGATGGAAGAAGGAAGTTTACAAAATGTGGAAACAGGGACTGGACACTTGGGAGGAGTATAGGAACATTGTCAGAATACACAGGGATGCAACAAGGAAGGCTGAGGTCCACTTGGAATTAAACCTGGCAAGGGATGTCAAGGACAACAAGAAGGGCTTCTTCAAGTACATCAGTAGCAAAAGGAAGGCTAGGGAAAATGTGGGACTGCTGCTGAATGAGGTAGGTGCCCTGGTGACGGAGGATGCAGAGAAGGCGGCGTCATTGAATGTCTTCTTTGCTTCAGTCTTTATTGCTAAGGCCAACCTTTGGGAATCCCAGACCCTGGAAGTAAGAGAGCGAGCAAGCCTGGAGAAAGGAAGGCTCTCCCTTGATCAAGGAGGATCAGGTTAGAGACCATTTGGGTAGGAATAACCCCACGCAGCAGTACAGGTTAGGGGTTGACCTGCTGGAAAGCAGCTCTGCAGAGAGGGACCTGGGACTCCTGGTGGACAACAAGTTGACCATGAGCCAGCAATGTGCCCTTGTGGCCAAGAAGGCCAGTGGTACCCTAGGGTGCATTAAAAAGAGAGTAGCCAGCAGGTGAAGGGAGGTTATCGTCCCCCTCTACTTTGCGGTGGTGAGGCCACTCTGGAGTACTGTGTCCATTTCTGGGCACCCCTGTTCAAGAAAGACAGGGAACTACTGGAGAGAGTCCAGCAGAGGGCTATGAAAATGATCAAGGGACTAGAGCACCTCTCTTATGAGGAAAGGCTGGGAGACCTGGGTCTGTTTAGCCTGGAGAAGAGAAGACTGAGAGGGGCTCTCATCCATGCTTATAAATATCTACAGGGCGAGTGCGAAGAGGATGGGGACAGACTCTTTTCAGTGGTGTCTAGTGACAGGACAAGGGGCAACTGGCACAAACTGGAACACAGGAAATTCCATCTTGACATGAGGAAAAACTTCTTTTCTATTCTTGGCAGAGCACTGGCACAGGCTGCCCAGAGTGGCTGTAGAGTCTCCTTCTCTGGAGATACTCAAAACCCGCCCGGATGCGTTCCTGTCCAACCTGCTCTAGGTGAACCTACTTTTGCAGGGGGATTGGACTAGATTATCTCCAAAGGTCCCTTCCAACCCCTACCAACCCCTACCATTCCATGATTCTGTGATTAATAAATACAACACATTTGAATGTGCCATACCTATTTTATAAAATGAAGTTTAGGAATAGACACTAAATGTATATTACCATATCATGAATAACTTTCTTAGTCTTTAAACGAGGTCACTGAAAAGAAGAAGAGTGGCTGTAGAGTCTCCTTTTCTGGAGATACTCAAAACCCGCCCGGATGCGTTCCTGTCCAACCTGCTCTAGGTGAACCTACTTTTGCAGGGGGATTGGACTAGATTATCTCCAAAGGTCCCTTCCAACCCCTACCAACCCCTACCATTCCATGATTCTGTGATTAATAAATACAACACATTTGAATGTGCCATACCTATTTTATAAAATGAAGTTTAGGAATAGACACTAAATGTATATTACCATATCATGAATAACTTTCTTAGTCTTTAAACGAGGTCACTGAAAAGAAGAATGCATTCCAGATGCAGTAAGTTGGAAAAGAACCTGAAAGATGTTTTAATGAACAGTAAGGGAGACCAATACATTTTGAGAGCTATTTAATGAATTCGTATTCCAAACAATTCAACTTCAGATGAAGCCTCTTGCACCAGGTATTCTTCAACTTCACAAATTTCCATGTAACCAAGCAAGGCCGAGCACAGTCACCTACTCTGGCTTCCCATAGAAAATAAAATGCAAGACTCCATGAAATTCAAGCTCTTAAAAATTAAAATGTGTTTTTTAGAACAAGAACCAATTTTCTAAAAATGGGCAGGAATGAAAAATACACCATGATTTTTTGGTACACAGAAAAAGTACATTGGATCAAGTTGCCAAGACCTAATCTGAACATGCAGCTTTGGCAGCAAATTCAGTTAATGCTGGAAAAAAAATCCTGATTCACAAAACAAAACAATACAAAAGAAATCTATCAGGACCAGTCTGCAATTATTTTCCACTCCACCCTAGTTACCTTTGTACAGAGGGACAAGTACGTCCTGAGGTTTTGACCTTAAGAGTGCTTGACTTTAAGTTTGTATCTGATTATCATGATCGTCACGTGTTTTTATGTGCTGCTATCTGATTAATACTCACCCTACAACACTTTTATCTTCCAGAATCAAAAAAGACTGCTCATCCAGAACGAGAAGGAACTAGAGTATTGCTTGTAGCTATAGTTTATCACTTGAAAATTTTGTTACATAGATAAATAAAAACTAGTTCAGATTTGGCAAAACTAACGCTGGGGTCAAAGGAATATTCTGCTGGGCTCTGATTTTAACCTTAAGCACATCAAGTACTGCAGTCCTAGCCATTCTTCAAGTCTCTTCTCAAATATATGATTTCATCATCACAGAGCAATAACAGAGAATAATAAAATGATTTTATGAAGTTCAGCTTATAATTAGTTGTGCATCTGATTCCATATTATCTCTAATGCATTATCTGTTACAGTAATACAACTTAAAAGTAACCCTGGCCTCTTGGCATTAGAAAGCCAAATACGTTTTTCCAAATTCACACCATTTGTGAAATGGTAAAGGAAGAAAGGAGCAAGCTGTTTCACTCAAACCCTGCTAAAGAATGCCATTCCTGCATGCTTGTCCCAAGAAAGGGGGCCTATGTACCAGATGTACATCCACATTATGAGGGTTATCATGTCACCCTGAATATTTCTACATTTCATTATTCTTCTAAACGTGAAAGCAAGATAAGCATAGAATCACAGAATCATAGAATGGTTTAGGTTGGAAGGGACCTTGAAGATCATTGAGTTCCA
>NW_009648250.1:6871235-6901669 GCF_000708025.1 Charadrius vociferus
CCTGCTGGCCACGCTTCTTCTGATGCAGCCAAGGATACGGTTGGCCTTCTGGGCTGTGATCACACATTGCTGGCTCATGCTCAGCTTCTTGTCAATCAGCACACCCAGGTCCTTCTCCTCAGGGCTGCTCTCCAGCCATTCCCCACAGAGCCTGTATTTGCGCTTGGGATTGCCCGGACCCAGATGTAGGACCCTGCACTTGGCCTTGTTGAACTTCATGAGGTTGGCTTGGGCCCACCTCTCCAGCCTTTCTAGGTCCCTCTCGAGGGCATCCCTCCCCTCCAGTGTGTCTACCTCGTCAAACAGCTTGGTATCATTGGCAAACTTGCTGAGGGTATTCTCAACCCCACTGTCCATGTTGCTGACAAAAAAAAAGCATGTGGCTGCTGCTCCTGATATGCAAACTTCTTGGCACTATCCAGCAATACGTGCTGAAGTTCAGTAAAATTAATCACCCTTTTTAATGTTTATGAAAGCAATCAGTCTTCAAGAAGGTAATATAGACACCTCTCATTTTTTTGTGACACAACATGACTTGGCACACACTTTAGTGTTAGTAATCTCAACAACGTTATCATAGGGAATACCTTATCCACTTTAACATATTTATCATCAGTAAATGATGCCTCAAGGAGGCATCATAATCACATGAAGGTGACTGAAAGCATCCTTTCTGAAGAGGCAGGGCAGGGAGTATAGAGTCCTACTAACACAACGTTTTCCCCAGGCTTACTGGATCCTTCGTCATAATTCTCCTACTAGAAAGACCCTGGGTACTTGCATTACTCTTCTTTTCAGTGCTTTTTCACTGTTCCTGCCTTCTTTCTTCATACTGATGTCTTTCCTCACTCACCTGCTGATGTCTGTCTCCATCTCTTTTTTCCCATATGCTATTCCCGTGAAAAATTACTTTCTTGACTCCCAATAATTCTTTTTTCTCCTCTCTCTCCCCCTACAAAGCCAACAAGAAATCCCTGAGGAGGAACTGAAATTAACAGTAAACTCTGATCCAATACATCTGGACAGTATAAAAGAGAATATCGGGGAATTTAAAAAAAATATTCAGTGAGCATAGAGCCTGAGTTCAGGCTCTGTTGTGACAAAAGGGAAGGATAAAGATTCTTCCTAGTGTCATGACACAATCTTTTCCAGGTCCTTTAAATTCAAGAGAGAAATCTGGGAAGATATCCACTCTCCCTGAGGAGAGTGCCCTTTGAAGTAAGAAAAGTGGAAGAAAAAAAATTTCCTCTATTTACTGTACAAGCAAACGTCTAGATCGTGGTAAGAAAATTATTCAACTAAGCACACACTGAAATAGACTCCTAGCACCAATTTATATTTCACAACATATAAACATTTTTTTTTTTCAAGTGTGTAACTGCAGTTATTCACAGAAATTGTATATTCATTGTTTTGTTAGGTTGTGCTGAGGACTGGAAACAGCACTGGTGAGGCTGCTTTCTGCTGACGCTAAATAAGGAGTTAGTAAGGGTAAACTAACTGTCATCCAAAATAGAGACTACATGTAAGGCCAACCAAGTATCTGAATTACAGATATTACAGATGGTTCACTGGAGTCTAAACAGAGACTGATTCCAGGGTTTACTGGCTAGATTGTTAACCCATGTGATTACACATGCGTGAGACTCACTTGCAGTGACTCTAAGAAAAACAGCAAGAAAAACATGACTTTGGGGGTTGAATGCTTACTGCTAGAATCTGTGAACATAGAAATTGTAATGTGTTTTACTTCTCCTGTATTCATGGAAACAGAGCTGTGGGGCTGGTTTTTGCTAGTAATGAAACAAACAACTGCCTTAAAAATACCTAACTCTTCTCAGTTTCTCTTGGTAACATTACGCAAGATTCCTGAAAATTCCTCAAAACAAAAAGGAGTAACAAGCTGCAAGAATATTTCAGGACAAATTGTGCCATTTATTCTACAGCACTTTTCCCACATGTATCCTTCATGCAGGTACTTAAGTACCAATGGTACTTAAGCCTTGCTTTATGAAGGTCTACCATGTCACTTTTGCAGTCTACAGTAAAAGTATATAAATTCACAGAATAAAATTTTGTCTAATCCTATCTGTCAGTACAGATCAAATTAAAGAATACCCTTCCTTTCTATCTAGGTGGAAAGATGGAGCAGTCATTCATTCACACAGACTAGTTAAAAAAGCACAACATTAGCTGGGAAAAATGAAGGAAACATTAAAACTTCTCTATATTTTCATAAGTAATAGCCTTTCATTGCTAAGAGGCAGAATTCAGACTTACTGTGCATTTGTTCGGCTTCTCTCCTGAGTGGACTCTCATGTGAATCAGCAGTTTATAACGGGCATTAAATGGCTTGTACCTTCGTGGGCACCCTGCCCAGAAGCAAGTGAAGTCCTCTCCCTTCCTCTGGTCTATATGGACCTTCTCTATGTGCCGCACAAGTTCCTCTTGCTGGTCATACAGCGCACCGCAGTCAACCCAGCGACAGCCATGCTTGCCATTGAAATCATCCAGCTCACCGTCTTCGTCAAGCAGGGTGCCTGGGGCAGGAGGAGGCACAGGCAGCAGGTGAATGTGACTGGGGAGGCTGTGCGGATGCCGGTGCTGGTGAGCATGGTATGGTGGGGGTGGCCCTTGTGGAGAAGGCAGTGGCAACAGGGGTGGAGGAGGCATGTCGATCGTTTGGCCTGAGAAGTCATCCAGCCGTTCGTTTTTCAAGACACCCACCACCTGGTTGTCCACGGGCAGCACGCCCTGCTGGATCACCATGTTACTTGTGGCAGCCATCTGCAAGCTGGCGTGCTCCAGCTGTTGCATCCGCTGGTACTCACCAGCCCCATTCTCAATGTACCCTGGGAAGGTGACGTTGCCATTAGCCATGAGAAGGCCTTTCTGGGCAGTTGGAATAGAGCAATTTTGGGGTATACAGCTTCCTCTCACTCCCAAAAAATGTCCATAGACCTCAGGCTGTGGAGAGACGTTTGCTGGCGACGTCCTGGAGCTGTTGATGTAGGCCACCAGAGAGGTTGGGGATGTACGGATGATTGTATTGAAGTCAATCCCAATGCCGTCAGACAGAGGTGACAGAGAGAGTGCTCTCTTTTTGGAGCGGGCTGATTGAGACCGGGCTGAGGAATGGTGAGGACTAGAGTAAGGGGAATGCTTATTTTCCGGGCCATATAAGTAGGACGGTAATGAGTTAGAGACGCAGTTACTGGACGTAGATGTTTCAGCTGAAAAGTTTAGTAAGTCCCCCAGGTCACTGCCATTTTGTAAACCTTGGTCAGGAGGAACAGAAGGAAGTGTCCTGTACTCATGCAACCACTCTTGCTTTACACTCGAAGTGGACTGGCTTTCTGACAAGCTTAACGTCGTGGAGGCCAGAGACTCACATGACAAGAGCGACCTGGAATAAAGGCACAATAAATTAAGTAAGCAGTTAGACAATTCAGCAGTGGTTCTTCGATCTTCAGACACACATAATAATTAAAGAAAGGCTACAAGTGAGAAAAGTTCTCCCTAATTTTAGGTACTCAACTTTAGCACTCCGAGTTAATGTACCAGCAGGCATACACAGGTAATACATATGTAAGAAGGTCACTTAGAAAACCAACTTTAAAACCTCAAGATTTTGAAGAAAAGTTGCTGTAAAGGTTCTCGGTACGTCATTGCAGCTATCAATGCCATTTTTTTCAACTGTGGTGTAAATAGGTTTGGGCTTCTGAAGACAAAGTATTATGCTCCTACCTTGTATGAAACTCATATTGATTTCAGCTGGCAAAGAACAGGAAGAAAACTGATTAATAAAGAATAAATATTTAACCTGAATGACTTTGCCAATTGTATGTAATGCATACAAATAGTATTCTCTACAGAAATCGCTCGTTTATAAATACAGATAGTATCTAACTTTACAAAACAAACAAAATAAATGAATAATGTAGAAAAACTGGTTGAAGGGGTTTATTTAGTTTTGATTTGATGATGTATCTGCCTCCAAGTCAGCAATCAAAATTTTTCACAAAAGTGTAATCTTGCTGTTATCATTGGCTTTTCACAGAGATATTATGAAATTTGTTTATGCTGCAAATGTCCTATGGGTAGCTTGAAAAAAGAACCGAAGCTCTTAACAATATTGTTTTCTACAGAAAAGTGTAAAAAGGAAATACAAGGACATCAGGGTTCCTGAGTCATGGCTGCAAATGCTGGATAGAGGCCAAGTGCATTTATGTCTTTATGTTTCCAGTTCACATCTTGGCAGACTTGGATTTCCTGCCAGCCAGTGGTGCTGGGAATATACTAATTTCTATTTTCCTATTCTACCAGTAGGAAGAACCAGGTATGTACCTAGATAAACCTGGAGATCCCACAGACACGGAAGCCTCTGCATCTTATGTTTTGGGGATTAATTCCTGGGTTTATTATTTTCACAATACACTTTCAAAGAAGCATAGGATTTCAATGGTGGATCAAGGACATAGGAAATTTGGTTTCTCTTCTCAATCTAAAATGCTTTTTTTTTTTTTTAAGGTGGATACATCAATCACTGCATCTCAGTTTCTCACATAAAAAACGAGATACACAATAGTTCCTCCTATCACACAAAGACTTCAGGAGGTCAAATTAACTTAAAAAAGACAGCTAATAAGTGCTAATGGGTACCTTAAATAGCAGATGGTGAAAAATATTCTTAAGGCTCTAAGTAAACAGTATATGAAATCTTTACATGCAATCATTCAAAGGAACCATTATGTCAGCAAGGAATAATGTATTCTTACTTACAAAGGTAAGTTCCTATAGTCAGTTATTTGTAATTATTTTACTGCATGTTTTTATATTGCTACAAACTTCAAATTTCTAAAAAAGAAAGTGTGCACCATAAAGAAAATTAAGAAAAACAAATCTCATCTCTTTCCTGATAGAGACACCGCTGCAGCAAGCACCTCTGAGGAGGCATTTCTACCTATTTTACTTGCTTCTTTTTTTTTTAATAGGGAAACAGGTTTTGATGTCTACTCAGGGTCAGCAACGTTGCGGTTGCTTGTGAGTTCTGCAAGATTTTCTTATAGACACTGCTTCAGAAAAAATGACAGTGTCTTTGTTATCTTTTCCTGCCCACCACACAAGCACTTCCCTGAGTGATGGGTTTTGTCCTACTAATATTACAGCAGTTTATATTTATATTTAATTTCTATTTCTATTTATAATGTTACTGCCCCCTATGGCAGGGGGGTTGGAACTCTATGATCTTCAAGGTCCCTCCCAACCTAAACCATGCTGTGATTCTATGATTTTCCAGCACTTGAGAGTCAACCAACACAAAGAAAGAAAAGCCTTTGGTTTAAGGGCTAGATCATGGTGGAAGAATACAGCCCAGTCACTGACGAAGAGCTGGAGGAGGGGAATCGGTGCTCAGGGCACCCTGGCTGCCCCCTCAGCCCCTTTTTGTCTAGAGGGGAAGCTTGGCACAGGCTGAGGAGAGAGGGCTACATTTGCAGGGGCTGTGTCTGCACACTGAGACAGCCCACGAAGAGCAGAAATGTCGCTTTAAATATCACCCAGCCTTGCTGTGGTGACCTATGGGATAGAAGGGTAAACGCTGCTTTGCTCAAGGTACTTGCTTTGTAACGGATGGTTGATTTGTCAGAATAAGAAAGATCCTGTTCAGACTGACCATCAGTATAGAGTCCTGTTATGGAGGTTATGTTACTCCATCAGGGTTTAAAAGGTACTTTCAAAACAGAGCAGTGAAGAAAAGCACAATTAACATGCTGACTACAATTCGCATTGAGAGAAATGAGAAAAATGGGACTGCTGTGGGTCAATCTTGTTTAAGATCTAGACAAAAGGGACAATTATTTGTGAAAATAATTGATTCAAGCTGCTCAGTCTGTTACCAATGGGTCTTGCTGAAGCACATTCATTATAAGGCAGTTAAATCATGTTAGTACACTGTGACCCCAAATACAGATCCAGTCTTCAACAGAGCAACAAAAGTAAGTAAGGTTTGGGTCTTTCATGCAAGGCTATATATATTTACATCTGGAAAATATAAATAAGGGTGGTTTTTTTTCCTAGTTTGATTATTTAAATTTTTATTTTATAGGTAGGGGAAAAAAATTTTCATCAATATAACAAGCCTGTTCTTGTAACATCAAGAATTTTAATCAGACTCATAGTAGGACCAGTGTCATTCACAAAGCTATTAATGCCTAACACAAAGGGACATACCCATCAGTCAAGCTGAAGAAAAACTGCATTTTAAAAGTCTCATAACAGGACAAAAATAAACAGTTGCCCCAGAATTTATATATATATATAGTATAGTATAAGTAATACTTATGTATATATTATACATATACACACTACATATATATATTCTCTATATACACTATATATATAGTATACTGTAAGTAAGAGCGGGATAATCTGAAGAAGTTTGGATCTCACTTAAGCGTCTAAATTCAAAATTAACAAAGATTCCAGCTCCCAAAGCAAAGAAAAATTCTTTAAAACCCAGCCCACACTGTGACTAAGTAGTTTTCTGGGGCAAAATAAATATACCTAATATGAAAATGGTGGCCAGCTATACCACTGTGCCAGGTCTTCAGATGGTATTAACTGGCACGTCTGTGTATTGTAACCTAAACCAGCTTGAGTTTGGACCAGATCTTTCAAGAACATTTACAAGAGATTCTTGCCATGACTTTCTATTCTCCCTCTGCGTACAGAGGCCACAGTGTCAAGTATAACCCAGAATCTTAATCATAAACACGGAAGAGTGAAACCTGTGTTTCCTTATCTTTTTGCATGGTGTTCTGTTTTACTAGCCAAGAACCCTTTGCACTTTCCCAGGTCCTTTTCTGACTTGCAAAGTAAGTGGCAGTATTACATCTGGTTTCAAGCAGTCTATCTGAATGCTCTGAAAAAGTTTTTGGGAAACTCTCAAAAAAGATGGCAAAGGTTTTATCCCTCATGGTCTATACATCAAAATCTGATGTTATCTGTAGGAAAACTCCAATTTTGCCAACTTTTTTCTTTCTTCCATCAGTAAAAATCAAGACAAGTCATTTTGGTTTGGGCCAAGTCAGCAAATAATCTGGTTTGGATTGAGTGGCCACAGCATGCTCATGACACCTGAGAGATACAATACAGATACTCAGCCCATGAAGGATTATGGAGTCAGTTTAGGCAACCAGTTTAGACAAATTAGGCTGAAGTTATTAAAAAAAAAAAAGTGTTTCAACAATCTGTGAATTAAAATCTGACTTTAAACTTGTTTTGCCCTATAAAATAGTAAATTTGAGGGCAAAATTGCTGAAATGAACATTCTTTGTGTGACAAACTGATTTTATAACACCTTCATTGATAAATCATTAAAAGAGACTCTAGGAATGCTAGGACCTCGACTCCGCCAGAGTTCCAAATTCAGTTTGCCCTTAGTAAATGTTTCTTTAAAATAAAAACAAAAACATGTAATTCAGTACTGACATAGTACATCCAACCACACATTCAGATAAAAATAACAGTGTTTGGAACCATACAGGCACACCTAAAACTTATTAAATAAGTAGTAATTACTTAATGATGTTTTTATATCATCAGTTTTGTTCTGTCTCAAAGGCACGTCTCTGGCTTTGTCATTTGTCACAATCTCAGGACTGAATGGTTTTCCCTGACATGTTTGCATAGGAAGTATAATTAACCTTGTAAATTCTCCCAGGGGACACACTCTTCAAAATTGAAGTGACAGAAATGTCACAAACTATCTTATAGTAAAGTAAAGCAAGGCTTTCTTCCAGTAACATAACACCAATTTTAATTATTTCAAGAATGTTCCTTGGCTTGTAATAAAGTGATACAGTAAAATGTAAACTGTTTTGAGAATAAAGACTCTTGTGGCCTTTTGTAAATAAGAAGAGTTACATTTCAACTCAGTAGGCGACTGTTGTATGAGTCCAGTCTACAAAAGTGGGAACATAGCTTCTGAAATAACACACCAGAGTGTTTTCTCACTGTATGTTTAACTAATATCCAGGGATATGCTTAACATACTTGTACTGAGGTTGTCAAATAACTATTTTCACAGAATCACAGAATGGTAGGGATTGGAAGGGACCTCTGGAGATCATCTAGTCCCACCCCTCTGCCAAAGCAGGTTCACCTACAGCAGGTTGGACAGGAACACACCCAGGTGGGTTTTGAGTATCTCCAGGAAAGAGACTCCACAATCTCTCTGGGCAGCCTGTTCCCTTCATTCATGTTCGTTGACAATACTCATGGCCACAATCTCCAAAGTTATTTAAGCATTTAAAAAATAATTAGCAAATATGTATCTGTGGTTTAGTAATATAAAAAGGCAACATTTATAGGGAGAGGTCTGCATTAAACTACCCATCAGAGCTAGGATAATGGACAAGTTTTCAGGGACACAAGTCTAAAATAAAGTTAACCGCTGGCTCAGCACAGACTAGGAACAATTGGTCTGATTAACTTAATTATGTAAGCAATTAAACAATTTGATAGCAAAGGTATCTGTTGAGGAGAAAGAAATGTTAGCAGGGAATTTAAGTTTATTTTGTCTGACTTTCATATTACTTGTCTGACACCAACATAACACGCTTAGCACTATGGTAAGCTTAAAACAGGTCACTGCCCTGGCAGATGTACAAAAATATAATTAAATTTCCTGTGGCATAACAGAGTATCATTTAGGCCACTTTAATGATCAGAAAGGTTGCATTTAAATTACAGAAGATTAAAATACCTTCTTTTTAAAGTACCAAATATAAAAAAGTAACTCAGGACCTTGTATCTGATGGAGAAGCCCTCAGGTTGGAAGCATCCATAGACCTCTGTAAGCTAGGGCTGATCTGGTTGCATGCTGTTGAAACCTGATTAGCAAGAGGTGAAACAGGTCCCAGCTGTTGAACTGTCATGGGACTGCTGGTGACTCTTACATTGCTGCAGCTGCCTTTTCCAATGGACTTGCACTGGGGTCCATAACCAAGACCTCCTAAAAATAAACAAGGCAGGTTAGTATTCATCTCCCATGAACCCATGATGAGGCCCCAGAACTCGTATCGCTTTGCAAAGTAGGAAAAGTGACTGGAACTGAGTACCTTCAGATGAGAACAAAACATGGGACCAATAATAGGATTTTGCAAACTTCTCCAAACACAAAAAGCAATATTCTAAAGGGGAATTAATAAATTATGTGTGTTTAAAACATGTGCTGAAGTACATAAACTAAAGACCAGGCATCATAGGTAAACAGCAGAAAAAGCACCACTGGAAGAGTCTGGGTAAAAGACCAGCTCTCAGCTGGGGGACAGCCAAATCATAAGTGCACCTTTCTCTGAAGAAGGAGGGAAGAGAGAACCCAAAGAGGATGCAGGAGCACCACCGTGCCTTGAATCCTACCAAACCCCACACACAGCTCCAAGCCATTGCAAGCCCTTCCATCATAGCTACCACGAGCCATCCAAAAAGCAAGGGGACTGCAGGCACGCACACGAATTGCAACCCCTGCAACAGGTCTGGTGTGGCAAAGCACACAGGCTGCGTAGTTTCCCTGGCAGGAGAGAGTTACAGCTGGAACCCAGCATTCCTCAGAGGTCTGGGGAGAGGAATTCAAGCTGGATCAAGCAGAGAAGCATTCTGGACTTTCTTTAAAAGGCCACAATCTGCTCTTAATCACTGCTGCCATGACTCAAACTGATGGCTATTACACAGTAGCACGAGATAATTATAGAGGCAGCTGGCAAGTGGGACATAACTGCAAAATGCTGTGTGCTCTTTGTGTTCTGATTCAGGTCACAGATGCGGGTTTACAAGATCCCCTGCATTAAAACATATCGAGATGAAAAAGTTAAAATGTAGGTTGTCACATGGAAGTTGTTGGATATCTAGAAAATTCTCATCACAGGTGGAAATTAATAATTGTACTATTCACATTTCTAGCTGTTTCCCTGTGTTCAAACTACTCCCCAAAGCAGGGTAGCAATATCAGGACAAATAGTGAGAAGTACTTCATTTTAAACCACTTTCTAAATTAAATCTACTTTTGACTTGGTTATACAACTCACATAGCAGTTTTTCTCAAGGAGGTTCAAATGGGCTGTGAACTTCACACAAAAACACATTACAGCATTTATGGCCCTCACAGTCACAGGAAGAAAATCCAAATCCTTCGATCTCCTCCAGATCAAATAGGATTATATTTAAAATTTGCAATTCACCCTAGAAATTTCAAATTATAACTTAAAAAAAAAAAATAAGAGAACAAATAGATATGTTTATTCCTGTTTCAGAGGTCTGTGCCTTCTTTTCAAATTATTCTTCTTCTCTGACTAATTAGTAATATCTCACATATATGTGAGGAGCACATGCATAATTCTCAGTCCACTGGGATCTTAAGTGCTTTGTAAATTCATGTACAGATGTTACAAGCTGACCGCATGATCCACCACCAAAATGTACTCCTTGGTATGAAATATGGCAGCCCTTTAAGAAAAACAACTTACTCATTGCTACTACTTCAAAACTTAAGGGAAGAATATAGATCTGACTGAAAACTCAAGGGTAAGGGTAAGGAAAGCAAAAAACATTTAACAACCAACCCTGAAATCTAGCTAGAAGGACCAGAAATTTCCAAGGACAAACACGTAAGGAGAATTCCTTGTACTGCACTCAACTCCATTGTGGATACCAGGAAAAAGGCTTTTAAGCTTTGTAGGATTACCGTCTGCTCTCACTAAAGATGTCCAATTAAATCAAATGCATAAGAGAAGACATTTTCTTTTCTTTCCTTGGGAAGTAGTTTGTATTTTGAACCCAATAAAGCTGGATTAGTTGCTTTTATAACGTTATAGAGTGCTAAAACGGAAACAGCGAGCAAAAATTAGACAAAAAGCATAAGTTGCCCCTGGTAGTAATATGAACACTACTCCTCTTAGCAAAAGGCTGTGTGGAGTGAAGTTAAAAACTTATACGACACCTTCACATCATATAAAATACATACTACTACATAATATGCCTCTATATGTGTGTCTTGCATATGTTCAGCCAGCTGTTTTTCAGAAAAATGCCTTTAGTATGTAGAACCAAAGGCTTTCTGCACCTAAGGGTATAAAAGACAGGGAAGCATGCTATAATAACATGAGAAATCCAACTGATTTTGACAGTGAAACACAGTTGTAATGCTTGTAGAGCCTACGTACATTGACTACTTAATAAGATACAAAACTAATATTTAGCATTGAGAAGAGCAGCTCTACGACAAAAATGTACCAAATATATTGATTCTTCCCTGGATGACACCATAATGCTCTTCATTCATAAGCCACGTTCAACGAATTTCAATGGTAACAGTAACATCTACCTGATCGTATCCAGAAATCGAGATTATCATTTAGGGACAGGCCATACGTCACCTAATCGGTTCAAATAATCTCAACCATACAGTGAAATTGCGAGTTATACAGGATTAGACATGAGCTGCTTGGAACTTACATGTCAGAAAAAAAATAATCCCAAAAGTAGAACCAGAAAAGGGAGTAGTGTCAAAACAGTACTGTAAACACAGAATGTTGAATCCTCAATACATCCTGGTTTCCCTTGCAGTGATATGGTCTACTCTTATTATCTGTGCATAAACAGCATCTCACTGATGCCAAGAACAGCCAAGAGAATTTGTTGTGTAAGGAGGAAGGCCAAAGACGGTCTCATCACCGGTCACTGAACGGAAAAAAATAAGGAAAGGAGAACTTTGGAGGGATTGTATTACTGTGATGACAGACAAAAGCAATGCCAGACTCCGGTCCTGATAAACATTTGTCTGGGCATTTCTCCTGTGCAGAAGTGGAAGGAAAAGGTTTTGTTCTTTTTATCATTGATAAACACTTGCTGTTATGGCAAAAAATGACAATTGTTCCACTTAAAAGGTGTGAGACAGATTATCAAAAAGAATCTACCATCAGCTCCCCCCGTTCAAAGCGACTGCAAAGTAGAAGACTACTGCCATGAAAAGCAAAGTCACAACATTTTATCCACTGCTTCGTACAGGTGTAAATTTGCCAAAAAACCCTCGCTAATCTGTGCCCTGCAGGTCTCTGTGCAGTATTAATTTGATCTGAATCAGACATCAGCATACAATCACGTCTGCTGACCCAAGTCAGAGCACAAGATAGGAAACTTATGCTGACTTTGAGCCAGCTGCAGCAGCACAGACCACATCTGATCTAGCATGAAGTTAAATGGGTGCAACATGGACATCTGACCTGGCACGAGCCTGCTGCTAAAAGGCAAGCTGTCAGAGACTGTGTTCAGAAGTGCTGAATAAATGTGAACTGGAGAATGACTATGTCCCACACCAGCATTTGGCATCATATACCCACAGTGAAAGAGGAGCCCTCCATCCAGGTTTAATATATCATTGACCCAAAGCCTGAAAATTTTCATGACAGTGAAAGGACAATCAGGAATTTCTTAGTATCTTGAATGCACATCAGCTGAGATAAATGGGAACCTCTTTGGAGGACATCAGTGGGTTTTGAATGACGCTGTAGATTCTAAGAAAAATACATAGACCTAATAATTTAAATAAGCAATAAAAGTAATTTCTTTTCTGATATACTAAGATGTCAATCAGGAGATAGTCCAACAAAGGCAACAATAGTTGAGGAGGTGGCATCAGTCCAGAGATGGCTCACAGGAAGAGCTGTGGATGATTAGCATGTCATTTCTTCCAAATAAATATATTACACATAAATCAAAACTGCTCTTTATCAATAACTACCAGTAATAGTTAACAAGTATAAACAGTAAAAAGATTTTATGGAAATATTTTAATCCATTCACTTCCTCATTCATTAGCTTGCCTATTATCCCTGTTTATTCTCTACAGTTGGTTAATAGCTAAGCTTCACTCATCCTTGACATGCAAAAATATTTCACTGCAATCTTCTGAAGGACATTCAGAGAATACAGAAAAATACAACTACTTTAATTCACATACACTGAATTTCAAATGAGAATTTCAAGTGAGATTCTCTTAATTTATATCATTCATACTTTCTGGAGGCAGAGTCCAATATGAAATTATTTCCATCTAAACACATTTTCTTTTATCAGATATTGATTGAAAACCAACCAGTTTCTTTGTCTACTTCTCCAAGTTAAGAGTAGTAACTTGTTAATTCTGCCAGGTAACTCAGGTTATAAAATGAAACTGCTTCACCAAACCTTTGAAATTGTAAACTATGCTTCCCGTGTATAAATGATCATACAACAAAAACATGTAACAGCAAAATCAGTTTTAATTGGTGTTCTGAAATGCACAACATACCAAATACATAACACCAGATCAAATTCAATCATGTCTTCAATCAATAAGTTCTGCAATAACTGAATTAATCAGTATGAAAGAAAGCTATTAAAATTATCTGAAAATCTGTCCTGTTGTTACTGTTAGAATAACAGCTAGAAATAAAAGAACTGCAACAAAGGAGCAAAAGGTAATTTCCCTAGGGAATTTTCTGTCTGTTCACATACAGTAATTAAGAGCTTTGGAAACCATCAGTTTTAATGTTTCCCTTGTAACTGGTTTCCAGTCTTGTTTGCGTGGATTTTGTATTCACCAAAACAGGGACAAAAGGGCACACCCGAAAAAGCATACAGTAAGGAAAAAAAAAAAAAGCATATAGTAAGAAAACTACTAAAGATGAAAGTTACCAAAGCAGTAAGTAAGACTGTGTTAATATGTTCTTCATGTAGATTAGATGTAAGTCACCAAGGCCTTTTCAAACCAAATTTGATCTTCTTCTGCAACATGATGAATCTTCTGGATGACACAGTCCCCAGCTACCACGTTCATCTTTGCTGTGTGTCCCCCTCTCTGTGGGGTTGTTGGCACCCTAGTTGGAGGGGCTTCGCAGTAGCTGCTCACTGAACAAACTCAAAGGTTCGCTTGGAAGACTTGTTTCCAGATGGGGAATATCCTAATCCCTCTCGCCTTGGGGCTGCCAAACTTTTCAGGCTTCCCCTCCACCAATTTTAGTCGTATTATTAATGACTACTAGAGAGCTAGCACTTGTCCCTTTGTCCTTAAACACAATGGCCACTTTTCTATTGTTTCTACAGCCAGCTAGGAGGCACTACATAGTCTCCAGGAGGAGGCACTACATAGCACTCCAGCTAGGAGGCCAACTACATAGACAGAGACACCAGCCAAAGGGCAATGAATATCAGACCCCGTGAAACCCTCTTGAAGTGTGTTAAACTGGAGCTTCAAAGGAGAGAAAAAAAAAAAAAAGGCAGAATAGGGGGGAAGATTGCTACTTCCCTCTATTAGCACAGGATCAGCCGAAATCTTTGTCTGTTTGGGAATCTGGGCTTCTTCACACTCGTATCATCCCCTGAGCCCAAGTCTTTTTTTGGAGACCTTGAGGCACGTATATGAAAAATTCAGTCAAAATTACATTAGGTATGACCAATTTCTGTACGGCATGCTATCTGGAATTTTTCAGGGCACAAGAAAATTTCTAGACTGTGGCTCAAAAAGTTGCCAAATTATGATTTTTTATTGAAAGTCTTATGAAATATAGTGGTTTCTCAACTACACTACACCCCACAGAAACTACATGGAAGTGAAACAGTGATCCTTAGCTTTATTTTCTTAAAAAAATAAAATAAATACATAAAAAAAAATCAAGGCTTTGTAGTTGGAGAGAAAACTCTGAAATAGAGAACCATGAAGATGATCAGAGGGCTGGAGCACCTCTCCTATGAAGACAGGCTGAAGTTGGTGGTGTTCAGCCTGGAGTAAAGAACGCTGCAGCATGACCTTACAGCAGCCTTCCAGTACTTAAAGGGGGCCTACAGGAAAGTAGGAGAGGGACTCTGTCAGGGAGTGTAGCAATAGGACGAGGGGTAATGGCCTAAAACTGGAAGAGGGGAGATTTAGATTAGATATTAGGAAGAAATTATTTACTGTGAGGATGATGAGGCACTGGAACAGGTTGCCCAGAGAAGCTGTAGAGGCCTCATCCCTGGGCGTGTCCAAGGCCAGGTTGCATGGGGCTTTGTGTAACCTGGTCTGGTGGGAGGTATCCCTGCCCATGGCAGGGGGGTTGGAACTAGATGATCTCTAAGGCCCCTTCCAACTCTAACCATTCTATGACCCTTTCACCCTAAAATCTCACTGTTTGTAACCTCATGGTTGTGATTTTAGCTCACAATTTTCTTAACACTTACAAATAGCAATGCCTTGATAGTAAGAAATTTCCTCCAAAGCCTCTGGCTGTGCCCACTCTGAACAGCGAGTTAGACAGTCCATTAATTTGACTAGTATTGGCAATTCCCATGTTCTTAACTGTTTGCAGAGTCTTAATCTTTACAATCAAGAAAAATAATCTGAAGGAAATACACTAAACAGAATTATATGACCACACTGTATTATGAGAAAATATTATGTATGCACTTTAAAAGCTCTCAATGCTTTGAATCTTGGAAATGCAGTTTCCTCACTATCAGAGTCCACTTGGTAAATTAGCTTGCACTAATTTGCAATGCTATTTTCCATTCATTGTATGAAGTAATCAAGCATGTACTTTCAGCAGCTCTACTGTGAGACAAAGGAGACTGACAAAGCACAATGAAAAACAATGTCTCCCTTCAAGTGGAACCAAGGTAAAAAATTATCCAGAACTGACCGGTGAAAACAATACCTCACAGGTGATTAACTTAGCTGGTTTAAAGCAGACAGCAATGAGATCACCTACTTCTATGGAACACTTTAACCACTAAATTTAAACAAATGAAAACAGTGGGCCTGTAATGACTAAACTAAGAATATATTATGAAACAAGACAGGTTCAGGAAACTTCCAGGAGAAAACGTATACTGTAAAACAAAGATTTTCAATTAGATCTGCAGACATTTATAATATCTCATATTAATTCTGACTGTTTTGTTTATATCAGGAAGGCCTCCCGCTTGTGAAATAGCTATTTTGAAAGCTACTGTTTTCTTATTTTGCATAAAAACTAAGAAGTGATTAGTTAACTAGTGCACAGACCAGTAAATGTTTAACTGAACTAAAATATAAATGTTTTAGCTGCAATGGGTAACTCCTTATTTATTATCAGTGACATTAAATGACTTCTGCTTTTGTCCTTGTTAGAATAATATACAGTATGTGCTCTTCTACTGCAGAAAACACACAGCTTTATATCTTTGGTTTATGCTACCACCTTTCTATAGCATTTGTTACTCATACCAGCTTCTGGTAGGTTTCTATCTACAAAACTTAGCCTAACCATTTAGTTTCTATTTTTGAAAAATTAACACATTTTGCAAGCCTCATATTCTTCTCAAATAACTGGTATGAATCAAGAGAAACTCTACTAGTAATGTAATATATTACTGTACTGGTATATTAATCTAAAGGTGAATAATAGCAGGTAAAAAAAAAAAGTAAGTTTCATGTTTTAAATTTCAGTATTGGCCAGCTCCTTAAAATACCATTACAATACAGACAGAGAAAAAAAAATTATTATTATAGTTGAAATGGAAATATACAGATATTTGAAAGAACGAGAAAGAATTGTATTGGAATTATAGATAATACCCTCTGTTTTCAGTGCCATTGGGAAATTACTGTTTGAATCTGCCCAAAACGAACACAGAGCATCCATCTGTATATGTGTGAGAGCACAGACAGTTATTTCAACTGACCTGCAAGTGGCATTACTTGAGAAGCAAACAAAAAAATTACATTGTTAAAACTTCCTCATACATTATGAATGGTAGGACTCAAACGAAATCTATAGGGCAACACTTTGCCCATTAAACAGTGTTGCACTCAACTGCAAAATAAGTGGATCGATTCTGGCAGTGTTCTTGGAATACTTTGCTGATACCACCTGACTGGAATGCAGAACAACCAACTATAGAGAGGCAGTAAGAAAACACTTTACAAAAATAATTCTCTGGACTCTAACAATTCATCTCCCACAATAACTTCTAGCACTGTTCAACCTTCACTGCCTATTTGTTCTTTTCTTCACATTAGAAATACATACTTAGCATTTTTTCCAGTAATTCCTGAAGGTTTTTTTTCCCCTCACTTTTAATTAAAAGATGCTCAGATCAGATAATTTCTCTTATCTCAATATCCTCAGCGTTTTAGAAAATATCACGTAGGACCTTTGTTATCTGTAACCATGGATGCATGTAGACCCATCACTGAAAAGACATTATTGTTCCATGTACCAAAGCAAGGCAGCATAGCAATGTATATCCCTGTTCACACAGTCATTTCTGATTCCTTGCTGTGTTCATTGGACTACTATCTAACATGGAGGCAGCCTTCCTTGTGCACACCTAATACTTGCTTCTCCTGTCAGCCTGGTTGTATGGGCAGTGAGTGATGTTGGGAAGAAAGAAGCAGAGGCCTGCCTTCCTCCAGGCCCCAGGCAAAGGGAAGATCTTGTGCAAGGTATTTGGCACTGTCCCACACAACATTCTGGCCTCTAAATTGGAGAGACATGGCTTTGATGAAGAGACAACTTGGTGGATAAGGAATTGGCTGACTGGTTTCAAAGAGCTGCGGTCAATGGATCAACATCCAAGTGGTGGGCAGTGAAAGTGGCATTACTCGGGGGTCAGTACTGGTACCAGTGCTGTTTAACATCATTACTGGCAACATGGACAGTGGGATTGAGTGCACCCTCAGCAAGTTTGCCGATGATACCAAGCTGTTTGGTGAGGTAGACACGCTGGAGGGGAGGGATGCCATCCAGAGAGACCTGGACAGGCTGGAGAGGTGGGCCCAAGCCAACCTCATGCAGTTCAACAAGGCTAAGTGCAAGGTCGTACACATGGTTTGGGGCAATCCCAAGCACAAATACAGGCTGGGAGGAGAATGGATTGACAGCAGCCCTGAGAAGGACGTGGGGCTATCAGTTGATGAGAAGCCCAACATGAGCTGACAATGTGCACTCACAGCCCAGAAAGCCAACCGCATCCAGGGCTGCATCAGAATAAGCATGGCCAGCAGCTCAAGGGAGGTGATTCTGCCCCTCTGCTCTGCTTTCGTGAGATCCCACCTGGAGTACTGTGTCCAGTTCTGGGGCCCCAATATAAGAAGGACATAGACCTGTTGAAGCTGGTCCAGAGGAGGGCCACGAAGATGATACGAGGGCTGGAGCACCTCTCCTATGAAAACAGGCTGAGAGAGTTGGGGTTGTTCAGTCTGGAGAAAAGAAGGCTGTGGGAAGACCTTGTAGCAGCCTTCTAGTACCTAAAGGGGGCCCACACAAAAGGTGAGGAAGGACTCTTTATCAGGGAGTGTAGCAATAGGACGAGGGGTAACAGTTTTAAACTGGAAGAGGGTAGATTTAGGTTAGATATTAGGAATAAATTCTTTACTGTGAGGGTGGTGAGACACTGGAACAGGTTGCCCAGAGAAGTTGTGGATGCCCCATCCCTGGAAGTGTTCAAGGCCAGGCTGGATGGGGCTTTGAGCAACCTGGTCTAGCAGAAGGTGTCCCTGCTGGTGGCAGGGGCGTTGGAACTAGGTGATGTTTAAGGTCCCTTCCAATTCTAACCATTCTATGATTCTATGATCTTTTGTCTCTTCTAACCACTTAGACACGGGGACGCTAGCTCCATCCAGCAGAGCACCAAGAGTAAGAGAACAAACTCTCAGCAACTTTACGCTGCCTTAACTCAAATGATGACTTCCCCCTAGTAAGACCTGCTGCCAGCTGTGCAGGAGTCCTGAGCAGAGAAGAGCAGAGCAAGCAGGTTGCTTTCAACTTCCAGCATGGGCCAGGGTTCAGTCTTGGCACTGTAACACATCAGTGCCAGACTACATTGCATGTCATTATCCAGAAGGAGACAACTGTTCAGCAAAAAAGCATGCAATAAAGGCTTTGTTCGATGTTAAACTGTAATCCCATGTGAGGCTCTCTTTCTAAATTTTTACAGAAAACCCAAGGTATTTGATCACTGCTGCTCAGAAAGGCATCTTTCCTCCTTTAAGGGACCAAAATGCACAGGCAAGAGAAAAGAAGAATAAACGCCAACCTGTTGAATACTAATTAAGAACAGGTGGCAAATGTTAACATGGAAAGAAACTGGCTCTTACAGTATGCAAGTAGGAATGTAAATAACTTGCAATCACATTCAGTATGTTTTTGCTTCCCAGATAAAGTCTATTGTTCAAGGATACTAAAAGGTAATTATTTACACTGCATTGTCCCTGAGTTTCTGAGCAGTACAAACAAACAATTTTCTATTTTTCCTTGCATTAAAAACAAGGTACTGTTTAATGTTTTTCCTCCTAAAAGATAATATGAGAATGTTATCCTAGTTGTCAGTTTAACCAGGCAGAAATAATAAGCATACAGCCCGCATAACGTATGTATTCTAAGAGGCTTTGTACTCAGTTAATTAGTTTAACTACTGCTTTCATGGTTCACTTAAAAGTTTCACGCTTCATTGAGTATCAATATATTTTATCACCTCAAAAAACTTTTCAGTAAAAATACAATTGTCTTTTCAAGTGATAATCTTGTTAACTGATATATACATTTCAAGCATGTCTATCAGACACTATCAAAGTCTGAATTGCTACAGTAGCAGTATCTCAAAGCATTATGCAAACCTCATTCCACACGCAATGGAAAGGGTTTTGTTTTTTTCCTGAAACAAAAGTACTTTGTTGAGAAAAAGCAAGTGTTTTTGACACATACTATTTTCACCATTAAAAACGTTCCCGCACTGAACTCTGGTTGTTCCACCTCGACAACAATCAGCTCAAACATACCTTGGATCCAGTAGTTGTGCCTGTTTTGTCAAAAGTCCTTAAATTCAGAAAGTCAGAAGTCATATCCTTAAGGAAGAATAAAGATCAATGAAACTAATAGTCGCAAAGATACAGAGGCCAAAAGCCAAGTGCAACTTATAAAAAGAAACTTCTGTGTTTAAGACTACCTTTTTTTCTACTATAAAGGTTTTCTTACTTATGTGGAGTATACATTTTCTCAATTCAGGATATAAGATTACCTCAGAGCAGTTTAGAGAAACACTTTCCAGAATGAGAAATTACTCCTTGAAAGTCCACCTGCATGATCATCACCACAACTTCTACTACTATCTTCATATGCAATGTTGTTCTATGAAATATATGGTCAGTAAGGTGCACTACAATAATTCAGTGACAGCAGTTCTTATTATTTAAACTGACTTTAAAAGGAGGCCACTATCAGCATCCTTCATGTTATAGCCTATTTAGATTCCTTAAAAGCTGCAACATTATTACATCATGGTCCAAACAAAACCTTCCACTTGTGTTTCTACTCTTATCTCTTCAAGTCAATGAGAGGCAAACCCTGGGAAAATTATACAAACAACCACAAGTATTTAAAATATGTATTGTCACTACATGCTTCCAGTCCTCTCAAAGCTTTAGACGTTTTTCTTTCGATTTTATTCTTTCATTAGCCCAAAGCGTGTTAATTAATCGGAATTTCCCAGGTCTTCTGTTGTTGTGACCAAAAAAAGCTCATTCTGTCGTGTTAAAGTGAGTCCATCTCCCTTTCACAAAGCCAGGGTAGTACGAGGGAGGATTAAGGCCACTTGAATGGCTTAGGGCCCATAAAGACAACTCCCGCTCCTGCCCTTAGCCGTCATCCTTGCCAAAATTGATTTACAGAGAATGACATCTTAACCACAGCTATTACTTTGTGAAGAGGAGTCTGCTGTGTTGGCAGGGTTTGGCATCCAAAGTTGGCTACTGAGTAAGGTCTGATGCAAAGAGACAGGAAACCACACTGGCATACCAACGCAATGGTGCGGGTGTGTGTCTGCAAGGGCCGTCTGAAGGCCCTTGTGAAGGAAAGAACTGTTCATGGACAAAGGCACGAAAAAGGCAAATGTATGCGTGCTCTGCTGAGCACCTTTGTGAAAGGGTAGAAACCCACACAAATGTCCTGATGCAGACTGAAATCTTTTTAAGAAGCTGGTCGTCCCAACTGCATCTCTCCTCCACACCTCTAAAAAAAAATCAAGTGATATCCATCTTTACATTAGTTTATCAGAGAGAATGCGCTATAGTTAAGAGTAAAATCTTCAAAACTGACTATGTGATTTTTGAGGACTTCATCCTATTGACTTCCAGTGAAGTTAAATTGCCAAGTACACAAGTCATTTTTACAAGCAGAATCTGGCCTTACGAGCTGCTTGGGTAATTTTTCAAATTTCTGTCACATGCAGGTGTTTACATATTCTTCATATAATTTATTGTGTGCTTTTTTTTAGTATTCTGGTGTGATTTTCATTAAACTGCAGGGATGTTCACAGGGAAACGTAAGCCACCAAGCGAATTTCACATAATACTTCTGACAATTGTTCAAAGATCCTCTCTTTATGTCTGGCTTGACTTCTATATAAATGCATGACAGCACTAGGTACATACACCAACTAGGCATCTTTCCTTCTGGTGGCTCTTCTTGGCAGTCCTCAGGATCAGAAAAGAAACCCAACAACTGGTTCCTTCTGCCTAACATACAAGACAATTCTTGCTTCTACTTAGCTTCCTAGGTGAAAAGGCCAAAAGCATATATGCTGAAACAGTTTCAAAGTGTCACTGTTGGAGAGCATCACAAAAAACCCAGTGTCACTGTTGGAGACACTCCAGATTTATTCAGCTAAGGCAAGATTGTAGGCCCTTTTGCAGTTGTTCTTGTTAGAAGTCAGGTGCTGAGATCTGGAAATCGGCTGCATTTTCTGCAACATCAAATAAATATCTCTTAAACCCTACCCACACACATTAGATTGTGAATTTTTGCTCCTAAACCTAAACAGTTACCTACTCAATGGCCCCTTTGATTTCTGGTCCCAAATAGGTACTAGTCTTTTTCAGCTCTAATTTTTGCCTTGTTTTAATGAGAGTAAAGTTTTCATCAAATTATCTTTGAAAACAAATTCTTGAGTTGTTGTTTTAATCTCATTCCACGAGAAGAACTGCAACACAGTCATAGCTTCACACAATAAATATCTGCTATACTAACGACGTCTTTGTTTCTCTTTAGGTATTTGTTGTGGTTTAACCCCGGCTGGGAGCTAGAGCCACGCAGCCACTCGCTCACTCCCCCTTGTTGGGATTGGGGAGACAACCAGAAAAGTAAGAGTGAAAAAACTCGTGGGTCGAGATAAAGGCAGTTTAATAAGTAAAGCAAAAGCCATGCATGCAAGCAAAGCAAAACAAGGAATTCATTCACTGCTTCCCATGGGCGGGCAGGTGTTCAGCCATCCCCAGGAAAGCAGGGCTCCATCATGCGTTAACAGTTACTTGGGAAGACAAATACCATCGCTTCAAAAGTTCCCCCCTTCCTTCTTCTCCCCCAGCTTTATATACTGAGCATGACATGATAAAGCATGGAATATCCCTTTGGTCAGTTGGCATCAGCTGTCCTGGCTCTGTCTCCTCCCAAATCCTTGAGCCCCCCTCCCCACCCCAGTCTACTTGCTGGTGGGGTGGTGTGAGGAGCAGAAAAGGCCTTGATTGCTTAGCAACAATCAAAACCACCAGTGCATTATCATTACGTTATTCCCATCCCAAATACATGATACCAGCTGCTAGCAAAAAAAAAATTAACTAACTCCATTCCAGCTGAAACCATGACAGTATTATACCGGGGTGCTACTAAGAATGCATGTAAAAACAAACCATACTGCATTTTATCACAGATAAGCATATTTCACCACCTAATGTAGACATACACAGGGGCAAAGGTACAGCTACCTCCATGTCTTTAACTTTGCCAGTTCTTAAATTAACAATTCATAAACAAACACCTATAAAGGCTGAACGCTTCATGACTACATTTTGATCTTCTCCATGTTTTTTACTCTTCTAATCCTGTTACAGTCATCACAAAATTTTTAAGTAGATTGCCATCATGTTTTTCAAAAGGCTGCCGGAGGCTGGGGGGGGAATATTTCTAAAGTTATCAATAGAATAAGGTAGGGTGCTTCACTGAACCCGCTATGCAATCTTTGTGATATTAGTTTGAAAATGTACAATGTGATTGGCCAAATGGATGAACAACCCAACAGCTTGACCACATGCAGTGAAGTAAATCCTCTGGAACAGAGTATCTCCACATCATAAAGGTGTGTAAATTCTTAAGTATTTATGGGACTGGATCATAGCTGTGATCAGAGTAAACCTATACATTTTATTAACCTAAACAACTAAATCATAAATCTCAATAGCTACACCCAAGTTTTCTATTTTAAAGAAACAATGAAAGATACTTTATCGGGAGTGTGTTTGTTATGATTGTAACTTAGTCCCTGGTTTCTTGTTTGTGACTCTTTCACAATAATTTCTTTCTCTGTGAATTTTTTAAAAGAAAGACATCTTAGTCTAGCTACAACATTCTAGGTAGTCACACAGGAAAAAAGGAGATTATTATCATTACGTTCAAGTCCAGTTTTAACAAACTCCTTGCAAAGGATCCCAGCATCTAATTTAAAAGACTCATTTTAGTGATCTGTGGGTAAAGAACTATTCAAATCATTCAGTTTGACCATTAATGAACTTATAGGTTAGTATACAGTGAAGGAATTCATGACAAGAGCAATCATGTGGAAAGAATCTGCTCATGCCTATTCGTTCTTGTTTTGTAGAACTTTTTTTTTTAATCCAATCAACATGGATTGGTTCTTTCTAGTTTAACATACTACAAAGTTTCTTAAGTCTCCCCAGAGACTAAGGAATTCAGAATCTTTCTTAAACCAGAATCCCAAAAACTGAATATAAGAAAAAAATGCAGAATGAAAGATTAACAATGATTTTTTTTGTTTGCATGGAATCCATGTCTTAATGGTTAATACATGACTGTACAAAATTAGACTAATTGCTGTAGCACTTCAGAGACCATTTTTATTAGCCAAGAACTGGAATATATTTTTCTTGTATTCTCAAACCCTCCCAGTTCTATTTATAAATCAACACCTCTCAATAAAAGTCAATTTTTATAAACATGAACTGGGGAAAGAAAAAAAGTTAAAGATCACACTCAACATATTGTTTACCACAGTAAAACATTAGGTGAGAAGCGTATCTTTTTCCTGAAAATACATACACAGTTTCACACATATTTTTCTTCCTCGGTGATTCTGCTGAGTTACTCATTACACAAAGAAGGAGTGATAGAAGGCACTCCATGCCTCAAATGGTATTAATGACTTGACATTTATCAACACTTTTCAACCAGACCCTGTCTGTATGTCTACTCATGTAGATTTTCTTTCCAGTCAAGCTAAGAGGGACCGGTGAGGGTACTGAGAAGCCCCTTCTTGCTCTCCACCCTCAACACCAGGCATACTGTCCTGCACATTTTGAACTGCCGCTTGGTATTTGCCAGCTGACTCATTCTCATCCCCTACCTGCCATCAGGAGGCAAAACAGAAGGGGAACCTGAAAGGGGTCTTGTCATGGTGAGCCACTTGCTTGAACAGAGAGGGTTAGGACTCCCCAAGGACATGCAGCCCTGGAGCACACTGCACATCTGCAGGCGCCTAGTGTAGACAAGCCACGGGACAAAACAGACTCCTTATCTCAAGTTAAACAAAAAAAAGATTTTTCCCTTGGTTCTGGCTCTTGCAGGCAAATGTCAGCACTGTTCTTTCCACCTGCAGACACTGGAAAAATGTGAAATCTGCTAGCAAACTACTACACCTGCAAATCTTATTTTGATGAGTTTATTCCTAATTTCTTTACCTAAAAACTCAAAAGCTGGTATTCATAAAATCTTCTTTCCATGGTAGCTCCTAATTAACTGATCATTACATATTTAAAAACCAAAAAGCCTGTGCAGTACCTTTACAGTGTTTTGCATGGTGCCAACAATAACAAAACAGACTGTTTTGTTTGTATGTACAATTATACAAACTAATTATATAATTAGTTAATGTTTGCACAGTGCTTTAATTATTTTTTTTCCAAGAGTTGCTCATGTTTATCAGCTGGCAATATAAGAAAACCAAGATCAGGGTGTCTCAGTCGCACTCTGAAATGCAGGAACCCAATTAAATATGACCACTGGAGACACATTGTCATGATTTAACTCCCGTGACAACTAGGATCACGCAGCCGTTCACTCACTCCCCCACCTCCAATAGGGTGGGGAGGAGAGGGAGATAAAAGGACAGGGAAAAAGAAAAAAAAACAACCCTGCGGGTTGAGAGAAAGACCATTTAATAGAACAGTAATGGAAGAGAAAAATCATAATGATAATAATGGTAAAAGACTGTACAAAATAAATAATGCAACACAAATTGCTCTCACCATCCAGTGATTGCCCAGCCCGTCCTGATCAGCGATTGTGGATCCTTGCCCACTGGCCAACTCCCGTTTATATACTGAACATGACCTCTATGATACGCAATATTCCTTTGGCCAGCTTGACCTGTCTATACTCCCTCTCAGCTTCTAGAGGAAGCTGAAAAAGCCCTTGACTTACTGTAAACATTACTTAGCAACAACTAAAACAATATGTTATCAACATTATTTTCATACTAAATCCAAACCACAGTAGCTTTCTACAGTAGAAGAAAGATCATTATCCCAACTGAAACCAGGACACACGTTATCAACAACAGCAGGGAACTTGCTCAGTCGAGCTCCCTACCTACAGCAGCTCTCAGCAGCACTTCAGTATGAACTTGTCTCACACCTGCACTGCGCTCAGTGCCCACCTCTACTTCTTCAAAAGTAAAATGAAATTTTCAAAAAGTTCCAGTCAGTTTTTAAATTCACTTCCACTACACTTAGGGCTCCAGACCAGTCAAAGTGAGACCATTGCTGAAGGGTTTAAAAAAGCCCATCAGTGAAACGTGCAAGTGGCTATAGCAAATTCAAGCTCATCATCACATAGTCAGTGTTTTGAGACTTCATTTTTCTGACAGGCTTTTGTGAAAACACAAGAAACAAGAAAAATTCAAATACTTTCTAGGTGCTTTTATACCCCATACACTTTGAGAGTAAGAATTCCACAGTGTTGTGGTAACACTGATATTTTTTTTTTCAGCAGGGTATGTTGTGCTTTATACTGTTTAAAAGGAATAAACCAAGTGCAGGTTTGGGGTTTTTTTTTTGTTTGGTTGGTTTTGGGTTTTTTTGTAACGCAGAGATTCCAGCCTGTTTCATTGCCTTTCCTTTACTCTTGGCTTCCATATAGACACTGTCAACCTTTTTTTTTTCTGAAGGCTATGGAGGATCAGAGTGCAGCTGGGTCTGGAAATTTTGGGTTCAGTGGCCCATCTTCCGCTTTTACTTATGAGACAATCACAGTTTATATTTCAGAGGAGCAAAGATAAGGTGCAACAAGCAGTACCAGACTAACACAGCTATGTTCTTCTCAGTGTCCAACAACAGGACAACAAAGAGCCCAACAAGACTCACACAATAGTGTTTGGTCTAGACAAAGGCAGGCAGTAGTGAAGTAAAAGGAAAGAAAGTAAATATCAAAAAGAAAGTAAAGCAAAACTGCATCTTCCTGGTGAAACCTGTGAACTTTGAGGCATAATGCTTCCCAGGTCTCTCACTCAGGAAGTACGGCTTTGCAAAACTTCTCAAGTAACCTGAATGTCATTTACACAGATTTGGTCCTCGGTGTTCCCCTTGGCTTGTAGCAGGGCAATTAGCAGCGTATTCCCTTTGTCAAGCTGGCAGAACTTTATTGTGGTTAAGTAAACACAGGGCACGTACACTTTGTTCTCCGTCTTTCTCCCACAGGTATCCCTTCACACACTTTCAGCTCTGACACCCAAACAAATTGCAATCGGTATCGGTCTTACCAGAAATGAAAGGCAAAATAATAAAAGAAATCTGCACGAAAGAAAGCCATTACCTTCTTGTGCAAGAAGACGATGCAATTATTCACACGGTAGATGTTTCACACTATAGCTATATCTGCTCTGTATCTATGTCTTTCTGTAGCTGCATGTAAAGTATGTATTTTTAACACTAGAATGTTGTTGCTTACCATGAGTGCTGTCACAGTAGCTCTTCATCGCTCTATAAAGAAACTAAAGGCTGAGGGGGGATTTGGACAGTGCTTTGAAAAGTCCAAAAATAAAAGGTAGCAATGACGAGAAAATAACCAGAGCACAATGAAGATGGGAGAAGACAGACTGGAAGCAAGAACACAATCACTGGGAGATTAAAAGCAAGACTTATCACTGCCCTCCACCTCATCTGATTTCATTGCATCTGTTAAAGGACCACTCCCCAAAGGAGCTTCTGACATACACTACCAGTTTGGGGCAATGACAAGTACCAGCCTGTGTCTTTACTGAGTTATCACACCTGACACTGGCACTAGTTTAGAGGTGCTACCACTCATCCTTGCCTACAAATTTGGCTTCCACATACAACTACAGGCCTAATACAAAGAATCACCTTGTGAAATTCTGAATAGGACTCAGCAGCATCTGGAAAATGTTTATTAATATTCATAGACCAGGTACATCTCAGACAAAAGGAGACATACTGAAGGCACATGACAGATAATTGAGAGATATGGCCACAGGCACTGTGCAGATATTAAGGCACTTCTGTAATTTGCAGTTTTACATTTTTTTGTACAGTAACAGCAGCAGATTTTGGCAGATACCATATTAGCAATGACTCAGAGTACCTAGAAGAGGCCTTGCTAGTGAAAAAGCAGCAAAACTGGAGAACAGGGAAAGAAATGGCAGTTTTCCAAAAAAACTAACAGACATGAATACAGTACAGATATGTCATTTCATGTGTGGGGTTGGTGGTTTTTTTTTCCCCAATATAAGTGGGAAAATCTGGCTTATGGCCTACTGCAACACAAAAAAAAAAAAAAAAAAAAGCAGCTGATGTGTTTTTTCACTTTGGTAATTAGAGTATCACAAATATACAGCAGTAATCAGTGGCCACTGTTTTTCTGGTCACAAGTTAGACAGCTACACTATTTGATTCACTTGTACATAGGCATAAAGTAGGTTTGCATCTTGTATTTTGAATTTGGATTGCGTTAGTCGTGAGCATATAAATTTAGGATGTGTGCATATATTACTATGTACATAGATAATAAGCAGAAATATTGTAAACAATTACAATATTCACCAGAAAAATGGATGAAAATAGTTGCTAAGAATCAAACTCTAAATCTTATCATGCTGCATTAGGAGCAGCAATTCACTTACTTTAATGAAGTCATCTGAACTTCAGATTGCATCCTTTGCCACCAAGTGTTAGGTATGAACAACTGAAAATACTGATGCTCAGTTGTTCTTTCAATAATTCAAAACACTATTAAAAAAGGTTTGCAGTTGGAAAATCAGATGCGGTGCTAGTCTTATACACCTTATTATTTCTTTAACAGTTTGTTCTTCATGTTCTAAAATAATCCAAGGCTTCAAAAAGTTTAGAGAGAAGAATCTTAGATGACAAAAAAAAAAGGATACCTTATACTCTTTTTTTCCTATCTTTCAAAGCTACTATTGTTCCTTAGTAAGTGACTTATCTTTGGCAGTTCATAATCCAAACTCACAGAATCACAGCATGGTCAGGGTTGGAAGGGACCTCTGGAGATCATCTAGTCCAACCCCCCTGCCAGAGCAGAGTCACCTACAGCATGTTGCACAGGACAGCGTCCAGGCGGGTTTTGAACGTCTCCAGAGTGGGAGACTCCACCACCTCTCTGGGCAGCGTGTTCCAGTGCTCCACTACGCTTAAAGTAAAGAAGTTCCTCCTCATGTTAAGATGGAGCTTCCTATGTTCAAGTTTGTGCCCATTACCCCTCGTCCTATCACTGGGCACCACTGAAAAAAGATTGCTCCCATCCACCCGGCACCCTCCCTTTAAGTATTTGTAAGCGTTAATAAGATCCCCCCTCAATCTTCTTTCCTCTAGATTAAAGAGACCCAAGTCCCTAAGCCTTTCCTCATATGAGAGATGTTCTAATCCCCTAGTCATCTTCGTAGCCCTTTGCTGGACCCTCTCCAGCAGTTCCCTGTCTTTCTTGAACTGGGGAGCCCAGAACTGGACGCAGTACTCCAGATGCGGCCTCACCAGGGCAGCGTAGACGGGGAGGATGACCTCCCTCGACCTGCTCAATTAACTTTCTTTCAACATTATTTTTACTGCATTGATGTCAACAAAATCGCTCCTATGAAGAATACCATATTATGGAATTTAATTGGAATGAAATTAATAAATCAGCCTAAACCTCTAGAATCTAACATAAAGTTTTTTTCTCAACACTTCTGCAGAACTATCCAGTATAGACATATTTTTCCATTAGATTCTATAAAGTCTAGCATTTTCTAATAAAACTTCTATGACTTGTCCACAAAGGCTGAAAAATAAACTGTTCCAGCAGCCTTTCATTCTGAGTTTCAATTTCACCCTTTGACAGGAAGAAGCTGTTATCATCTGAAAGAAATGCCCTTCCAGCTGCACAGATCCTACCACCTCTATCAATAGAAGAGGTTAATTTTAAAAATCTCCAGATTAAAGAAGAAAGTCTTGTTGGAGTCAGTTCATGCAATGTTTTCTGTTAATAACAATGTACAAACTCCTGCCTTCATGACCAACAGAGGACACAGACACGTAGAAAGACCTTTCCAGCTCAAATTTTCAGAATCCTCTCAGACAGCCCTGGGGCTGATCTTGCCAATCATGAGGCCTTATGCAGAGTCACCAGCCCAAGAGGGTCCGTGTTTTCACCTCAGTCTGCTTTCCTAGTACCATAGTTATCAGCGATTGTGACTGTCCTTTTCCTTCTTCTGGGAGGAAGACTTATGCATTGTGGTTTAGGTTTGAAGGCTGACAATACTTCAGCCATTTTCCATCCAAAAGAAAAAAAAAAATCTTAATTTTTCCCCGTATAAATGTCAGTGCACAATGATATGAAAATCCACAAGTCCACATAGGTCCTTTAATCTATAGAATATTAAGACCCAAATCTATGAAAACAGATTTACAAACCCACACAAGAACTTAAGCCAATCTGACTGTGCACTTACAATCAACACAAGTGCACAAGCACTTCCTACACTTGAATCAAGATCAGTGCTCATACCAGAATTATACCCATATTTGAAATACACTTTCAACTTTCAATCCTGGTTGCCCTGTACATACACTGATATTTTCATCTCCTGTGGTCCAAACTATGATCCTTTACTCGTATTAGCCCTTAACTTTAAACAGGGTAGTATTTAGAAGGCGAAAGGGGTTCAGAATCTGTTGCTATTATCTGTATATCAGACAATAATTACATCTGTCAAGGGCAAAATGAAGATCTAGTTAGACTTATTTTCCATATTAGATGCATCACTGGAGTTGGGGATTTGTTTTTTCTTCCCCACAAGGGAAA
>NW_009648250.1:6901843-6906141 GCF_000708025.1 Charadrius vociferus
GGGAAAGAGAGAGAATTCCTGCAAGCCCCAAGTTTCAATTTCTCCACCTCACAAAATCACAACTTACTGTATTTGCTCTTTACCTGAGCAAGTTCTCCTTTTCCAGTGCTGTTCAACATAACTGGTAGGGACTGAACTGCAGGAAAGTAAGAGGAGCACCAAGGGGATACGAAAGAGAAAACAGGGTTATCTGAGGTACAGGATGAAGCTCCAAGGCACACCCTGCACAAGCATGCTGGTTACTAGAACGGCTTGCTGGCAGAGCAGACGTAGGGGGAAAGGAGACACAATTGTGATGCTGGGGATACCAAGACTTACACACCATCCCAACAGGTGGGAACCAGTGGCCTTTGGTAACCACCAGTCAGGGGGCTGTGTGGAACTGGCATGGGTGAAAGGTTTTCCAGTAGCTAACTAGACACGTGGTCTGTCTCATTTGTTTTTCAAGTATTTCCTGGGGCAGACTCAAAACTGTTCCACCTTTCAAACACCCAATAAGTTAAACATCCCAATGAGATAACAACGCTACTTAATTTCTGCACAGGACTTGTCATGAGGTCAGTAAAAGTTTCAAAGCCTTCAGCAGCTTCCATGGTTAGCAAGACAATTATTTTTCTTTTGCGAGAAAGGAATTCAAAACAGTCATAGGAAAAAACGCGAAATATGAATGGTGTTGGTCTCGCACAAGATTCCAGGCAGAGTTAGCAATTTCACTGTTAAGTGCACAAAGCCATTTTATGAAACAAAAGCTTCCCATTCCCATCCAAGTTAACAGTAATAAACAGACTGACCAAAAACTGACACTTTCACTGGGTTTTGAATACTGCCCAGAGTTTGTGTGATCACAAATGAATGAATGGACGTAAATATACAAATCTATGTAAAATTAATTTACTCATTCCTTCCCCCCCCGTCCCGCATTTCTAAAATGCATTCAATGATCAAAAAACCTTTCGTTATGACTTCTCTGATCCTTCTCCCACCTCCACACCAAAAAAGTGCAGTTAAATAACAATCACTTCCACTGCAACCAATCAAGAATCCAGAAACAATCCCATCACACGAGCCCCTGTAATTTCAGAGATAAATACTTATTGTTCGGGGCAGAAATTTCCCTGTTCTCTTATGAACACACATTATACATTCAAAAGTAAACAGCTTTTCACATGGAAATAAGACGGATAGCTATATTTCACACCAATGACGAAAACAGTTGAGAAAGTATACAGAAGACGGGAAACATGCTGACGCAGCACTAAGTCAAGATAGAAAGCCACTTTAAGTAGTACAGCAAAGCTGGCAAGAATCTGAGTACAGATTAAGTGGGCAAAAACTACCAGTCTTGTACCTCTATGGGCAGAGAAGAGTCAGGCAGCAGCATTAACCATCCCACTGCTCAGAATTTGGCCAGGAAGAATACACAGGATACCAAAAGCAGTCTTCCAGCAGGCCTCAAGGTCCCAAAATGAACAGCATTTCTCTTACATTTTTTAAACATTTGCTCTTATTTGAAAGCCAGCTCATTTTCTAACTACATGCTTAAGCAAATAAATACCCAAGCAGTGCTCTCTTACTGCCAAAGGCATCAAAACATTCACAAGAAACAGCGTGCATTGTGTTAGAAGACACATTTCACTAATTAATTGACACCAATGCTGGGTCAGTAGTTTTTTTACAAGAACATTTATTTGGGAATGCTGTTTGACAGACCAGTTACAGTTTGACTAGCTGGAACTTAAAAGCCAACTGCAGATTTATTAACAGATGTTCAAACAGTAGTACATAATAAATGTAAGTTCAATCTAGATCAAATATGCTACTGCTGACCTCTTGACTTATCCTCTGAAATAAGCCATTGAAAACATCTCAGTAGAACAGAACAAGGATGTTAAAGTGTATGTTATGCAATCAAGAACTATATTTAGCTGCCAAAGTCAGCAATGATGACGACTGCCTGTCATACTATACTGGTATTCAAGTGAAGCATGAATTATAAATTCAGTCAAATATTAAAATTTATCCTAGGTTGTCTCAAATGCCTTTTTAGTAAAAGTACCTATTCTCTTTTTACCTTTCTAAATAAAAATTATTAAACTGTCCCTGGAGATTTTACACTTTTTTTTTTTTAAAAAAAAACTTCTGTGCTTGAAACACTTATTTAGCAAGTTTCCAAACCATTCATGGTAAAATTCTTAGAAACCCCAAAGCCTTTTCAGTGACAAAATCTCATTCAAGTCTCAGAAACACACAGACTGAGACAAACGGTAATCCTAAATTGTACAGTAAAGCTAAACTTTTTGTGTAAAAGGCAGGATATAACACTAGTTAAAAGCACTCTGTTCAGTCTTAGGCTCCTCATTCAAGTGACAGTAAAGAAAAGAGGTGAAATAAGGAAAAAAGCCATTCAGGTAAAAAAAAGAGAAACATTTTTCATCAAAACCCCAAGATTTGAGGGTACTGAAAAGCGGACAGAGCAGCTCTATAACTCCATCTTCAGTCCAGTCAATACCAAATACCAGCTAAACAGAGGAACCTGCACAATTTTATTAGTGCTTATACAAGATCATGACTCTTGGTGTTCATAACCAACAAAACCTGAATACGGTATAATGTTAATAAAACATAATCCAGCCTAAAAATTCACTCCCTGTTTGAATGGAACCCCATTTTGGAAATGCCACGTTAGAAGGGGCAGGGCCATGGTGACCCCTGGGGAAGAGAGACCCTTCCTCCTTTTGGGAGCTGCTGGGCTCGTGGAGGGAGACAGGGTTGGAGAGACCGCAGGGTGCAGCGCGGTGCCAGGGTGAAGCTGAAGAGATGGCGATGGGCGGACAGACAGTCACATCTCAGGGGAGACAGACACAAAGACTCAGCAACGGACTGGAGAGGACTGGGCAGGTCTTCCCACCACACCTAAACCCCTGCACTGGTTGCCAGCAAGGACTCCATGTAAGACCCTATGGGATTTATGGATAAACATTTTGATCTCTCCTCTTACTACTTTCACTTTTTCCTTTTTATGAAGCTAGCCCTAGTTGTTATCCTAATTTTTGTAATGGCTAATTTAGAAGACTTACCTTAAGTTTTGTCATATCTGTTGTATAATGGTGTTATGGTTTGAGAAACCCATAACAGTTTATTGTCATTTAGACAATCATTCTATTGACAGATGACCCCTCCCCACCCAGGAAGGGGAATTAGGAAAAATCAACAAAACTTGGGGATTGAAATATAAACAGATTTAATACAATAAGATTAGATAATTAACATTAATAGCACTAAAGAATGAATATTGGTCCCAACACCAATACAAAATATGTAAAGGTTATACTGAGTCCATTCTATCAGTAGGAAGCTGTGCACTCCCAGCAGCGAACAGCAAATGTGGGACACTGTGAGCACGACCGCTTCGGGAGGAAGGGAAGGGCTCAGGGGTCCGGCACCAGGGCGAGAAGTTCTCAGATGGCCACCATCAAGGGAGAGAGAGAACTTTGCAGCAAACTTTCTAATTTATATTGAATGTGACATTCATGGTATGAAAAAATCCTGTTGGCCAGCTTTTGTCAAGTGCCTGGGTCTCGCTCCTCCTCATCCCTGCACGGGGCAAGCTCAAAAACACGGAGACCTTGAAACCAGCATGCCATAGCTGGCTATGAAGTAAATATTTTCACAAATTCAGACACTAGAGTCTTCTAAAAGTGCAGTCTTCCCAAGTACTAGAAGAGAAATTAGTTCTGTGTCGCTCAAACCAGGACAAATGGCCAACGAGCATTCTCTGCGACCAGTACTGAACAGCTGTTACCTCCACTAACAACTGGGGTACTGAATCAAAAATTGCACTGAGACAGCATTCCTGAAACCTTCTTGGGACTATTCAGCAGAGCTGAATATACCACTTATGGACCACAGACTCAGAAATCACACCTTCCAAAATTAATTGCTTACATTTTTAGTATTATCTTGGACCAGTAAGAAAAGTGAAGAACATTTTGGGGTAAAAACATTACTTTAAAAGCTTGCCATTTCCAGTTGGCATTTGGTATTTCAAATTTTCAAGCTCTAAATACTCATCAGTGTTTTTTTAGCCACACTGCAAATTTTAATCTACTGGGATTTTTTTAATCTACTAGTTTTAATCTACTGTTAAGTATTTTAGTAATTAATTCTTCAAATTTTGATTCTATAAAGGATTTTTACCAAATACAAAGTAGGAATCACCCAAATTTTTTTTTGCAAAAGCAGAAGACCCTGGATTCTCCTTCAGCTGAAACAATACCAGCTCCACAAGGCTGCAGGGA
>NW_009648250.1:6906742-6909923 GCF_000708025.1 Charadrius vociferus
AAAAGAGATGTTCCAATCCCCTAATCGTCTTCGTAGCCCTTTGCTGGACCCTCTCCAGCAGTTCCCTGTCCTTCTGGAACCGGGGAGCCCAGAACTGGACACAATACTCCAGATGTGGCCTCACCAGGGCAGAGTAGAGGGGAAGAATGACCTCCCTCGACCTGCTGGCCACACTCTTCTTGATGCACCCCAGGATGCCTTTGGCCTTCTTGGCCACCAGGGCACATTGCTGGCTCATGGTCATCCTGTTATCCACCAGGACTCCCAGGTCCCTTTCCATAGAGCTGCTCTCCAGGTCAGCCCCCAACCTGTACTGATGCATGGGGTTATTCCTCCCCAGATGCAGTACCCTACACTTGCCCCTGTTGAATTTCATAAGGTTCCCCTCTGCACAACTCTCCAGCCTGTCCAGGTCACACTGTAAGGCAGCACAGCCTTCTGACGTGTCAGCCACCCCTCCTATTTTTGTGTCATCAGCAAACTTGCTGATGGTACACTCTATCCCTTCACCCAGGTCACTGATGAATGTATTGAACAGGACTGGACCCAATACTAACCCCTGAGGGTTAGTACTCATTACTGACCTCCAAGTAGACTCTGCACCACTAACCACAACCCTCTATCTGTCAGCCACTGTTCAATCCACCGCACTGTCCATTCATCTAACCCACACTTCCTAAAAGTAAAAAGTACTGCATCCACTCACCTTTGTTTAAATATCTTTTCGTCTTCATATTCATCTCCAATAAAAATCTTTTACTTTTTAAGGCTTCATTTCATTAAAAAATAAAAGTACTACGGCAAAGTCAGTCAAAGCAGCCTTTCCTGACACAAAGGAACGCCTCCTAAATGAAAATAACATTTTATCCTATTGATCTGCCCTTAAAGAAGCGGGAAGCTCTGCAAAATAATTCTGACCACGCAGACAAGTGTTACATCAATGTGTAAAGTGATCCTTTGTTAGAGCCCAAATATGAAGTTCTGAGTACACCACTGATTTCCATAGGAATTTGGCTGGAGCAAGATTTGGTGTTTCAGGGAACTAAATTCATGAGGCTTCTGGACACATTTGTGAGGGGAAAGTGTAGCGAGGAAAACGGAAGTTTCCTCACCATTGCACACAGTTACCAGGGCTCAGCCAGGACACCAGTTCTTCTCGCTGGCTGAAGCTCACCCACTCCAGGCACCAACAGGAGACTTATGCCCTGGAAATGTCCCCTTGGACACCATCCAGGTGTGAACACCTGCATGGCAACCTGTCATGCCAAAATTCCTTCCAGACCTTTTACAAGGGAACTGTGTTCTTATAGTAACTAAAGCTGTGGAAGGCATGTCTCTCCTGCTGACCTCTCCGCTCGGTGCTGTCCTCAAGCAAAACATCAGACTCATGGTTAAACTGGCAAACCTGAAGAGATGGTGGTCTCTGCTCATGAAAGCATAATAATGCACTGTAGACAGACTCTCTTCTCATTATCATTTGAAACCTCTTATACAGGAAGATAAAAGTCGGCAGGTCTATACCAGACAAATAGAGCGTGTCTCTTAAAGTAGTATCAGTGTTAGTAATATACATGCTTGTATGCTTCTTCATGACAAGCATTTGTTCCTGTCACGAGAGCCAGAGCTACAGTGACTGACTGATGGTACATTTCTCATACATACCAGCCGTCTTCTATTTTCAGTTGCTCATATAGAGGCCCAAAGAAGACATCTAATTTTAAGGTGAAATTTTACATAACTCTATTACAAAAAAAAAAAAGAACAAACAAATGCTCAAGTAACGAAAGTTACATGCAGGTATTATTTCACAATACAAACACACAAAATGCACATGTCCCATGGTGGTTACACTTATATATGAAATTTTAATCAATCACATGCTGGCACACACGTAATCCAAGTATAGTTTGCAAGCAAACAACTGTAGGTTTGCACAAGAATAGTTTTCATCTGAAACCCAGCTCCCAACTTCAAAAAACTTTACCGCAACAGTTTAAGGATATTTCTGCGTGCAGATGTAGAAAGACAATAAGTTCAAAAACACAGGACTAGATCAGTGAACCCAGTTGCAAGAGTGACTAAGCAAAGATGCTTTAAGTATGTCAGTGAGAAAAAAAAAAAAAAAAACTAGGGAAAATGTGGGCCCTCTCTGGAAGGAAACGCAAGAACTGGTTACCTGGGACAGAGACAGAGCTGAGATAGTCAACAACTTTTTTGCCTTAGAGTTCACTGGCAAGGACTGCAGCCGCACCGCCCATGACGCAGAATGCAAAGGCGAGGATTTGGAAAATGGAGAACCGCCCACTGTAGGTGAAGATCAAGTATGAGACCACCTGAGGAACCTGAAGGTGCACAAGTCCATGGGACCTGATGAGATACATCCACAGGTCCTGAGGGAACTGGCAGATGAAGTCGCTAAGCCACTAGCTGTCATATTTGAGAAGTCGTGGCAGTCTGGCAAGGTTCCCGCCACCTGGGAAAGGGCAAACATAACCCCTATTTTCAAAAAGGGAAAGAAGGAGACACATGGAACTACAGGCCAGTCAGTCTCACCTCTGTGCCTGGCAAGATCATGGAGCAGATCCTCCTGGAAACTCTGCTAAGGCACATAGAAAACAAGGAGGTGATTGGTGACAGCCAGCATGGCTTCAGCAAGGGCAAGTCAGGCCAGACAAATTTGGTGGCCTTCTACAAAGGGGTTACAGCAGCAGTGGACAAGGGAAGAGCAACTGATGTCATCTACCTGGACTTGTGCAAAGCGTGTGACACCATCCCACGCGATATCCTGGTCTCTAAATTGAAGAGACATGGATTCAACAAACGGACCACTCGGTGGATAAAGAACTGGCTGGACGGTCGCACTCGAAGAGTTGCAGTCAATAGCTCAATGTCCAAGTGGAGAGCAGTGACGAGTGGCATTCCTCAGGGGTCGGTACTGGGACCTGTACTGTTCAACATCTTTGTTGGTGACATGGACAGTGGGGTTGAGTGCACCCTCAGGAAGTTTGCCGATGATGCCAAGCTGTTTGGTGAGCTAGAAACGCTGGAGGGGAGGGATGCCATCCAGAGGGACCTGGACAGGCTAGAGAGGTGGGCCCATGCCAACCTCAAGAAGTTAAATAAGGCCAACTGCAAGGTCTTACATCTGGGTCCGGGCAATCCCAAGCACAAATACAGGCTC
>NW_009648250.1:6910407-6927004 GCF_000708025.1 Charadrius vociferus
CCTGCCCATGGCAGGGAGGTTGGAACTCGATGATCTTCAAGGTCCTTTCCAACCTAAACCATTCTATGATTCTATGAAACATTTTTCATTTTCTTAGAAGCATGTCAGTAACTGCTTATTCCTGAAGGTCAACCTCTAGAAATGTTGTGTGTACAAAGGTACAGCCTTGTTATAGAGCAAGTAGAATAATCAACTGCAACAACTGGCAATTTATGCAATTTAAAATATCCTGTCAGAAGTTACTGCAGTGCTCTCAGTCATTCATTGTAATCTAAACAATAGGTATCCACAGCAGAAAAAATTAATGTCTAAGATACTCAATTAGCAAAGCATTTGCTAAAGTCCTAACTGTCCAAATACTGGTTCTTCCTGAGCAGACAACAAAATTCATGACAGGAGTTGAATAGAACAATTTCCATCACAGAACACGGTGATTGCTCCAGAAAGGAAAACCTCTTTGTGATCACCTTGTCATAAGGGCTTCTAAAATGCCTTTTTTTTGATGAAAAGACAGCAGTAGCAAAATTGAACCATATTCTCTTTCAGCCTATTTATGTGTCAAACGGTTAGACTAAATAAGGGATAGATTTCTCTATACAGCTCAGGGAAAACCACTTAAACCACTGATTTTATCAGCTGCATGGTATCTGTAGAACAGACCATATAAAAACCTCAATGAACTGAGATTTTTACCACAAGGAAATGTTCCATTTCATCTGTTTAGAACTGCAGCTGGAGAACATTGCCTGGACATGTGTTTTGTTCTGTTGTCACAAGAGCCTACTATCAGCTGTATGCTGCATTAAGAGACTGAGAGAAAGGGCTCAGAGAAGCAAAAAGCTCATTCCCTCCTCCTACCCCTCATGATGCGAGACACATTCCTTATATCCCCTTCCCATTCTGGGGGGGACTATGGACCTGATCTCCAGCTCTTAGAAAGAATTCAAAAGTTAATCAGCTTCGGCAGCAAAGGTAGCCCTCTGACACCCAAACACTACTAGTCCTACCTCCTAAATCTCTCTAGAACACTGGGCCACAGAACAGCTGAAGGGCATGCTTGCCACCTGCGGAACTTCACAAACATCAGTACAAAATGGCAATATTTGACTTAGCCCCATAAATATGATGGCTAAATGCAGACAACAAACTTCTCTAGCTGTTCACCCAGTCTCAAAATTTCCCCCCCTTTATGAATAATCTAGATTTTTATTTTAAGACAGTGAGCAGAAAGCGTTCACTGGTTTTGCAAGATCAACTGCCAACAATAAATTATGAGATCAAAAACCGACCCAGACCCACCAGAACTGAAGATGTTTCTTTGCTGAAATACAGAAGTTGTACCACTTTACCATCAACCAACTGATAAAGTCACAGCAGTCAATAATGACTGTTTTGCCATAATTCTGTTTACCCAACAAGTTTACCGTGGAAGATAAAAGATAAAAACCACACTTGACTGCTGCAGTTCATATTATTGCAGTTTAAAAGACTACAGTAAGCATTTAATGGCATTTGTTCTGGTATCTTACAGTTAACATCACATTTAAAATTTTTTTCTTTGTTCAAGAGAGAATAACCACCCCATTTACTTATTCACTGTAGACACTTAGATCACACCCATCACTACGTATTGTATTTTCATCGCCGTCATTGTGACTTGCATTGCAGTAATGCCCAGAGGCTGCAGTAGTGGTTGTGTCTGTCACTGGGCAAACATAAAATAAACAAACTCTTCACCATGAACCCAAACAGAAAAGAGAGACAAATGAGGAGAGTGAGAACAGGGGGACCTAGAGATAAAATGGAACACAATAGTTCAAGAAGTTCCAGCAGCAAATACCACAGCAGAGACCAAAATAAAATTCTGACATGCTGATGTGAATACCCAGTTTTGACAACAGCATCAACTGAGCCATGTTTTTACATCCACATCTCTGCATTCCCTGCCCAATTCCCCATCTGCTGCACCCAATACATATTGATCCGCTACCTCAAGTCTGCTGAAAAGATGATCTACACTCTTACAACTAGCAGTGAAGGACACATTAAGTATAAGCAACACTTGCAAACACCGTACTGACCTGAGATGAAATTCACCCTGGAAGGGATAAGTGGTACAGAAACGCTGACAAAGGAACACATGCAGGCTATTTATAACCCAGTCAGAAACAGGTCAGATAGCTTGGATAATAAACTGTCTTACAGTGTAAGCCAAAGTTCAGGCATGTGAGCATGGTCCTTTTAAAAAATTGTACTAATTCCCCTAGCTCCCTTGAACTCTGAGACAGAACTAATTATCAAATTCAGCTTCGAAAAGACCAGCTGTAAGTAAAATAGAAAAGAAAAAACAAATCTCATTGATGCAGACAATTCCTGCTTTTATTCACACAGGAGTTATAGAATCGTAGAATCACAGCATATGTCAAGTTGGAAGGGACCCATAAGGATCACTGAGTCCAACTCCCTGCTCCACACAGGACTATTCCAGGTATTTACAACTGTGTGAGAACCCTGAAAGTAAATGAAAGACCATTTTTGCACTTTGTGTACAGAACAAATGTCAAAAGAGCCACTTCCTTCTCATTGTTTTCTGCGGGTGAGGGGTAGGAGAAAGCACAGCTAAACCAAAGCAAGTAGTAGGTATGCTTTCTGTTCACCACCATCAAACGGGTCTGCAGCAGTGGGGACCAAATGAAGGAACACAATACCATGGTGAAGATCATGTTACAGCACTGCTAGGAAAGGCAATATAGTTCAAGAAGAACACAACAGTAATATGAAAAAAAAGCCAAACCCATCTGCAGAATTCAGTATTTGCAATCATCTATGTGTGCTTAACTGTGCACCAGGCTGCTTTTTGACCCCCTGCTCCTCCATGAAAAGGCGCAAACAACCTGTTCACTCTCTGTAGGTGCACATGCTGAAATCAATTTTGTGGGCGAGATCAATAAATTGCACTTCAGGTGGAGATCTCAAAGCACCGTATAATTGTAAAAATAACTTACTTGAAATTGGCAATGAAAAGCACAGCACATTTCAGTGACTTACCCACATTCACATCGAAATACTCAAATCTTATTTCACGCAGAGGGAGAGGTGGCCTCAATGCCGTTTTCAAGAATTTTCAGGTACAAAACTCCCAGAACTTTCAGATTTCAATTGGACTTTTATTCCAAATCTCCCCTAGAAAAAGGTGGCTGAAATACGCATCTCTCTGTATGAAAACAGATTTTGTTAGTGCCACCTCCTGGTCATAACACAAAATTGAAAGATCATGCACTACGTTGAAGATTGTCGAAGTAAAGTGAAGATATAATAGTTTGGCCTGTTTTGGTTTGCTTGTTTATGCTGGCTTGACCTGAAGCATCAGATTTTCCTCTCTGCAAACCTGAAGGAGGATATGAAATTCATTAATGGTTTTTAGGATGACATAAGTGCAGATCCACAAGCATCCTTTAAGCAGTGACAACAGAGGGAAAAAAAAAAAAGCAAATGCTACGTTCCTGGAAGAGTCACCCTCTCAGGAAGGTATATCTGCCTTGATTTTATCCTTTAAGAATTATGCTGGGAGGACTTCTGCGATCTCTGCCAGTGGTTGTCCATGGGGTGGTGAGCTTGGTGTAGCCTCCTCCATCCAGCTTGCCAATGCTTTCTTTGCAGCCTTCACAGCTGGAGATGCCATTTGGATGCTACTGACAACAGCAAGCTGCCTTTATGGTGAAAACAGGTGTCATAAACTATTGATAAGTACACCCCATCTCCTTCAACTGTTTTGCCCCAGTCTGAAAGAATAATATTTGCTCTAAAAAAAACATAAAATATGACCTTTGCTTAAATATATCCCTTCGCTATACTGTATTTTGGATAGCTGCAATTCATTTTAAAGCTCACTTTCCAGGCCCACAAAGCAGAGGATAAAGGTATAAGGCTGGGTATAAGAAAAGTTAAATTACATTCTTAACACAGAATGGGTAAGTGTTGGCAATATGCCTAATACTCTTGAGGGATTTTGCAGTTCCTGTGTAAAGTAGATCCTTTTTGGCATTAACCCTAACACTCTTTGGGGAATTTCTGTAAGTTGCCTGGGGCCTTTATAACACATAGTCCAACATGCATTGTGGTATCACCAGCTATTTATATTATCTTAAACATTTTGTTCTTAAACAAAATTCTGAATGCGTAAGAGAAAGACTCTAAAAGTAGAGAGTCAAAGTCAATATAAATCATTGCCTTCCATCAGTTACATTCAAGAGTTGCCTGAACATCATTTATGTTCAGGAGTTGAACCATGCCTGAAACATGACAGATAGGAAAAAAAAACTTCAACCTGAAATAAGCGCTCCAAAGGAATGTCTAGCAAAAGGAATCTGTGCACCACCTTTTAGATAAAAATGAAGTAAACCTCTTGTACATTCTATGACAGGCATACCAAGAACCACAGTGAACCTTCTCAAACCCGACCAGGATTGCTGGGCATCCAGCCCTTAAAATGAGTTGCAGAATTAAACTCTAGGAGTCTCATGTTCTCAGCTGCACCCTTTTGGAACGTCCTAGATCAAACAAAATAATCCACCAGCCCTACTTTCTTCAGAATGGATTTCCCTAACAACTGCCAAAGCTGCAAGTAATCATTTCCTTGTCTTGATGGATCCTGTGGTGTTTTTCAAGCATATCAAGGCCACAGAAACATATGCAAAGCTGGAAAATGTGTCTTGCTGGATAAACTAAGATCATTATCACTTAATCACTTTGCTGTACCTAAACATGGTCAATAACCAGGCTTTAAAACTGATGACAATTGATTATAGAAAACAACTGAAAAAGAAAATAAGTCTTGAGTCAAGCTTTCTGCATAAGGAACTGCACAGAATACTGATGAACATCTTTTTCAGACTGTGCCAATTGACACATGAAACCAACAGTACTAGAGAGCAAAATAAGTATGTTAAAGAGTTTTCAAGTGTGGCTCAAGCTGCTTACTGATTAACACTTCTGCATATAACACTCCTCACAGACCTGTGCGGTTATTGTTCACAAGTGAAACAAGGCTCTCTTGGCAACTGGAGACAAATGACCCTGACCAAGTTCACAGTTCTCACACAGCTTAGCAGCATCGGAGCTCCTGCTTCTTCCAGAGCCTCTGGGGGAAAAAAAAAAATAAATCCCAATCCCAAGATTTAACACCTGTCAACTATTTGCAGCATAAGAAAAAGCCTTCACAATCTCCAACAGGAAACATGCTCATCTGACACAAGAACGTTAGCTAACCGACTCATTTTACTAGAAAATTTACAGTCCCATTTGGGAAAAAAAAAAAAAAAAAGGAAATAAAATACACAATTATTTTTCAAGTCAAGGAACAATCCTAACACTGCAGGAACCACAGAAGTGGAAGGTTACAGCTGTCTCTTCAATGGCCCTGGAAAGAGGAACAAAAGGAGTCCATGCCTATCTGCACAAGTCTCCCCATTTCTTACTAAAAAATGTCCAGATTTGCCTCTTTGAGTCCCATCTCAAGAATTTTCATGTCAACTCTTCACAACTGTCACATAGTCTTAGTGACATACCCACATTCCAGCTCTGGAGCCTCCAACATCGGAAAGACATCGACCTGTTGGAGTGGGTCCAGAGGAGGGCCATGAAGATGATCCGAGGGCTGGAGCACCTCTCTTATGAGGAGAGGCTGAGAGAGTTGGGGTTGTTCAGCCTGGAAAAGAGAAGGCTACGGGGAGACCTTACTGCAGCCTTCCAGTACCTAAAGAGGACCTACAGGAGGGCTGGGAAGGACTTTTTACTTGGGCATGTAGTGATAGGATGAGGGAGAATGGCTTCAAACTGGAAGAAGGTACATTTAGAAGAGATATTAGGAAGAAATTTTTCACTTTGAGGGTGGTAAGGCATTGGAACAGGTTGCCCAGAGAAGCTGTGGAAGCTCCATCCCTGGAGGTGTTCAAGGCCAGGCTGGATGGGGCTTTGAGCAACCTGGCCTAGCGGGAGGTGCCCCTGTCTACGGCAGGGGGGTTGGAACTTGATGATCTTCAAGGTCCCTTCCAATCTAAACCATCCTATGATTCTATGTTGACTATGCTCATTTTAGTAGAGCAGTCAGGGTGGAACAAAAGGGCAGACTGGTTTCCAAGCCTGAACTCCCCACACGTGCAATGTCACCTGCTGCCAGGGAGAATGGGGGATGCAAGGAGATGGCTACAGCTCTCGTGACTGAGAGCTGCTCACAATTTCCAGAAAGTCTTGCCAGACATACTAGCTCAAACCACAAGCACGGTAAGGAAGAGCAAAAGCCAGGCTGACAGGCTGCCTCTACCCTCCCCACATCCACGTTGGACCTCTCCACCAGGTTATGAGCATGGTGGCTGGAAGTGCAGCAGCTGCACCACCTCCACCAACAGCACCTCAGCATGGAATTTTGGTCACAGTGGAAATGTTCCATCAGCCAAATCCCAGCTGCATTAAGACTACAATATATTGTCTTACAGGACAGGAAAATCCACTCCTCAATTTTGAATGTACTGCCATAAGCATGGTAAGTATGATCGCAGCGAATTCAGACCTAGGGTCCAAATCTCCCAGCAGGTGCTTACGAATAATGCTGGGAGAAAAATACAAGGTGTCCTCCCAAACTCCCACAGCCACCTTCCGCAACAATTTACACCAGCAGGGATATGCTTATCTTTAATACCTCTTGAAGGACTTCAAAAACTTGTTTTCATTCACCACCAGAGAAACCAGTATAGGTGTTGAGCGTATTGGTCCTCCCAGAAAACATGTGTTGTTTTCAGAAAGATTTGGGATTTTTATTACTACATGAGACGTGAGAACACTCAGGATATGCCTGAACATAGTCCAACTCACACTCCCAAGTTCATTGTCTGCACAGAGGAGTGGATAAGACAAGCAAAAAGAACAGCTACTAGGTCTTCTAGAAAAAAATACTATTGAGATATGTATAAAGTGCAGATATGCTGGTAATAAATTCTCGAATACATAACTTTCGGCCATAACTACATTTAGATCATAGCTGTAATTTGAAGTATTTGAAATCTACATACTTTCAAAGAAAACCAACCTTCTTAACAGAACACTCATTAGAAAGCTGGATTTTTTAAACCACGTTATTTCCATTACAAGGCTTCTGTCAAAAGATCTGCATTGATGAGAGAAGTTAAAGGCCAGTGCTGGCCAGGTTATGGTCTTGTGTCTTCCCTTACTGTTCTCACCCTTTTCCCCTTTCTGAGCTTTCACCTCAGTAGATACCGTCAGTAAAGATCTCTTTCTAAGCCTGAGAAAATCTAAAAGGTGTGAAACCACTCATTCACAAAATGTGGTCAAATACACATATCAAACAAAATGAAAGAATGCAGATTTCCTGCCAAATACATGTACTGTTATGTCTTCATTTCGCACCTAATTTCTTTGTGAAAATATCTAATATGGGTACACAAAAGTATGTATTCCTAGCAAAAAAAAATTTTAAAAAAATTCACTGTACTAGGACATTTTTCTGTACTGAAAAAAATCCACTGTTATACCACTTTCTTTTTCATACGCACAACACAGTACTAGAAAGCATATTCTACCATCAGGAGGGAAAGTAGCTGAAGTCAGAGACGTTCACCAGTGCAAGTTCAGACTTTCTTTTTTTCTGCACACAGTATACAGCACAACGTGCTTCAGTTTCTCATCGTGCACAAAAGCATAACAGTTTTTCTTAATGTGATTTAGGTGGCATTCTTTCTAAAAATCATCTCCTTTCAAAGTTTTGTAACATTATACAAGATAAAGAGAGCCTTCATGCAAAGTAAAGACTCTCTGCATGTTGTAGTTACTGTAGATTATTACTATCGTCTTTTTGTGCACTAAGCATGACCTCCTGTCAAAAAAAACCCCACGACTCAGAAAAAAAGAAGGCACACAATTGGATTGCCCCAAAATGTTCTGTTCTTTCCTCCATCCCAAACTGAAGCTCCTGGTTTGTTTTGTTGAACTGTTTTATCCATTATTGAAAGAATGCAGGGGAACTATTCCAACACCACCACCAGGTCATTTTGTTGTGTATCTTGCTGCTTTTACTATCCCATGTGTTTCAAAGTAAAAAAAAAAAAAAAACAAAAAAACCCACATAACAAAAAAACAGCAAAACCAACTTTGAGCAGTGCAAACCTGTATAACTGATACTGAGACAACTGTGAAAGGAGAACTGTTGTCTTCTCAAGATGAAGGTTTTACTAAAATAAGTACCTACTAAAAGACATTTCCCTCCACGGACCCCCCCACTAGAAAAGGACAAAGTATGAAAAAGCTGCACAAGCATAAACCACCTGCACAGTTTTATAAGGTTTACAGTCTCATACACTGTCGTAGTTTAGACATTTACATACATGCTATGCTTTATACAGCATAGTAAGGTTTAAAGTCTTAGAAAATTATCTGGACATGACCAAGTGAATGACACTTTGCTCTTCCATAGTGGGCATGTTCCCAGCACGCATAATCTTCAACTCTGTAAGTGGTCCTGCTAATAACAAGAACTTTAACAAATGAGGAATTAGTAAAACCAATCCATACAAACACATAATCTGAAGTCCATTGTATCTGAAGTCCACAGTACCTTGTCTAACCAGCTCTGTTTATACATAAGCTTCCCTAACACCAGCCCTTCAGCTGAATTCTCTACTCGTTATTCGACAAAATAACAGACTTCATTACATATGCGAGAGCTAATCAGGTCAAAAAGGAAAGATGGAAACGACAGCAGCTAGGAACAGGGCGGTCAGGCAGAGCGGATCAAAATCCGCAAACCAATGGCATTAAACAAGGTGATGCTCTCTTCACCCTGTGGTGCTGCTCTGCAACACATACTGCAGGTGGATTAGCTGTTATGTAGGGCTATTTTAGAGATTCCAGCATGGATTCCCTGGTTTTAGGCATGTAATTTTGAAGACAGCTGGAATCAGGCTCTACCAGCAGTGAAAGACCGAAAAGTTCCCCCAAAGCTCATCACGGGAGGAGTCCACCTCTTTTCACTGCTGCAGAAGCATAAAGCTATATGCTGTAAATTACACCCACCACCACCACAGCCAAGCGAGCACCAGACCGGTGATCTCAGAGGTCACCCAATGAATACGTATATGCATAACCACTGGTCTGACTCAGCAGAGCACTCAAGCATGCAGTTAACTTTCAGCTTGTTCTGAAATGACGCTGGTTTCAAGCCTGCAAACCTTGCTCGAGAGGGACGGACTTCCCAAGGTTTCAAATGGAAGTAGTGAAGAAAAACAGAAAACGGAGAGAAGCAACATACTTGGAATAAAATGGGAAATCTCTACCTCCTTTTCTGCACTTTCACTCAGACACCAACCCAAGCTTTTCTTGGTATTTTAAACTATTTAATTCTTTTCTAGACATTAAATTCTCATGTCTACGTACATTAATTTTCAAAAGTATGATACCAAAACTCCTCCAAAACAGTATCCCCATCTCCAGCACGAGCAGAGTCAAGAAGTACTAAAAACTTAAAAGTTCTGTTTTGACTTCAAAGACCCAAGAGCAGACAGGCAAGTACTTTCTCATAGACAGGTAAATCTCTGATGTACAAGCACGTGCCACAGAGAACCAGCCTCCAAATTTTGTGAGGGCTATGCATCGTTATTTTCTACGGCATAAACAGTGGTTCCAAAAAATGGATTGTAAATCTATGGTCGAGATATGCTCAAAAAGTGCTTTACAGCTCGTCCAGCCTAAGCGCTCTGAAAAACATTGCTGCTTTCATCAGTAAGCAGCTGTTAGTCACCAGTGGAAAGCTGTGTTCATGCATCCAGGAAGGAGTATTTCTGATAGCACTCACGAAATTCTGGTGCCACAGAACGTAAAATGACCATCAGATTTGTTGAGTCAAGAGGTTAGGTTAGCAAAACAAAGTCGAACTACACTGTTTATAAAGAATCTTTGGACAATTTAGGGATTCTGAGCAACTGCTGTGTAACACAAACCCCCTGGGAATAATCAAACTAAGAATTACTTTTGTGGAAAATAGCAAAACATTTTGTTTCAGTATCTCTTCCTTTGTAGTAAGAAAGTGATAAAGAAGAGACTGGATTCCATCTACTAAAACCAATACCATCAGGGTACGTGATATTGGAGAAGAAATGCTATTACTAATAGCAATAGAAAAAGGAGTCTTACCTTCACCCGTGCCTGGGGAGAAAGTATTTCCAAATTCTTGCTGTTTTGGCCTTAAAGACTGTGGGGCTGGCAGTCCTGGGGGCTGTGGGACTTGTAATAAAGGCTTCCCATTTGTAACCACTTGTTTCCTGGGACTTAGAGCAGGAAAGTGAATAGTACTGTCAGCGATGTCGCTCTGAGGAGCTACCCCTCCTCCAAGGGGCATCTTTAAGTGTAGGCTGGCAGACAAGTTTCCAATAGCTGGGCTTGGGGTGCTGCTATTTGAAGATGGGCAGGGCGTTTCTGCATGAACTCTGATAGGTGGGATCTGCTGTTCACTGATCATCCTAGGTCCATGAGGAACACCTGTTGTCCGATGGCTCATACTGCATGACCTCCCATTCATTTTTAAGAAGTTATTGTAATCAAAGTGTGTTTTTATAGACCCACAGCTATGACTGACATCAATCCAAAGTCAGTAAGTAATCCATTGTGTATTACGCCTGTTTAAAAAAATACACAAATAAAAATAATTTATATTGTAGTAAATAAATACACGAAAGAGGACTGCATGACTGTTAACTTTGTGACATTACTGGTAATAAGAAACAAAGCACAAGCACTATATGGTCTGTCAGGAAGAAAGAACAAAGCCAAGCAATGACTTAGAGCTCTACCAGGGACAAAACCTGCCTCTTCAAAAGCTTAAGTTTGCAATAAGGTCAGCTGCCTTCACATTAGCTAAACCAGCCATGAAATTAAGTGAATGGTGACCAAGTGCAAGAAGGCAGCCAGGAGTGAAAAGACTCTCTGGTAGGGAGTTGTCATTAGGGCGAACATGGGTATCACTCCTTTTTCTGCCATCTCCACCATCTATTAGTTAAAATGATGCTGAAAAGCACATCCAGTAGGCCAGTACTCTGCAGATATAGACAAAACAGGAAAGAGATACCCATTCACACTCTAAAGGATGTGCATACAACAAAATGAAGAGGGACCAGCAAAACCATAGAAATGCCTCTTCAAACTCTGTGGCACTTCAGAATAGAAAAGCGTGGCACGAAAGCACAGCACAGAAGCATTCATGAACATAACTGCAGTCACATCAAAAGTAGATGCTTATTGTAAGCCTACAGATATGCTATAATTTAAATGCAGTCATACAGTAGCAAATTTTCAAGGACATTTTTCAAATTATATCAATAATTTTTGAACTCTAATTTTTCATCGCTTATGTTTTCCTGTTATTTAAATCTTGACAGACAGGACTCCTAAGGGGAGGGGTTTGAGAGATCCTTTCAGCCACAACATACCCCAAGGCAGAATCAACTAGATCTAAACATTTCCTGACACAAAAATGATTTGTAGGCAAAAGCCGCACTTGTCAGTGTAAATCACTGGGCTAAGATGTCGCACAGATGGGGTAATTTCAGCTTTAACTCAGCTGAACAGCATATGCCCAACTTTCATCACCAGGTTCATATGCTTAACATTAAGCACATGTTTAAGTCGTTTGTTCAATCATAGACTCAGTGCCTAATTAACTTGTTCAGACAACCAAATTAAGTTGACAGAAATAAAACTGAAGTATGTCTTCAATTACAGTTTTCACTCATGTATACATTTAGGTTTTAATGAAATATTATGATCTTGCTGCAGCAGAACACTGAACTGTAACTTTTACCTTCAGCTCATGAGATTTTCAACACTGAAGCCAATAAGATTATAACCAGTATATTCATGACTGAATTTCATGTAAAGCCTTCATACTCAACCCTTCACTTATTATGATTCTGCAATGTCTCAATTTTCTCTGTGAACTGCCAAAAAAAAAAAACGAACAAAACCCTGTTTATTTTGCAAAACTGCATTCACTTCCAGATTAGAGTAAAAGTCATCTAAGTGTCTGTTAAGACATAGACTCATAGATACTCACACACACTCTTCAGTTAAAACTCACTAATAATGAAAGTCCTGAGCATATTACCTTCAAAGGCAAGAGCAAAATCCCTGCTGACATTAATGAGAGATATGCCCTAACAACACTTAAATGGTCATAAAACATTTAGTCTACATAATATTTCTCATTGTTACATTTTTATATTATGGGAATAAAAACTGTAAAGCATAGCAATTAAAAGCAATATTATTTATTTTCATGCCTGGCTGAAGCATAAATCACTCTCTGCAATTCAACCAAGGACAGGGAGAGCTGAACGTTCTTAAATTCTCAGAGTTTATTTTAAAAGCAGAATGTACCTTGCCCTAACAGAGGTGACTAGATCCTTAGAAAAGGACATAGAAACAAAGGCAGTTGTTTTGCTGGCAAGGCTATACATCATGTCACTATAAATTGCCTACAAATAAAATTCATTCTTGCCTGTAATTCTTGTCTGCAATTTTACCTACATTAGAAAAGTACTGATATAATCAAGAAAAGATTATACATGACAAACGCATTAGCTTTACCCAACAAAAGCACCTTTATTTTAATCAACAGAATAATGTTTCTACATAGCTTACACAGACCTGCCAGCCCTATAAAATTCAGGTCAATATACAACTTATGTTGTTAGTAGGTTGGTGTCCTTTGCTATTCTTCTCTGGTAATATTATATATTACAATAAGTAAGTGTTCTGTGCTATCATTGTCTCAATTTTATGATTGGCTGTTGCTGGTTTTTTTACACTTGACGAAAGGCCTCTGGGCCCGTAATTTCTTTCCTCATGCTAGTAAACTGTATTTTGAACCAAAGAACCTGAAAGTACAAACAAAACAACCTTTTTTGTGAAAGCAGAAACAAGTTAGGTAATTTCTCTACATTTTCTTCCTCTAGTCTCCTTCCTGATTCTATTGTGAAAATGTATAACATTACATTACATTAACATGCAAATCAGCACTTCCTTTCTTCAAAATATTAAAGCACCTTGGAGAGCGTAACTTTTCCCATTTTTTTTAAATTATTATTTTATGGTATTTTTGATGTTATTTACTTGTTCATGAGTGGCTTTTCACTAATTACATTTGTTTAGCATGAACTTCCATCGTGAGGTCAGGACTTTCTTATATCAAAGTCAGAGTGGCCAAACTGATTCAAACCAAAACAATGGATTACCTAGAGCTGCATTAAGGCACATATAACTAACTAAATGTCAACTGGACGTGAATTATACTCTAAAAGTCTAATTGACTTTTGCATCAGATCCATAAATAGCTCCCAATTATAGTTACCTGCAACAGTAAAAAGACATGATAAATTTCTACCTAAAGTAATCTTGGAAATTGTAGGAATACAGCACCAATTACAACAGCTCATTTAGAAATAAGCTTAGAAACCCTGAACAGGGTTGAAGTTTAATGTACAAAGTTAAAACAAAAAAAAAATGCAGAAAAGAACACTATCCTGAGACTGAATGGCTGTGCTGACAAATTCTTTTGTTCTACCAAAGGAACACAAGCACTTGCCACCTTTTAATGAAACATTTCTGCCCATCAGTGACATATTGTAGTGACCTTTTCATGCTCCCATGGATGTTAAAGGAAACACAATTATGTCCACTGCTTCTGAAGTCTCTTTTTTTTAGCCTGACATTACTCAAAGCTCTATGACTCTGCATCTATCAATAACAGTATGACAACATAATTACTCAAAATCCATAACAATGATTCATAAATTCACTTTCAGAAAGCCATGTAGTAAAATTTAAATTCAAGCTGAAGCCCTGGAAAATCCGAACACTAATCCTTCAGAAAGCAAAACAAAAGAAGAATTCACAAATCTGCGCCTGAAGCACTGTATGCCATATAGTCTACTTTCACAGTGCAGTTTTGAAAAGTAATCAGAGTTGGCTTACTGCTTCAGCCACTGAAATAAGGGATGAGATACATTTCAACTTCAATAAAAGCTGAATTACTCCACTGCAGAGATCAGTTTAAGGAATTGTAATAAATGCAGCTCAGGAGACACTTTCACAAAAGTAGTTATCAGACACTGGCACTTCACGGCTTGCGTAGCAAGCACTATCCCAAACCAAAGGAGAAGACTGAAAGACAATGTACCAAACAGTCCCTCCCTTCTATTCTTCCACTTGGAGACGCCTCACCTCTACCACAGCTACCATACACCACAGAAAGCAAACATGAACTGTAGCACCCTCCCTTGGGACTACGCACTCCAAGACTGCCAGTGCCTTTCCTCATCCCCACCATGATCAGAGACAGCCAAGCCTCTCTCCGCGTTCCCCTCCACAATCTTCTTGACGCAAGTCTAGGAAAACATTTACTTCCTTCGCAGGCTGAGCTACCCCAAGGCCACCCAAAGGGGCTACCTCCCCTTAAGCTCTGCTCTCCCCTGCCAGCCCTTCCCTCCGTGCGTGACCAGGGTATTTGGAGCCTCACCTGCCAGCAGCACCGTGGTGAAATACTCAGAAGTCACTGCCTCCCTTGACATCACACCCCTGATGAGTCAATCTGGGTGGACTTGAGGACTGGGATAGAGAGGGGGAAAGGACAGTCACCAAAAGCTACAGGGATGCCTCACCTCAGCCTCACTGACCACTCAGTGTCTACAGAAATGGGACCTTGGAGGTTCCTGAGGTTTTTGTGTCTCACAACTGCTTGCGATAAGGACACACCCTAACATAGGTGTAAACTATCCATTTAACTCCTTTTCCAAAAAGCGCACACACATATAGGGAGTGCTGGTATGACAGCTTCTGTACAGTTACCTGGCTATAGCTTACAGACCAAAGCATGGTAATAAATTCTTCTTGGAAAGGAAAACCATACAGAGATTTAACTAGGGAAAAAAATAATAGCTGAGATCCTGAATTTAGACTTGGAACAATAACATACATTAAGAATCACAGCTGCAATAAAGGAAGCCAGTGTGGCTTCAAAACTGAAGCTACAAAATAAGCTTTTAGAGAATATAAGTTTTTAGAGAATCTCTTCCCCACCCTCCATGCCAGCCAGCATCTCAGAAGTTATGTACTACTGAGAATTACCATCCACTGTTGGTCATTTGTACCCATTTCTTAACAACTGTACTCTTGGACTACAACTAGGGGCTTCATTCCAGACAGCAGTACTCTGGTAATATCACATTTTTCTTAGGCCCAGGTGGTCAGCCAAGGAAAACTAGAAACAGGTCACAAAATCTGAGAGTTTCTAGTTCTCAAACATGGGCAGAATGCCTTCTTGATACAACATCAACAAACAAAGCAAATGAAAGCTAACGGAGGTCCTCTACAGCACTATGAGACAAGCCCCCAAACATGACTGAGTTTCTCAGAGCTAGCGTAATGAAATATACTAATTACTTATTACTTGCATCACTGTAATTCCTAGGAAGATTAGTCACAGAAAGGAATGCCTTTGTGCGAGGGACTGTACAAACACAGAGCAGAGCACAATCACCGATACTGCTGCAACTGCCATCAAAAGGGCAGCCGTTATCAGTGGACAGGATGATGTATATCCCAGTGTAGGTGGGACCAAGCATTTTTACCATTCTGCAAGAAAAATTTTCTCAGGTTTTTATTATGGTAATTAAGATCTCCTAAGCTTTTCCTCTATGAAAGACCGTAAGTGTCAGAGCTGTGCTACTCGAAGTGGTTTCTGTAACAGAACAGCATGAGCTTTCCAGGAGCAACGTTATTCTCATTAGGGCTAGCTACAAACCTCAGACAAGCTGCTTGAAAAACCCCACATAAATCTAGCAGCACTGCGTACCAGAGTCAGAGGCACGCTTTCTGACACCCTGTCAATACTGCTGCAGCATCCCTACCCAGAAACCAAAGGCTCCTGCAAACCCTGTCTCCTGCACCTTTTACTCACGCGGTTGCCCTGCTAGGTTTGCCTATAATGACTTTGGACTTTCAAGGAGCACAGCCACAATTGCTAATGTTGCAACGTCAGCAACTGTGAGAGCTTCAGTGCAAGCAGGACATGGGAAACCACCAACAGTGTCCCCGTGTGAGCCAGTGGCAAGGCAGAGGCACAGGGCCATGGGCACCTGCCCTGCCCTGGTGCCCTCACTGTGACCACCACTTGTGGGGCAGCACCAGCAACCACCACGTGCTGCTGGACAGATGGTCCAGGAGATACCCACCACCACCTTTATTACACCCATGGCTCACCCCCACAGACCTCGCACCTAAAGCGTTACCAGCTTCAGCCAGAGCCAAAAGCTAAACAGGGTCTTGGGAGAGGAGGACACCTGAAAGCTGTGAATTTCAAGTCTGTTAAGTTTACGAGGCTGGAGTTATTAGCAACGCATAGGCCCGCAGATGAGGCAGAACTGTCGCCTTACTGGGCACGACACACCTTGGGGTGTTTTTATTGCCCGTGGGGACGCTGCCTGGACGACGGCCAGCCCCGGGCAAGACACCCCTCGGCATCGGGGCCGTGGGCTTC
>NW_009648250.1:6927998-6949594 GCF_000708025.1 Charadrius vociferus
CTGTGGGGGCGCACAAGGGCGGGAGGGGGGATGTTTCGGAGCCCTCTAAGGGCTGTGGGCCAGCTGGAGGGGAGCCTGAGGGCTGCATGTGGGCTCTGCCGGGGGGGTTGTGCGGGGGCTGTAAGGGGACCTCCATGGGACCCGTCTGTGGGGTGTACGGGGAACTGCATGGTAGGGCAGAGGAGCCGGTAAAGAAGGGGCACAGTGCCTTAGGGGTGAGAAAGGGGAGGAAGGGGCTTGATGGCTGGTGGCACTTTCCTGTGCGTGTCTAAGAAACGTGGAGTGAAGGCAGGGTCTCTTCTCTGTTACAAGGTGGGGATCCTGCTTGCAAGCTCCCCAGGACTAGCAATGGGACAAAGAAAAGTTGAAAGGAAAATATTCAGGTAGCTCTGCTGCCTCCATCCCCTCACCCAGAAAGGTCCTGGGATATTTAGTCCCCAGGCTGATGATCAGCCCCTTGCAGATAACACACAGTTGCAGCCGGGAGGTACACGCCACAGAGAGAACCCATTGCCCAGGAGGAGTCTCCTACACATGGAGGGCATGGCCCAGTAATGAAGCATGTTGGTTGTTTCAGTTTTGGTAGTTTTTATGCCCCTCTGCTGTAACTGGGGAATTGGGAGTGTAGAGGAGGTGAAGAGCAGCTGAAAACGCAGGCTCAGGGAGCAGCAAATTGCCTTATTACAGTAACGGACACGGGTGTGCAGACCTTGTGGCAGGGCACCCCCTCAGCCAAGAAGTCTCCAAGCAGGGGAGCCCACCTGCGTGCGTGGCCACCAGAATAGCGCAGCAGACTCAGGTCCTTCATGCAAAGCAAGATCAGTCCAGCACTTAGAAAAGACATTAATCCCAGTTCTCCAAGAATGAGAGTGACACTATGGCTGTCCCAATGGCCTCTTCCAAGACTAGAGGAGCCTGTATCCCTGCTGCGCTGTTGAGAGCAGTAGGAACACCGTCATGGTGTTCCCAGATCACTGGGGTCCTCAAGGCCAGTCTTGATCTCCTTAGCTGAATAAGCTCTTCTGAGCTAAAGCTCCTTTGCCATTCACTCATATTACATCAAATTAATGTGACTGCGAAGTTGATTGCACGTTCTTTACACACCCAGAAAACATGGTGATGTTGAGGCTTCAGGCTTTCTTGCAAGGTTACAAGAACTTGTAAGGTTTCCAGTCTTTTTGTTCCTAAGTGTATGGATGCTTAGGCAGTGAGTCACTTCTAAATGAAATTACTATATATAGCATATTTAAAACAAAAGTATTTGTAAGCTATGCCTCACTTTAAAAAGCGTATTAAAAGAAATGACAACTGAAGAATGGGTCTTTACCACGTGAAAGCACAAAATTTACTTGTGAGCCCAATGAGTTAAAATACCCATTTTGTTTACTGTCTCTTTATTGGTACCATATGCCAGAATTTTTTATGCAATTATATTTTAATTGGAACTCATCACTAAAAATTTCAAGGATTATCCCCAGACTGACACAGTAGCCACTGTAATGATTGTGGTAGACTCGCATTGCAAATGAGTAATACAGGCTTAGCCAACAAAAAAGGCTCATTAAAAAATGGAAATTGTCAAAACATTCATTATAATTCAAATCTACCAAAGCAACTAAATAAACAATGAATTTGCTTTAAATAATTGGTTTAAATAAATACTGATGATGCTGTCAGAAACCAAATCTGACAGCCATTAAAAAAATCTATTTTCTTTATTCAGTCAGTGATGGATCCTGGTACTGTACCACCTTGAGAAATGCATAGTCTAAAACACAAGGCAAAGGCAGCCTTTGCACTCAGGATAAGAGTTTTTGCTGTCGTGGTTGAAGCCCACTGAGAAGTATCTTGAGCAGGGAACAAAGAGGACAATGAAGATCTATTACCAACATTAACGTTAGACGCTGCAACTCACGTCTGAAGATCATCCTTAATTTTTGATGTGCTCAAGAAGCAAGTGAAGTTTATGCAAAAGAAACCAGATAAGACTACTAAATATACTAAAAGTGCATACATCCAAAGTTTTCTTAGTGGGTAACACCATTGCACATTCATAGCCATCAGTATGAGCCCGTACTCATTCCACACACAAAGCATCTATCCTGATGATGAAATGGTTATGCCTTAGTCTCTCAGAAAACTACTACTCTTTATTATATTAAACTTATTTTTCTCTATCGCAAATTTTCTCCTCTCTAGCTAATACCACCTATCTAATGGAGGTAGTGGACTCAGAAAAAGATACACTAAAGTTCACTGTGTCAGAATCCACAGCAGCATCTGTGAACTTACTCTGTCACTCAGTCAAGACCTGGGGGTAAAAACTGTGTTTTGTCACTCCAGTCCCAGCTAATTTTTCTTAGTTTGGTAAAATCGTTTAGTTACCTCTCAAGGAAATGTATAGTTACATACTGTATGAGGGTACAGTGAGTCTTTAAATTAAGCCTTCAGTTTACAAACTGTCGAACTCAGAAGCGTTTTTCCAAACATTTTTTTGAGGGAAAAAAGTGCTCTCTTTCTTCTTTTTCTGTGTCCCCCCGCCCCTTACAGGCTGTTGAAATAACACAGTCTCCAACAGTTCCACTGCAGTCTCCTTCTAGCCTGATTCTGGTTGTGTTATGACATTTGGTTTGTTGTCCAAAAGAGTGTTACTACCAGGCATACTGGAAAAGACACACCTGCTCTTATAAATCCTTATCTCTTTTGTCCTAGAGAAAGACCCATCTTTCTGGGTGAGCCTTGAAAGGAGATGGTGAGTGGCTAAAGATGTCTGACAGGAGCTCATTCAAGGGGGAGAAACTGCATGAAGAGGAGATTATTTATTCTGTTTACTGGTGGTTTTGGAGGGCTTTTTGAGTAAGGGAATGACTGTCTGGCCAGTGAAGCATAATTTATGGGAAGTCAAATTATTTCCTTCAGTGGCCAGAGGAAAGCTATTGTAGCAGAAGGAATAGAGAACAAGGAACATGACAACCTGAGAATACAGCTGGGTTTAGTTTTCCTTGTCTCTGTATACCAGCAGCATCAGTATTGAGTTCTTAGGAGAGAAAACTAAGTAGAAATATTATAAGACAAATTAGTTTTGTTGCATTTTTGTAGCAAGATTAAAAAAAAATGGTTTGGACCCCAATACCTTGGAAACAGTGGCAGTCAGTTTAACTGGAGGACAAGAACTGGAGGACAAGATCACCTCTGAAAATAAAAAGAATCCAAGAGAGTAGCTAGAATACAAGGATACTTGGTTAGAGACAACTGACAGAACTAGAAGGGTTTGCCACGTCATGCCTCAGACATACTGACTAGAATGAACCTAAGTTTGAACATTCACTTCTCAGATAGAAACAGATACGCAGAAGATTTTTCGAGATGTTTTTGTGGCAACTGATAAAAAATATCTTACTAATGAACCATTTTGGTCTAATTCTTCAATTTTTCCTCAGATCTTCCATTTTGTATCTATTCTATTTTCAGTTACTGTGTAACTGAGAACAATATTTTTGGTAGTTAAGGTGACATGACAAAAAACTAATCACTGAATTGCGTCTTGAATAATATAACGTATAACAGGCACCTTGTGCTGACACTAATATATTCAAATATCATAGAATTGGGTTTTCATGATTTAGCTACAAAAGCAAGTCTTGCACCTCCCCCATCGCAGCTTAGACTGACTGCCTGGTGAGAAGGAGCTCTGCAAGGGCGCTCTGTTTGCCATCATCCATGGTCTAGCATCCCAGGGCTGATACCTCTTTCTGTTTAGTATGAAGGTGCAGCAGAGCAGGTAGGGGCTGGAGATCAGAGGTTTGAAGGAACAAATCAGGTATTATGGCCGTGAGTTCTGGGGCCAGGTCCTTTTTCTTCATCTTTCCGACCACAAGGCACAGGTTGCATTTACTTGCTCTTCATATGAGACCAGGGAGGGCTGTCTGACACCATCATGACACAGCAGGGCCGCAGAGCTTTGTTTTCTGTAATGCTTGTTTTCTGTTTGGTTTTTTGTAATTTTATTTCCAATTTCTATATTCAGATTTCATAAATAATTCTTTTGTAGTGTGTTTTACTTGCCGCACAGGAGACAAGGCAATATATTTCTCCTCCCCGTCACAACACACTAACACTATGAAAGTATATTGCTAAGATTTCCAAAGCTACTAACAGCATCTAGAGATCCTTACAAGAAATTAGTTCCTCTTCTTGCAGCTCCAGCAACTCACCCTGCACTGTGATGTGAAGACACACATATATAAAGACCGTCCCATTCACATTTTTAAATGTTAGCTGGCAGGTGGAGAGAAAGCTGTCTCTGAAATAAATATTTAAAAATATATGCATTCTACTTACCTCCTCAAATAAGCAGAGTTTGATTCTCCAGTATTCTTATACAGACAAAACTGATGCTGGTAAAAAGGATTCATTTAACTAAAATGTAGACCAAGTACATGTGGTACAAACATACATGCAGAACTGTTTCAGAAGAATGCAATCACTTTGTATAATAGCATGTGGAAAAACAACGTAACTGTTTAAGGTCAGAAGCTAAAATTATTGGATGAAAATTAATTGCAGGGGAGTTCTACGTTCCTACAATGCACCTGAAGAAACTGGAACTAAGAGTGATGAGTGGAATAAACTCTCCAACTCTCATAAAAATTTAATCAGGGAGAAGACTGCAATGCAGTTTACCTAACATAGTCAGATACCAATAGTTATCAGACACTTTTTACTTGGTTTTTCATACACTGGGGTTCAGGTCACAAGGTCTGAACATCATGTACCTGAACACACAAGTGAAGAGAACAGAGGGACCACATTTGCCTGGGAACTTCAGTCTTCATGCCTGAACAGAATTTGAAGTCAAATTGAGTTTGATGTTGGACCAAATTATAGTAAACCAAACACGCCTAATTTCTATTCAGACAGTGTAAGATATTTCAGTATCAAGAGCTGGCATGAGTTCCATTCCATTCCCTTGTATCTACTAATGACTGACACTGCTAGAATTAGCCTTATATGTAGGACGCTAATTGAGAGTGAAGTAAGAAGCAAAGAAGGAAATTTCCCACAGTCCATCTAGAAACCTTAGAAGAAAATGCAGCGATAAAGTGGAACTACTGTTTGTCCTACAGTAAGACCTTCTGATATTAATAATGACTTCTTTTGTAGGCCCCAGCAATTTAAGATTGAACAGCTGATAAGCACAATGTTGAAACTCACTTTTCTTGTTTGGGAGAGTAAGCATTTTATTAATCACTCTGTGGTATGCACATAGCACTGCAATTTTTATCCTACTCTTGTTTCTGTGCCTACTTACTTCAACACTGATTTTTAATGTTGAGTTATACTTCATACCCTGTAATAGATACCTACATGTATGTAGTTACCCTTCATCACTGTAGTAGCTTGGGATTTCCACCCAAGGAACTAATGTAGTTCAGAAAATACTGGTGGAAAGCACATTAAAAAGTAGTTCCTTAGTCAATCAGATGTTGAACTATTCACCCCAAACCTGCAATACCCACATGCATGCCTGCTCATGGACAGGTCTGTTGCCTCCTTCTATGTAATGAGCTTCCCGTGGCAATACTATACATGCAAGTATAGTACATGAAGCAGTAGCTTCATGGATGTGCCTCCCCCAAACCCTTTTCGAAATTCCATGTCAGCATTGGGAAGAGACTCACTGACTGCTGGACGTAACCCCCGATCTTCAGAAGTCTGCCTGCTGACAGCAGGAGAAAGTTCTTATGCTCCTTTCAGACTAAGGTAAGTCCAGTCTGACTATGCCCAGGTAGCATAGGTTTTGTTCCAAGCCACAGAAGGGAGAACAAGAGTGGGCTGTCACTTCAGTAAACTGATTTGAGATGACCACTCACCTTTCCTTTGTTTCTCTCATGTCTTCTGCTTCTGCACAGTTGAATATACTTCCTAAAGAGTACTTTCCTACTTGGTGTCAGATAAAGACTCCTATAGTCTTTACTGATGTTAAATCAAGGTCAGATATACGGCTGGTCACACAATATTCTCCAAAGTTTGTGTTTAGACAAGTGTTAGAAAAAAGAAAGATGTCTACATGCTAGCCAAGCGTCAAAATACTGACTTTCCTGACTTCGTTTTCACAACAGTACACACTCATATTCCCAACCCTGTTCATATAACTGTATACACATATCTTCACATTTAATTACCTCTAAGTACAGAGATATAGTGAATTAGAAACTCAGACCCTAAATCTTGCCTTGATTTTGTGTAAAGCAACACTAACAGCTTCTCTCTTTTTATCCATTTGTAAAATGGTTCTAAAACCAGCCATGGTGATCTAGAATCATAGAATCATAGAATTGTCTAGGTTGGAAGGGACCTTGACGATCATCAAGTCCAACCATCAACCTAACACTACCATAACCACCACTATACTATGTCCCTAAGCACCATGTCTACCCATCTCTCAAATACCTCCAGGGGTGGTGACTCCACCACTTCCCTGGGCAGCCTGTTCCAATGCTTAACAACCCTGTTGGTGAAGAAATTTTTCCTGATATCCACTGTAGATCTACCCTGGTGTAACTTGAGACCATTTCCTCTTGCCCCATCACTTGTTACTAGCAAAAAGAGGTTGATCCCCACCTCTCTACAACCTCCTTTCAAGTACCTGTAGAGAGCAATAAGGTCTCCCCTCAGCCTCCTTTTCTCCAGGAGAAAACAACCCCAGTTCCCTCAGCCACTCCTCATAAGACTTGTTCTCCAGACCACTCACCAGCTTCATTGCCCTTCTCTGGACGTGCTCCAGCACCTCAATGTCTTTCTTGTGGTGAGGGACCCAAAACTGAACACAGTACTTGAGGTGGGGCCTTACTCGTGCAGAGTAAAGGGGAATGATTACTTCCCTAGCCCTGCTCGCCACACTATTCCGGATACAGTCTGGGATGCCATTGGTCTTCTTGGCCACCTGGGCACACTGCCAGCTCATATTCAGCCGTTTGACAACCAACACCCCCAGGTCCTTCTCCACCAGGCAGCTTTCCAGTCATTCCTCCCCAAGCCTGTAGCATGGCATGGGGTTGTTAAGACCCAAGTGCAGGACTCGGCACTCAGCTGTGTTGCACTTCATACCATTAGCCTTGGCCTATCGATCGAACCTGTCCAGATCTTTCTGTAGAGTCTTCCTACCCTCGAGCAGATCAATGCTCCCACCTAACTTGGTGTCATCTGCAAACTTACTGAGGGTACACTCGATCCCCTCGTCCAGATGATTGATAAAGATATTAAACAGGAGTGGCCTCAACACTGAGCCCTAGGGAGCACCACTTGTGACTGGATTTAGCTCCATTTACCACCACTCTGGGCACAGCCAGCCAGCCAGTTTTTTACCCAGCGAAGAGCCATGAGCAGCCAGTTTCTCAAGGAGAATGCTGTGGGAAAACATATTGAAGGCTTTACTGAAGTCCAAGTAAACAACATCCAAAGCTTTTCCCTCATCCACTAAGTGGGTCAGCTTGTCATAGAAGGAGATCAGGTTTGTCAAGCAGGACCTGCCTTTCATGAACCCATGCTGACTGGGCCTGGTCACCTGGTAGCAGTTCTGCTGACCCCTCTCCTTGCTTCTCCAAGAATTGAAAACTCTATCGTCTCATGATCACTATGCCCAAGACAGCCTCCAACCATCACATCCCCCAGAAGTCCTTCTCTGTTTGCAAAGAACAGATCCAGCAGGGCACATTCTGCAGTTGGCTCACTCACCAGCTGTGTCAGGAAGTTATCCTCAACAGACTCCAGGAACCTCCTAGGCTGTTCCCTCTCTGTTGTGGTGTATCTAGTACTACAATCTTTACTTAATTCCACTTCAGTTTTGTATTCTAAACTGCAATAGTGTGCATTACACAAACAACATGTAGCCATTGCTAATTCCTTATTATACTAAGTTGTGCTTGTTAAAAGGACCCTAAGCAGGAAAGAGCAAAACCAGGTCACATGCACCACTCTTGCTAGGGATATGACATGTCTCAGAAGTGATCAAAAATCCACAAATGCACCTGAATTTGTTAGTAAGCTATGGCTTATTTAGTGTGACATCGTTAAATTTGGTGTATTTTTAATTTAACACTTTAGTATTCTGCACTGCACAATTGCAGAAACATAGTTTCTGTAAAAACATTGAAATTGGACAAGTGTCTTCTTTGATAATAATTTCAAAAGTACAAGAAACTTTTAGAAACCCATTATCTCAAAATTCTGTATTTTTCCAGTCCCGAAGTCTTATAGCTTGACTGTGGTTCAGCACGTTTGCATTACAGCAAATGTTGCAGATTAGATCCTTCTATTTTAGTTTCTATTTTCAGATTTTTACACCTATGTTCAGGCTATAACCCTGAGAGGCGATAGTGGAAAATACTTACCAAGACATCTAGGCAACAGCATGAAACCAAATGTTCAGGCAATGAACTTGAAAATACATCTTAGTCACTTCAGATTTTAAGTGCTTCCTGATGCATTTTTACTTATTATTTCTTATACTACATGAAATTCTGCTCTAAGATATGCTTGTGTGCTTCACTAACTTCTGTGAGCCTGACAGTACAAATCCATACACATAAGTGATTTAGGTACACTTCTATCCATTTTCTCCACATTGCTAAAAACATACTCTTATCCTTCTGATATGCTGCTTTTTTATGTATTTAATTTACTCTGTAAGAACACTTAAAGCTCCCTTTTAAAATCTCTTCATTCAAAGCACAAGTTACTAATTATCTGTGCTCTGTAACTGAAGGATTTTGCATTCACAGATTTAAGATGGAGCTGACTTGGAAAAATGGCATTGTCAGAAAAATTCTACAATATAAGGATTAGAGAAACAAATCTGGAAAACTTAAGCTTTTGGAGAAGAATCTTCCAAGCTCTCCAGAGAAGTGCTGTGATACTTAATGACATCTCCTACCTTTTGTTTTCTACGTTGCCACTTACACCTGTAATAAAGACAGAGTCCTGACTTTCAGAAACTCATGTAAATCATTTATTGTGCAGCTGAATTTAGACTGCCTGTTGTTGCTGTGTTAGATGCAAAGTGTAATATGTGCTAAAATGGTTCTTTTTTTTTCTGACAACTCTGAGAACACATAATGTTGCATAGCCTTGGGATACATAAATCGTTGTGGAAAAAGTTGACAACACAGAGAAACAGGAAAATTAAATACCAACAAACTTTAAAAATCATTGTGTCACCTTTTTCTTTCCTATTAGCATCCGAGAGCTTTGGCACAAGCTATTTTTTTCAAGAAGAGGTACCATATCTCTAGAGAACAATATATGTACACACCTATACACATATATACACTCAAGAATCCAATCAAAAGTAATCATATCAATGTCTAAGGCAAGCCTGTACCCATTAAAATAAAACAATATTGCATGTCAGTAAAAACTGGCAATACTTTTGAATACTTACATTGCATTGCATTGCTCATCTGATCTTTTTTTTTTCTGGAGTTTTCACAGCACTGCATGTTACTATTACAGGGAAATATTTCTGAGACCTGAAAAAGTAATTGAATTGGTTTGGATTTCAATAGGAAAAAAAAATATTTAAAATTAAGCAAGTTTTAAATGTTTAGCTAGATTGCAAGCCACAATTTTCTGTGGCTCACAAGGTAGAAATGCTAGAACAGAAGGAAAATACAAAAAGAAATGCAGTCTAGTTAGAAAGCACAGGTGAACTGAAGCGCTTTCCTCAAGCTAATGATTTTTCAGAGCATATGTATTTGTGTACTGGCACAGATCAAAACCTGACCTCTCAAGTAGATGCTCATTAACTTTCATTTCAGAGCCACAAATACATTCATAGTTGCTTCTCAACTCAATGTTATAGGGGCTGGGAGAGGGGAAACGGCTGCATGCCTCTTCATCCAGCCTCCCGCCTTTGCCAGGTATATTTGTGCTGTTCTGGGTTCCTTGCTCCATGGAATATATTGGCCCAGTCAGGACTATCTTACAGGCCCTGATATTATTGGGAAGGAAATAAAGTAAGAAAAAGGCACCCCAACATGAGAATGAGGCACAGGGTCTTATTTACTGAGAGCTTGGTGTCACATTTTTTCACGCAGGTCTTACTGGAGCTCCCAAAAACCCGTGCTTTCAAATACCACACCACCTCAGGGCTTAATAGAATGAAATTTTACTCTCCTTTCTCTCTGCTTTGGATGAGGTATTTTGGAAGCTGTCCAACTATTAAAGTTCAGTGGTAAATCTTTTCAAAATTACAGATTAAACTAATAAATTAGTAATATAAACCGCATGGAAACAAACCCCAGCCACCTCTGTCTTCAATTGCCATATGGTAATCACAGCTTCTAAGATCATTTCTGTTACATGGCATAATAAGATCATTAAGTGATTTCTTAGATTCCTATGATTATTCAGCTCAAGACAGAGCAGCTGTTGTAACATAGCTTCACTCTGAGATTAGTCTGCTTCTTACTATACACCCTTTACTGTATGGACAACAGAAGACGCTGATAGCTCAAATAACAGACATAAAATCAGTGGATTTATTTTTGGCTGATATTCAAGCATGACAGACTCTGGAGTCACCTTTTGTTATTATAAAGTGGCTGTATTCACGTATCTTTTTTCAAGATTCTGCACGTCACTATACATTCAGGTGTTTTCTATACTCTAAAGAAAATCAACAACCGGAGGGGTTTATTAGTAAGAATCACAGAATTATAGGATGGTTCTAGTTGGAAGATCATGTGGTCGAAACTCCCCATCATGAGCAGGGACATCTTTCACTAGATCAGTTTGTGAACACATGACCTTGGACACTTCCAATGATACAGTGTCCACAACTTTTCTGGGTAACCTGTTCCAGTGTGTCACCACCCTCATCATAAAAAATATTTTCCTTATGTCCAATCTAAATCTACCCTCTTCAGTTTAAAACCATCGCCCCTTGTCCTACCACTACAGGCCTTGGTAAAATGTCTCTTTCCATTTTTCTTATATGGCTCCTTTATATATTGATAGGCCACAATAAAGCCTTACGGAGCCTTCTCTTCTCCAGGTGGAACAATGCCAACTCTCTGCCTTTCCTCATAGGAGACATGTTCCATCCTTCTGATCATTTTCATGGACCCACTCCAACAGGTCCATGTCTTTCCTGTGCTGAGCGCTTCAGAGGTGGTCGCAGTACTTAAGGTGGGGTCTCACCAGAGCAGAGTTACCTTCCTTGACCTGGTGCCCACACTTCTTCTGATGCAGCCCAGGATGCGGTGGGCTGCGAGAACATATTGCTACTTCGTGTCCAGCTTTTCATCCACCAGTACCCTCAAGTCTTTCTCGGCAGGGCTACTCTCAATCCCTTCATCCTCCAGCCTGTATTGATACTGGGGTTTGCCCTTACCCAGTTGAAGACCTTGCACTTGGCATTGTTGAACCTGAGACTCACATGGGCGCACTCCTCAAGCCTGTCAAGACTCCTCTGGAGGGCATCCCAGCCCTCAAGCAGATCAACTGCGTGACTCAGCTCCTTGACACCATTTTACCTTATATCACAGAAGGCCTGAATTTCATCCCAGACTGAGGTCTCTGGCAGTTTTAGAGGGCCAGAATCCAAAAGTCACATCTAGAAGGAGGCACAAATGTCCAAGGGATCAGCTGTACATTTTCTGACTATTCGTGAGCAAGCCTTAGAAATTGATGTGCCTCACATTCCCACAGGGAAATCAGATTTCTATGGCTCAATTTGTCCATCTAGACTGTTGGCTTTTTAAGGCAGGAATACATCTTACCACATGTCTAGAGTTTGACCAGGGTCACTCTGAGAGGTGGTGAAGCTCTAATCCCTGGACTCACACATAGTAAAACAGAGTTCACACAGTCTATCCAAGCACTGGTTGCAGTGCACCACCAGAGCCAAAGCTAGGGCTTCCATCAGCTCATGAATCAAGAAGGTGCGGAATCAAACACCATGAGGCCCTAGTCTGGCAAACCTGTATGTGCTCCCGTAGTATAAATTTTTAAAAAACTAATGTAGGATGTAGAAAGAAGCATGAACTGGGCTTTTTTCCTAAAGCTTATTTCAGTGGTTTAGAAACACTGTTCCTAAAACAGTGTCATGGGAAAAGAAGGACCATATCTTCCTTCACCCCTTGTACTCCAACACTGCAGATAAACACTTAAATACTAATCTGATAAATAAACCCATTATTAAATATAGTCACGTTGCTGGTAAGTGAGGGCTAACATTTGACAGAACTGTTTTCCTAAAATGCAATCATTCAAATGTTGAAACTGTTTTTTCAAAGGTACTATTAGCATTTTTCACTTTATTTCACCACTCTTAAGTATTACCAAACAATAAAAATCTTTCACAAAAAATCATAGAAACAATGTCACAGACATCTTTGAAACTACAGATCAGTGCAAGGCAGGAGAAAATAAGAAATTCAAGATTGTGTGAGTTTTATCCTAACTTAGAGTTCAGGGTCCATCTTTAAAAAGCAGAATGACCTGGAGTCCTAATTATTTTTTTTTTTTTCTGGCGTAGAGAAGTTGTCAAAACAATGCTTGCTAATGCCTTGCTCTCATAGTTACATGGAATCTGTCTATGAAGAATACATGACCTTTTTATTTGTCATTGTGCAAACAGGCACGAGGTATCAATATTGTTTATAGACAAAGAGCCTTCAGGCTGCATTCAGTGTTAGTATGACGGTATTGCAAAACAGCATTGCTGTTGCCTCAGAAGTGGGCTTGCAGTGACCTCTGTAGGACAGACCTGAGACAGTGTCCATTCATGCTCCAAACTCACTTTTGAGAAGTCATAATCATGCTGGACACAGCTGCAGGTTCTCCAGCCTAATCACGGCGCGGATATTCTGCCTACCTATACCAAGATAAGAAACTGCTGACCTTCAGCCCATGATACCCCACGTGCCTGACAACTCTGTTGTGGCAGTGTGGGAGATACCTCCCTGGAACCTTTAGACGTGTAAGTACCAGTTGTGACTACTCTAAGGTTTCTGAAGAATAATTTCTGTGAAACCACCTGTTTTTCTAGGTTTCAAGGTTTACAGCATGCAGAGATCCCCTGGTAACCGGGCTGTGGCTCAGCTGTCACAGCTATCACAACCACTGACCACACAACATTCACTTCAGTCTGTCTGTTGAGATCATTTCTTTAGTAACTGTGCTGCAAGACAGAGAGTTTATGCAAGATAAAGAATATGTTGATCTCTGGCCTCTTGAGCATTTTTGACAGAGCAACACTGTCTACCTGTTCCTTCACATAAAAGGCAATGGGGAGAAAGCAAAGGTGAAAACATCGAGTACTCCACAGACTTCCAATCCCAGTCCAAGTTTCTAAACCAAAGACACAAAATTAATTCCCTTAATTAGTGTTCTTAGGGAAAATCTCTTGACTCGTTCAGAATTTGTGCTCCTCACTGATCCAGAAAAACTGCAGTAAACGGTTAATTTTTATGACTATCCTATGCGCAGGACAGCCTTAGGGTTGATCATCTGGGAAACAGCATTGCAGCAAAGAAGCCTAGCCATGTTCTTGGCTGTACTATCAAAGGCGCAGACAGCAGGTCCATCCTGCCCTGGACTTCTGAGGTGGCTCTGGGTTGCTGGTTCCAGTTTTGGATCACCAACAACACAGGGAAGACTTGCATACACTGGACCAAGTTCAGCAGAGGCCCCCAGCCCTCTGTCAACCTGGAAAAGGGATGGGAGATTTGGAGAGATCTGTTGCTTCTTCAACTTCATAGAATCATAGAATAGTTTGGGTTGGAAGGGACCTTTAAAGGTCATCTAGTCCAACCCCCCTGCAACGAGCAGGGACATCTTCAACTACATCAGGCTGCTCAGAGCTCTGTCCAGCCTGCCGTAGAATGTTTCCAGGGATGGGGCATCAGCAGCCTCTTTGGGCAACCTGTTCCAGTGTTTCACCACCCTCATTGTAAAATATTTCCTTTGTCCTATCACAACAGGCCCTACTTAAAAGTTTGTCCCATATTATAAGCCCCCTTTAATTACTGAAAGGCCGCAATAAGGTCTCCCTGGAGCCTTCTCTTCTCCAGGCCAAATAACCTCGACTGTCTCAGCCTTTCCTTACACAGGAGAGGTGTTCCATCCCTCTGATCATCTTCGTGGCCCCCCTCTGGACCCGCTCCATCAGGTCTATGTCTTTCCTGTACTGAGAATCCCAGAGCTGAATGCAGTGCTCCAGGTGGGGTCTCTTACCAGAGCAGAGTAGAGGGACAGAATCACCTTCCTCATTCTGCTGGCCACGCTTCTTTTGATGCAGCCCAGGATACAGTGGGCTTTATGGGCTTCAAGCACACATTGCCAGTTCATATCCAGCTTTTCATCCACCAGTACCCCCAAGTCCCTCTTAGCAAGGCTGCTCTCAATCCCTTCCTCCCCCAGCCTATATTGATACTGGGGATTGCCCTCACCCAGGTGCAGGACCTTGGACTTGGTCTTGTTGAACCTCATGAGACTCACATGGGCCCAATTCTTGAGCTTGTCCAGGTGTCTCTGGATGGCATCCTGTCCCTCAGGGATGTCAACCACACCACTCAGCTTGAAGTCCTCTGCAGACTCGCTGAGGATGCACTCAATCCCACTGTCTGTGTCACTGATGAAGATATTAAACAGTACTGGTCCCAGTACAGATCCCTGAGGGATACCACTTGTCACTGATCTCCATCTGGACATTGAGCCGTTGACCACTACCCTCTGGATGTGACCATCCAACCAATTCCTCATCCATCAAACAGTCCATCCATCAAATCTATATTTCTCCAGTTTAGAGAGCAGGATATTGTTGGGGGCCATGTCAAAGGCCTTACAGAACTCCAGACAGATGACACCTGTAGCTCTGCCCTTGTCCTCTGTTGTGGTCACTCCATCATAGAAGGCCACTAGGTTGGCCAGGCAAGACTTGCTCTTGGTGAAGCCATGCTGGCTGTCTCAAATCACCTCCCTGTCCTCCATGTGCTTTAGCATAGCTTCTAGGAGGATCTGTTCCATGATCTTCCCAGGCACAGAGATGAGGCTGACAGGTTGGTAGCTCCCAGGGTCCCCCTTTCTACCTGTTTTAAAAATGAGTGTAATGCTTCCCTTTTTCCAGTCACCAGGGACTTCACCTAGCTGCAACGACTTTTCAAATATCATGGAGAGTGGCTTTTGGAGTGACCTATCCACCCCACTCTGGGATGCATCTCGTCAGGTCCCATAGACTTATGTATGTTCATTTTCCTCAGGTGGTCCTGAACCTGATCTTCTCTTAAAGTGGGAGGGACTTTGCTTCCCCAGTCCCTGCCTTGCACTCCATCCACTCGAGAGGTGTGGGAAGAGAGGTTGCCAGTGAAGACTGAGGCAAAAAAGCTGTTGAGTACCTCAGCCTCATCCATTGTTACCAGTTTGCAGTCATGTTCATTGGGGAATATGCTTTCTCTGATCTTCAGCTTCCTCATGGGAGGATACAGAGAAGGAACAGCCAAACTCTTTTAAGAAGTGCATATCAATAGGTGAAAAAAAAGAGACACAAGCAGGAACATACAAAGTTCAGACTAGAAATAAGTAAAATTTTTTTCACCATAGATGTGGTCAAACACTCTAGAAGAGAGAGGTTGTGGAGTCTGTCTACCTGTGCAAGCCAGTGAGTAACTTGCTGTAGTTGACCATGGGGGTTGGACAGGGTGATCTCCAGAGGTGCTGACCAGCTTCAGCCACTTGTGGTTATTTGAAATGGCTTCTACACAAGATCATGCCAAGAAATTCAACACTGAATTTTTCAATTTGCTGAATTAGCGCAAACCCAGAAAAAACAATACCTATGCAGTTCCTAACTCCAGATTCTCAGAACAGAAATGCTGCACTGGCAAGTACTATGTTGTGAAATGCAAAAACTTCAGGCAGCACTCAGAATTCTGAGACTGTAAATGACTAAGAGAAAAAATTGTAATTACCATGAGCAGACACTCATTTTCCATGACGATACCATCAAATATACTGAGTCTTGAACTGAGACACCTGTATCAATCTTGCCTTTACTTCAAACAATATTGATCTTGAAAGATGTCATGTCAGGGCTGAAAAAAAATAGAGTTAATAGGTGTAGTTAAGTGCTTTTTATGTTGAGATCACATCAATTAATAGCAATACAGGTGGCAAAAGGATAATCTCTATTTACAGATTAAAAGCCTGGCTGAGCCTGGCTGTATTTACAGCCTCTCTCAGCAACCTTAAGGTTAATACTGCAGTCTTTGCCTTGAGAGCTACCAATGAGCAGCACTTAAGCAGTCATCTGGAAGATTAACAGGAACAGAAAAAGCTGCTTTCTTGCACTAGCACTTATCTCACAAGTTCACATCATCTGCTTCACAAAATACATTGCTATTCCCACAGCAAACCAGGTGATCATCTTGCCAAACTAGGAACAGGAAGCATACTAGGAAGAAGGGTTTCCTGCACCACACAGGAAAGTACTGCCTGAAAGTTGTTAGAGAAGACCATGTATCTGTTCTTGAATCAAACCATGCCTCACCACCTCCACAGACAACCACAGCAACACCAGCACTGCCCATCCAACAATCTGGATTTCACAGCCTACCATGTTTTCCTTTCTGCCCAGAGTCCCAGTTGAGCCTTACCAACACAGCCCAAAACAACTCCAATTTCCTAATCAGCCATCAAGGCAGAAGCCCACAATGACATCCACTGAACACAGCCTGCTTGCATGACTTGTACTGCAAGAACAGAGTTGCTTCATACCATTTTTCTCCTCTCCAGCTCCTGTGTAGGACACTACCTGGTCCCCCCCAAGCATATCACTATCCACTCTCCCATTGGAAACAGAAGGCAATAAGCTCTTCACACAGCTGTTGCTCACCTACATTGAGACCTACAGACCAACTGAATAATAAGGCATTTTATCTGAATAAAATATAGGCCCAGGCCTCCCCATACTTTCTCACAAGTTAGTCAGGGCTCCACATACAAGAGCTGACTGGTGGAGAGGGGTGTCCCAGGTTGTGTATGAAAAAAGTGACCTGGGAACAGCCAAGCTCTAGAAGACTTTGGTAGACGTTGGGTGCCGATAAATCTGTCTTCATACTGTCGTACTTTGCTAGCTACTTCCTTTACTGTTGGTGTATCAGCATCAGATCCTCCCCAGATCATTGCTGACAATGTGTGGGAACACGTTGATGGTGCACTCTGTACAAACTTTCTCAGCACAGATCGTTTGCATGGCATTTCATTGGGGTCTACAATCACTTACCACTCACTGTAAATCACCTCTCGCACAGACAGTTCTCTCAGGTACTTAATATCTTTTTCCATGCTGGTCCATTTGCTTGGATGGCATTCGGTATCATCCTTAAAGGGATACTTGCCCTTTATGGCTGACACCAGCCGCCCCAGTTTTTCTTTCTCTCAGTCGCTTTATCGATACCTCCATCCCTAGCCAGGTTTCCCAACTGCCTTGCTCTTCCGCTGTTCAAGTCTACAGTACCAGCCCCATTGTCCCAGCATTGGAGTAACCAGGAGATAAGTGTTTCGCCTTCACGACGACTAAAGTCCTTCCTCACATTTTGCAAATCCTTCATAGAGAAGGATTTAACAAGTATCTGTACATCTGAGTCCTCCACTTGCGTTGACACTGCCCGCGAAGGACCCTCTCCTGGATCTGCTTTTGAAGGACCTTCTCCTGCATCTCCATCAGAACTCTGTCCCAAGCTATCTGGCTTGAGCTGGCCCTTGTCGTAAGGGGCAGGGGAACGAGCTGACCTCTTTTTCTGCTTCCTGGTCACCAGAGCAACTTGTATCGGTTCTGATGGAGTCTGAGTAGCAGTGGTACATGCTGTTGGAGCAGCTGGAGTAGTGACAGTGCTCATTGTCAAGGCTGGAGTAACTTTTGCCTGAACAGGCAGCAGCATGGCCTTTAGCACTACAGGTGTGGGGGGCAGCCAGTGCCGGTGCAGCAGACAGCGGTGTGGCCTTTCCCAGGGGCTGCAGAGTGACCTCTGCCAGTGCAGGGAGCGGCGGGGCTGGTGCTGGTCAGGGGTGGGGGAGCGGTGCTGGGGATGCAAGTGGCAGCGGCACATGTTACCCTGTGGCTACGCCTGCACCAATGCTTCGTGAGAAACCACCCCCGCACCACACTCAGGAACACCAACAGCAAAATCACGATCTTAAGAAAGTAACAACCCTCACTGAAGCAGCCCGAGAGGTTTCCATCCTCCTGCTCCGATGGTTCACTTTGGTGTGAACATCAAAGGGCAAAGTACACTTTCCCCAGGTCAAACCGAAAGTGTAATTAGTAACAGAATCCATCACACGATGCCCAACATATGCAGGTAGGGCCGTTATCCAACTAATCGTATGATACATCTGAATTGCAAACACACCAAAACAGCACATTTAAACCTTCACACAAATCCACAAAGAGTAAATAAACTGTACAATGCATTTGGCAGGTTAAACAGAGCTGACTCAATTAACTGCAAACAAAGGTCCCTAAAGGCACGATATAACATTTCATGTAAGAATGACATGATGTGAGCTGTCTGTTCTGATCTCTGAGCAAGTGGGAATTCAAACTATTCAGACAATCAATCACAGCTCTGGTCCAGCCCCGCTCGAGCCTCATGTTTGGTACCAATAAATCTGTCGAGGTTTGGGCCAGATTGGCCACTCAGGTGGAAAAACAGATGCTCTCCCCTACCTCTCCAAAGAGAGAGGTAGAAGAAAGAAAGAGACTTATGACTTCAGAAGGAACTAAACTACTTCAGTGAAATATTAATAATAAAATAAAAAGGAAATAATGACATATATACAAAACCATATCAAGCTCCCATGATGACAATCACATCACCAGCTGGCACTGGGGAAGTCCCGGACTGGGCTCAGTAGTTAGAAGAGGCCTAGCTAAAAAGTGAAGTTACTGAACAAAATTGGTCCTGTTTTACCTCAAACCAGGACAGGATGCCACAAGGACTAGTGAAATAGAGGCAGGTGAAATGTACCGCAACAAAAGATGCCAGATGTGGTCCATAGTATTGGCGTGACTAGGGTAGCATGAAAGACTTTAGGGGCTTCAAATGTGAACACCAACTTCAGCATAAAGTGTTCTTACTAGGCTGAAAGAATGACTGAAAAAAAAGTGTGGACAGAGAAATGTTTTTTTTCTTGTCCCAGGGCCATAACCTTAATATCTGTTAGCCCAATTAACATAATAGTCCAAGAGATGGAATTCAGAAAGCCAATTAATTTCACAAATACACCTTTACTTTGTTTGCATACCACTGATTTTTAAAAGCTGTTTCTGTCAGAGCTTCCCTTTTTTTTTTGGTGAAAACAAAATGTTCTCTTATCAACAAAACAAAGTTATTCAGCAGATCAGGAGTTTGTTGGGAAAAGAATTTGCATATCTGAGCATAATTTTCTGCATTAGAACAACAGATCCACTAACGCATTATCCTACCACAGCTGATATACAAAAATATTGTCTCTAGTTTTTCTTCCTGTGACATTCAAATAGCCTTCAAGTAGAATTACTTCACAAACAGCTTATGGTGACCACGGTATTTGAGATTGGGCAATGCCTTCCTCAAAGTTCCCACTGTGGAATAACCACTCAGCTGATCGTGCAGCAATTTTTCACATTTGGTTCACATCCTCCCTGCTGAGTGGTTGCCTACATCCCTGGAGACGACCAGAAGCCCTGCCTGGCCAAGTATCTGAAGAGTGTCCCCTAGCCATGCCCTGATCATATTTATATGGTGTACCTGTAGATGCTTCAAAACGGTGTTTTCACAGAAGGTGTTTCTCTGCTGCTTCAAGCTGCAAGACAGCAGTAAAGGCTTCCCTAAATACTGATAACTTTTCTTAAGCATAATTGTTCCCAGAGACAACCTCACACCTAGTGCTCATTTTCACAGCAGATCTGTATAAAAATCTTTGTAACTTGTCAAATATTTAATGTAAAAAGTTTCTATCACTTGTTTTAGGCTTCTTTTTTTTTTTGTTCTTTAATTTTGTGTAGAAGCTCTGCACTGACTTGATGACTTTAAGGCTAGGCTATCTTTGTGTGAACACGTTAGAGGTGATGTTAAATTTTCTTTACACAGAAACTGAGTTACATCTTAGACATTGCATGAATGAGGATCCCTGCATGGACAAATAGAGATAACATGCAGTGGCAGAAGCTTGAGATACCTGACAGGAAAAAAACACTTCTGGCAGGTGAAACAGTCCCTTTGATAGAGTAGGACGGGGAAGATGTCTGGCCTGAAGAGATATTTGTACTGCAGCAGCTACCCTGATATTCAGTATGCTTCAGTCAAAATTCTGTTGTTTAATTTGAACTTGTTGCTGTTCCCCTGTTCTTTACATAGATAAAAAAAAAAAAAAAAAAAAAAAGAAAAAGAAAAAGAAAAAAATGTGGGGGAAGACAAAACTTGATATAAATCAAGTGTTGAACACTTGGGAAAGGAGGTAAGTTTCCTTTTTAGTCTAAAGGAGGAGGAGAGTAACACAAAAGGACAACAGAATCTGCCATTTAGCGAGAGATTTCTCACTAAACCCCTCAGAGGCACTCGTTTAGTTATGTAAAATGTAACAGGAACCCAGGTACTCCTGACTGCATTGCTAGTTCCTAAGTCTCTTAGTTAGTCCAAAAGGAAACGCCTAGTACCTGGCTTTGTTCAGTTGCCTACTAGGCAGACTTTTCCCTGCCCTGCCTCTTCAGCGCAGCAAAGAGGGGCTAACCACTGCAGCAATTGCTTTGGCAGCTTGTTAGCAGGCCTCACTGACTAAAGAGGTTTGGAAATGCATCTATTAGTTTTCAGCTGATACGACACTCGAAACAGCTTGCGGTAAATCCAAAAATCCTTCATACGTGGTGCAGGTGGTGGAGTTACTGGCATTTCTTCCCTTTTGAATGGCACAGAGTGAGACTGCTGTGCTCTATATTGGTATAAGCAGTCAGTTTAAGAGAAATGCTTAAATCTGTATGCAGGGTAACATATACTATTTATTGTTCTCAGTATTGCATCTTCGTAGAGCTTCAGCTCTACGGCTTTGGAGACCTGCTGTCAGGAAAGGGAGGATTAAAGGGAGTCTCAGTGGTGTGGTCGCAAGAAAGCTCTAGCGGCTTCCAATGAGCATGACCAGCTAGCTGCTCTTCACTCATTGTGCCTGAAGCTTTTTTTTTCCAATGGCCTATTAATTAGGCTGGGCTAAGCACCCTTTTAGCTGGAGAGGCCCCTACAAGAGCCAGGCCTAGACCACAGGTCCCAGAGTACAACAAACAGGTACAGCAGTTTGTAAATGTGAAATGTGTTCACCTGATTTGTGTCAATATGGACCAATGCTAGGGCCGCGTGGTGAAATGTGACTTTCTGTCTTATATACCCTTGTATAACCGCAGGCCTAAGAGAAATGGAGTGGTTAATGTATATAGTTTTTGCTTTTTGTAAAAGACATACTTGTGTGTTGGTTTGGACCGGTTTTGCTGTTAACCATATGGTGTCAAGCCATAAAAATCTGGAGTCACCCTAAGGGTGAGCCGAGGAAGGCCATGCGCA
>NW_009648250.1:6949645-6969351 GCF_000708025.1 Charadrius vociferus
TGTATTAGCAGAAAGGATATAAACCAGAAACAGGAACTGTAAGGTGTGCGTCTTGGTAGAGCAGAGGCTCCCGGCACACCAGCGCTGTTTGCTTGCATTTATTCGTTTAATAAATTGTAAACTTAAATTGCAACCCAATTTGGGACTAAGTCATTTATCACGTAAGGAAGGGGGCCTCAGTTGAATTTGCACCACTGTAACAGTCTTAGACATGGTACTGACATGCCGCACATTTCCCAGCAGGTGTTGGAGTAGTTGCCCCTGCTCGGGTAAAGGCTTTGACACAGACTGAGCGCTGGATGGTGGATGCAGCCCCCTGAGGTTGTAGGAGGTGCTTGGGGGTCCCTCTCATGCCAGGTGAGATCATTCTCTTCTTGCAAGAGGTGTGCTGTCTTGGAGGATCTGTGCTGCCAAGAGCAGTTGTGCTCTTGTGAACAAGAAGTGAGCAGGCTGCACAGCATCAGGGAAGAGGAAAGAAGATAGACAAGATCTTCTCCAAGACTCAACAGCTGAAAAAGCTACCACCCCTGAGTCCAGTAGAGAACCTGTTAGTGTCCACCCCTAATGTTAAGGTAACTGAAACCTTTGGAGAATGGAAAAGGTGAAAGCTAGTGACTTCTGGCACAAAGAGGAAGGCTCCTACCTCACCTAAGGGTTTGCAACTACAAAATAGGTTTACAGCCCTCAAAGTTAAAGAGGAGCCTCATGTGCCTTCAAGCAAAGGATCTAGTCCATCCGACCCTAAATCAAGCAATACCACCAGGAAGAAACAGTGATTAATTGTAATGGGTGACACTCCTTGCTGCAGAGGATAGAGGGACCTATCTGTTGACCTAACCTATCAACTGGAGAGGTTTACTCCTTGCCAGGGGCCTAGATCCAGTCTATTGTGTAGGGACAGCTGAAGCTTGTCTGACTCTCTGACTACTATCCCCTGCTGATCTTCCTAGGGGGCACAAATGATACTTATAGGGGAAACATAGGCAGTATCAAAAGTCTGGGGGCAGTAGTCAAGGGCCTGGGGGCCCAGGTGGTGTTCTTAGTCCTGCTGGTGAAAGTGTTACCTATAAAACAGGCCTAAGTCACAATTCTCCCAAAACACCGAGACTATGTTTAGAGAGGAGACATTGAAGTTAGGAAAGCTAAAGCTCAATGAAATTGAACCTGGCTGGGGGTGTGAAAGAGAGCAAGAAGGGCTTCTATAAGTGTACAGGTGACAAAAGGAAGACTAGGGAAAATGTGGGGTCATTGCTGAATGAGATAGGGGACCTGGTTACACAGGACATGAAAAAGGCTGAGGTACTAAATAACTTCTTTGCCTTAGTCTTTAGTAACAAGACCAGCCTTCAAGAATCCCAGAGACAAGGGGAAAAATGTGGAGCAAGGAAGATGTAAGGATCTTGGTGGAAAACTATCAGGCCATGGAATAGTTAAGCAACCTGTATATATATAAGCCCATGAGCCCTGATGGATGCACCCATGAGTGCTGAGGTAGCTGGCAGATGTCATTGTGTGGCCACTCTCAATAATCTTTGATAGATCACGGAGACTGGGAGAAGTGCCCAAAGACTGGAGGAAAGAAAATGTTATCCCAGTCTCCAAGAAGGGCAAAAACAAGGACACAGGGAACTAAAGGCTGCTCAGCCTAACCTTGATCCCTGGGAAGGTGATGGAGCAGCTAAGCTTGGAAACCATTTCCAGGCACATCAACCATGAGAATCATCATCAGTAGTAGTCAGCATGGCTTCACCAAAGTGAAGTCATGCTTGACTAACTTGATAAACTTCTTCAAGGTAATGACTGGCCTGGCAGGTGAGGGGAGAGCAGTGCATATTGGCTACTTGGACTTTAGAAAAGGTGTTTAACTCTGCCGTAAGATCCTCATAGAGAAGCTGTTTATGTATAGTGTGCATGGGTGAATTGAAAACTGGCTGAATGGCTGGTGTCAGAGGGTGATTATTAGCTGACCAAAATTTACTTGGAGGCCAGTAACTAGTGGTCCACCCCAGGGGTCAGTAGTGGGTCTACTCCTGTTTAACATCTTAATTAATGATCTGGAAGATGGGGCAGAGTGTGCCCTCAGCAAGTTTGCTGATGACACAGAACTCGGAGAAGAGGTTGATGCACCAGAGGTCGTGTTGCTCTCCAGAGAGACCTCAACAGGCAGGAGAAATGGGCTGACAAGAAGCCTCATGAAGTTCATCAAGGAGTGAAGGGCAAAGTCCTGCACCTGAAGGGGGAAGAAGGCCATGCTGATGTTCATGTTCAACACCAAGTTGAACACGAGCCAGCAATGCGCCTTTGTGGCAAATGGTACCCTGCACTGCCATAGGAGGAATGCTGCCAGCAGGTTGAGGAAGGTGATCCTTGCCCTCTCCGCAGCACTGGTGAGGCCACACCTGGAGTGCCGTGTCCAGTTCTGCACTCAGCAGTACAAGCGAGACACGGACGTACTGGAGAGAGTCCAGCAAAGGGCTAATAAGATGTTGAAGGGACTGGAGCATCTCTCCTACAAGGAAAGGCTGAGAGAGGTGGCACAGTTCAGCCAAGGGAAGAGAAGGCACAGGGTGGACCTCATCCATATGTGTAAATACCTGAAGGAAGGGTGCAACTAAGACAGAGCCAGATCCTTTTTTTTCAGTGGTACCCAGTGACAGGAACAGAAGTAATGGGCACAAACTGAAACACAGGAGGTGCTCTCTGAAGATCAAGAAACACTTTTTTACCATGAGGGTGACTGAGCCCTGGCACAGGTTGCCCTGAGAGGTTGTGGAGTCTCCCACACTGGAGTTATTCAAAAGCCATCTAGACACAGTCCTGGCAGCCAGCTCTAGGTGGCCCTGCTGGAGTAGGGGCATTGGACCCGATGACCTGCAGAGGTGCCACCCAACCTCGGTCATTCTGTATGATTCATAGGGCAAATTAGTTATATATCCTCATAACAGAAATGGCAAATAGCTTCAATTTCTTTTTCAAACTTAAGCCTCACATGGTGATAAATTGCCCAGTGCTCCTACTGAAAATGTCTCTAGAGTGGTGAAGTACCAGTAGTAGCCAGGGTAAAGCTTTTTAACCAATTTAAAGTGCTATATGAGGGAGCAGAATTAGTCCAGTGAGCAATCTTTATCAGATGATTTTGTCATTGCTTTCAGCAGGGGTAGTATTTAAATAAGCATCTCTGAGAGCTTATTTTGCAATTTACTTCTGCTATCAGACCTAGATCAGGTTGTTCAAAATATGGGCAGTTCAGACATTTAGTATTCTGCACACAAACTCTAAGATATGGAACCTCTGACTCTTCTAACATTTTTTTCCTTGTGATCATGGAAAAGCTTTTGTGCAAATGTGTATCTTAATCCTTCTGGTGTTCCCGACTAGGGTAAAGCGCTTGCTCTTTGTATTGTTTCTATATATTGTATGTTCTCTTACCAGTAAGGCTAGAGTATTTCAGCCCTAGATACACTGGTGCTTTCTTTAATGTTATGATGCTACTGGTACCAGTGCAGACTGCTGTTCCCACCAACACTGATCATTTGCATTGGTTCTGCCCTTGGCGCTTGGGCTATGACTTCGTAGGGGGATCTCTAGAGTCCTCTTCATTTAAATTTCAGCACTAACTGAAATCCAAGACTACACTGATGTTGCAGGCATTACAGTTGCTATGCATAATGCATCTGTGGGGCTCTTAAAAACATTTCTGAAAAACACATTGTTTGCCCTTGCATTAAGCAACTCACGGTCAGATTTCCTTGGCCAGCATTCCTAGGAGCTGTACCTTACTACCCATTTCTATTCCTAGCCCTGACACGTACCTCTCTCTTTAAACAAAACATGCCAGGGAAAATTGGCTAGGACTACAACAAAAAACCTCAACTGCATTTCTTGCAAAGGTCAGATAAAGCTATCCATGTCACTCTGACCATGCTAGGCAGCCACAAGGTTATTTCACTTGACAATCTTGCCTACTCACTCACCTTATAGTGACACTTCCTTCCTTGTCAGTGAACAGGATAACATATTTCGGTTTAAAGGGCAAAGAAAATTGTCAGATTTTTAAAGGCTTCATCAGCTGATTTCTTTGTATTTTACTAACGCTGATAGTTCTGGTTTAACATTGGACTTGCACTGTAACTTTTGGGAGGACAAAATATCCAAGTCCTTTTATTGTAGTCAGATCACACACAGGAGAGGAGGCTTAGGACTGTCACATTTGCAGTTCCCTTGGTCCGGCAGTTACATAAATACTTCTCTAGCCATCCCATAGCTTTATTAACCAGCCTTCTTCAGCAAGTAGTGTTTAGCATTCCAGATGTGAATCATACACTTTCTGGTAGACAGTACTTACAGCTATAACTGGTCTGATTTTTATTTTCTGTTCTCCTTTCATTCTGTGGCTAGAGCGTGAGATTTCTTTTGACACTTAACTTACACAGAGCTTTAGCAAGCCAAAGAAAATTTAGCAGCATAACAGGCAAAGACAATATTTTTTCCCCATAACTGCTGTCTACTTAATAATTAACTGGTAGCCAGAAGGATGAAAAGTTTTGTCCAGATTGAGGACGTAAAGATACAAAACTCATTCAGTCATCGCCTGCCTCAAGTGATCTGTCCCTTGAAGTTATTTTGGTAGCATTTCCTAGCAATCTGAAAAACAGATTGCTAGGAACAGCAGTAGCAACTTCAGTTGTCTACAACCATTTGAAATGCCACAAGCTGCCAGGCCACTGACTGACTTGGCCGCCTTTCAAACCAAGTGCAGTTCCTATTTACTTAGATGGGAGCTGAATGAAGGTGGTGCTGAGGTGATGCCATCAGTGTTCAGGTGATAACCAAAAGAAGATAATTTCTTGGTTATCTTCTAACCAAAACATAGGGATCTACACAAGTCTACTAGCAATCACATGACCCATGTTAGTATATTAATATGTTTATACCAAAATGCTGAGAAGTTTTCTGTCCAGGGACATAAGAAGTATAAGATCTTAGCAGTTTTCACATTATTACTACTGTTCTCTTACACAGCTTTTATACTATATCTAGACAATCCAGCCTGGAGGCCAAATAAACCACAAACTACAGAAGAGACAAACCTGAGGTTCCAGTTTTGACTCCCTGTTGTTTATTCTGGAATTAAAAAAAAAAAAACAACCAAAAAAAACCCTCAAACAAACAAACAAAAAAAAGGATGGAGAAGACTCTAGGGTGCTTTCTAATACAGGCATCAGAAATTGGCTATGAGGATTCACAGACCATAGCAAGAACTGAAATTTGACATATTTAGCAAAGAAAAAAAAAAAAAGCACACTGAGACACGTAGCCGGGTCTTTTTCTTGCCAGTGACATAAACCAATTTTACTCTGGTTTAGTTTTGTTAAAATACATAGAATCTTTCCAGTGTGAAGTTATGCACTACACTTTTATGAATTGCAGAACTCCATCGCACAGAAATAAACATGTCTCTGCAGAGCAAGGACAGCAAAAGTAACAGGTGATATTTACCATGAGTTAACTTACCACAAGATGTCACCAGTGTCAAATATAAGAAAGTATAAAAAAATTTCATAGGCTTATTATTCAGGAACTGTATTTGCAAACCTGATTTACAAAATGAACATCCCGTCAAAATCATCACTGTTGTAAAATTCGGGCCTGTTAAAGCAAGAATTTTTATAATACACACAAGTGACTGGTGGCATGCCAATGCATAATTTTTCTAAAATCTCATCTGACTCTGTTACCTGTTTACTAGGCTAAAATTATTATAAACGTGGTGTTTGTTATTTATGCCTCCTGCTGGGTATGTGCACATTGTGTCAATGATACTGTTGCTCTGAGTAACACTAGAATAACTAGAAAAACACTGGAAAAGGAAGTTCAAGAGAGTCAGGCACATGAGAGGTCTTTGTAAGCTAAGAGGGGGAATAGATTTCCATCTGCCTCCAACTTTAAGTAGAAATGTTCTCTTAACTGCATTTTGTGTCTTTGAAAATTTACCTTCACAATGCTGTGAAGTGAAACAAGATTACTTTTTTCTAGAATTAATTTTGAAGGGGCAAAGCAAATTCCTAGAGCAATATTTAGGGATGAGGTGTGAAACATTTCTCAGTGGTGTGTTTTGGCACATCCCATTAAGGCAACCATTGACTATTCACAGTACTCATCAGAAACAAACTCAGTGCTGTTCTCCTGAGGTGTTTGCTGCTAAATACTGCATTCAGTATCACTTGAATATATTTGGAAAGCAGTGTTGCAAGGCAGTGGAAAATGTGTCATAGTCGTGAAGTGCTCAGCATGGTCACTGTCTCAAGTCCCGCGTCTTTATAGGGAGGCATCAGCAACCAAATACTGCCTCTCAGATTGGCAGTCTCTGTCTTCTTGCAAACCAGCAAGGCGGGGCATGCAAGTGTCATGAACAGGAAGAGTTACAGAGGTGCCTCTTTCCTTTGACAGTTGTCTTTTCTGTCCTATGACCTGGTTTGGAGTCTTCCTTAAAATGTCTTTTCCCGATGCCCCAGTTGCAGCTAAATTGCACAGAGCGCAGTCAGGCTGTTTGCTGCTTCCCTGTAGCAGCTCAATGAAAGTCTAATGCTCTCGCCCTTCCCTTACGTCCTAATTACAGCAACATCATTCTTTCCGTAGGATCTGGCATTAGATCTGTTTCCTCCTTTGTCATCTACTAAGGAGCTATTCAGACATCAGTTTTACTGACTGCAGTTGTGACAGAGGGCTGTAATATACCATGAATATTAGCAATACTGGAACTAATTGCATTTGGATGAATAGTGGAGTGGAAGTACAAGCAACATGAAAGCCCACTTGTAACTTCTAAGTGTAAGTATTCAGCTCTGCACTGTTTAACTAGGCAGTAATAAGAAAATACCTGAGTAGCGTAAAGTGGATGTAAAATGGAGCAGCGTGTGTTCTATTGTAGTCCAGCTGTCTCAGCCTCACACTTCCATCTGCTTCATCTTCTTGTTGTACACGATACCACAAAGCACAAACCTCTCACCCATGCTGCCAATTTCATTAGGAAGTAGGAATAATCTTTTAAATCTATTTAATTATAGTAGTAAAGCAACAGTGTAAAGAGAGGTTTTGCTGACATCAGTGGCAGACACAGAGAAGAATGCAAAACTCAGATCCAATCTCCACAATCTATTACCTAAAGCAATTCTTGGCATTGGCTTGAGCAGTCACCAATCTCTCTCTATATCTTTTCTTCTTACCTAAGGAGGAGTGTTTTTACAAACTCATTTTCTTAAAACAAACTGCATACTGCTTGGATGAATGCACATAGGCAGAAATATTCTCCCTTTTCTGCAGATAAAACTTTAAATAAACATATAGTATTGACGCAAGAGAGGTGTTTTCCTTTTTATTTGCACTATACTGGTTTCTGAATTTACTCTGTCAACAGGATTTACTGATGTATTAAATAGCAATATTCAAATTTCTGTATTACTTGTTCAGGATGAAGCTGAATGTGAGAATTCATAGACTTGTTCCAACATTCTTATTCATATGGTGGAGCTGTACAATGGAGATTTGATAAGGTAAACATCTTCTCAGTAGCACATGCTTATCAGAAAGGAGGTACATCAGTCTCATTCTGTGCCCAGTCTTTCTTCTAGCTTCTGACCTCAGAAGGTAAAATGTTAATGCATTATCATCTGCAGTTAGACAGAGCAGAGAGGAAAGAATACTGGAAGGAAATAACTGAAATATGAGGCCAAACTACCAAAAAATTCAATAATTGGATGCAACATTAAATTATACTTGTGAAAAAAGAAAAACAAAATCCCATCCACGCACTGTACAACAAATCTCAAAGAAGAAAGAAGAACTTGAAAATAATGCACCATTTCTCACCAGCTTTGACTAAAAGAAAGCCCCTAGCCATTATTTGTTGAAAGAGTAGGTTCTGCAGTGGTATCTCTGATCTTCCTGAAGGAAGAAGAAAGATGGCAGAGGACTGTGAAATCCAGCTACTCAAAAGTTGAGCTTGTATAAAGGACAGAATGAAAAATTTTGCCCCTTCTTACAGAGGAAGAAGCCATTCAGATTTTCCAAGTCAGTGACAAGAATCACTGGATATTGGCTTTAGAAGTTCTAAGAGCTCACTAGTCACCATTGCTGATTTGCAGGATTCTAAAGTTGATCTATCTAAACTGCCTCATCTGTGTCATGGAAGAGAGTATACATAGTCTCATCAAACCCTTTGTTCCGCTTTTCTATGGCTAGATATCCATAGCAGTTCATTTCTCAGCACTGCAGGTATCTAGAAAAAGGTCAAATCATGGGGCCTTGTAAATTCATTGACTCAGCATTTCTAGATGACTGGTCTGATCTCAACTAGCAAAGCTGTGAGGATACTTGCTCAGCGCTACTACTTGGATGGGAGAATGCCAACATAAAGGTCTTCATGAGCTCATTTGCTGAGCACCATTACTTTACTAGTTGAAAGTCAAAGGGGTTTGGGATGTGCATAGTTATTGTCTCAACAACTCTACTGCCAGCCTGCTGGTGTTATGTCAAGACAAAAGATGTAACGTTGTTATTGGATTGACATATAACATTGTCATACACGTCTAAATTCATGGACAAAGTGACACAGCATAATTGCTATGAAGTTCATGACTTCCTCCCCTGATCTAAGAGAAGATGCAGTACCAGCTTCTTTCCTACTGGGTTCTGCAAATTTAAGTTGAAGAAGTTGTTCAACCTTGACTTAGTCCGTTATGTCCAGTATGTTCACTTTCATAGGTTGTTGGGGGTTTTTTTTTGAGGGGTGGTGGTGGTGGTGTTTTTTTTAAAAAGAAGTCTTTTCTGAGAGAAACAGTTTAGGAATTACACAGATTTGCTTACAGCAAGCAGGCTGAAGAATGGAGAAACATTATGCGACATAATGTAGGCAACCCTTCAAACTATTTCATTGTTACATACGATTCGTGTGAGCTAGTGATATCATTTGTAACACTTCATATTTCCGTGCATGATATTTTCTTTGCTTGCTTTAAACATGGATTTAGTTTATGGTTGTTGCTTGAATCTAAACCAGTTTCTTGGTTTTGTTTTTAACCTTTATCACTTTAAAATATGGCTTCAAGATGAAATATTGATGTAACTGTTCTTTGAGAAACCAATATTCTTCCTGAACATTAAGCACTTTGTCAGTGAATTAATTTCTTAGCATTGGCTATGTGCAAGATTCTAAGTGATCTATGCTATGTTTGGAGACACTGCTTGCTTGACACCTTGCATTTTAAGTAGTTTACATCAGCAGAGTTTAACACATTATCCCTCTAATCTGCCAGTGTTTTACACCTGCATTGTGTTAGTGAAATGAAGAAGACATAATTAAGACATAAGATTGTGGAGTAGTAGTCAATCTCTTTAAAATTCCCTTCTTCCTCTTCTATTGCTCTCAAATGGGAGTAAACTCTACAAAACAAACACATTATGTTTAAATTACAGCCCTTAGCTCAAAACTGTACCCATTTGTTTAAACTACACAGTTGCTGGATATGAAGAGTTATCATCACAGTCATTTTAGTGGCAGACATCTCCATTTATCTTTTCTCTTATGCAAAAATAGGGAAAATAGGATAAATTGATCCCAGGCAGATATAAACAGGACCCTGTCCCCAGCACTGATCCATCAAATGATCTGAAGGGGGGGGTTTCTTACTCCACCAGCACCTTCAGCAGGCAAACCCAACAAAGTCAGAATGCCAGGAATGTAAATATTGATGTTATACATCTACTCTAGACTCTTTTCTTCTTCCATACTTTAACAGTATCCAGTCACATTCATCTTAATAAGCCTCAGTCTTTTCAAACCTCTGCCTCTGGAGGGTTTTGATTCTTATCATCCTTGGAAAGCAATTTGGAAAGCAACTTCTGATGGGCCTGTACATCTCTTTCCACAAAGACTGTTCTCAAAAGGCACTTGAAATTGCACCTCAAATGGAGGTTCAGCCATACACACTTCTGCTACGAAGAGGGGATGTCCCTGCCCCTCCCCCCCGACCTGGGTGACATGCTGTGTTATAGTCAATTGTCAACATATGACTGTGTTGATCCTCAAATGTAATGGCTAAGACTTGAGATATTTGTCCTAATTTTAGAGCTATGTGAACCACTGAGAGAAGGTGATCAAAAGGCCCAGAGCCAGAGATGCTTCACAGAAGCAGGAAGTGGAAATTGAGTATCTGAAAAAAGTTGGGAGCCTACAGTACCAGCAATCTTCATATCTAACTGAAGATCCTGCAGTACTTGACTGGCAATAAGAGGTGATACAGATGCCTGATTTCATAGTAAGATATGGGGCAAAGCCTTGCATGAGCCAAGGGCCAAGGACCAGGGCTCTTGGCTATGGAGGATTTTGAGTCTTTCATCTCATATGCCTTTATGCCATGTCTCCAGTGTGGGGTCATCTGCTCCTTGCACAAGGGCTGGAAGCTAATCATTTTTGTCCCGAGCCTGAAGTTCTCATTTGGAACTGAGTTCCCTGGGGATTGGGCTGAAGCAGATGCAAGGATGGCAAATCCACCTCTGCTGCAATCCCTGTCACAGACTTACTTTTCACTAGGAAGAGGGTTTTTGGCAGTCATGTGTGCTAGCCATTTTTTATGGGATCGCTGCATGCTACAGTCCTATTGGTTTCCTTATTGTGGCCACGTGCGTGTTGTTGCAAGTTGGCATTTCATTCTCCTTTTCCAATATCGCAGAAAGCATTGCATCTTGCAGAACCATACAAAGTCCCGGTCTGCCACCATAACTCTGCACGACCAGCCTGTTGAGCCAGGCTCAAATGCGGGGCCCTCTTGGTTCAGTTCACTTTGTACATAACAGGATTGCAGCAGAGGCCCCTTGGTGGCCTCCTGAAAGGGGTCTGTAGTCCTCAGATATGTCCTAAAATGTATGTGTCCCTCCACCTATTTGTGGCCCTCTGGTCTCATGATGTCCCCCAGCCCAGATATGTAAGGCTTGTTATGATGCCTGGTAAAGTTCAGAGGCCTGAATCTGCCTTTATTTTTCCTTTATTACTTCCATTCACATTTGAATTTTAGTTATTCATTTCATTAACTATTATTAAAGAATATTTTATCCATTAAATTACTATGCTTTACACTTCTACCTGCATAAATGATTTTTACCTTTACAAATACATATACACAAACAAGTATAGAGATATATATATAAAATACTGTACCTAAGTATAAATAAAATATATACTTTCCCAGGGTTCGTCTTCAGTCTGGCAATGGTTGTAGTCTCCCTCCAGAGACACTTCAGCACAGGCATCTCCACCCTGTGAGTACAAGACGTGTGCAGCGGGGAGATGGAGATGAGGGGTGCCAGTGGCTCAGGATGAGCAGGTGGAGGCTGGTGGTGCTCCCCACCAGGAGACCCTGGCTCCTCCAAAATGACTGCTCCTCAGCTTGTAAATGAAAATCCCTCTGTGCGGGGCTCTGCCCTTGGGCACTGCTAACCCCACGATGACGTACTCTTTCAGGAAAGAGATCATCACCTTGAAAAAGAGGAGGCTTTTACTGCTTGTGTCCTTGATGAGCCTAGCTGCTCTCAGTGAGTATTCGCCTGCTGCCAGTGGAGGCATGGAGGCTCGGAGTGCAAGCCTCAGCGTGAGGGAGAGGAGCTAGTGGGACCCTTCCAGCCTCCCACATCTCCCACATCTGCAGCTCAGGGAGCTCTGAAGATGCTCGCTGCACGCAGAGCAGGAGGGGAAATGGGGCGTAGCTGTGGGGCACCAAGCGTGTGCAGCAACCAGGGCTGTGCAGAGCCCTGAGGCCCAGGGAGAGGGTCCCTGCTTGGAGCCACAACCTCTCTCTGCACCCTTTCGCCATGTCCTCAGCCAGCCTCTTGCGACCGGGGCGTTTGATGTGCATTACAGCTGCTGCCTGGTGCGGGATCCTGATGCTTGTGTATACGCAGTGGGCAGAGGCTGTGCCGCAGGTCAGTGAATGCTGCTGTGGGACAGGAGAGGCCCGCAGAAGAGCCCTGCAGGCTACGGGTGGGTGGTTGGGTGGGTAAAACACCCGGTCCTGCAGTTGCAGGGGGTGACCCAGAGAATCCACAGCCGCTCCTGCTGTGCCTTCCTAGAGCCGCCGGCCCTGGAAAGCCCCGGCAGCTCTGGGACTCAAAAGGCGAGCCTTTCTCTTTCAGGTGCTGCTGGGGCAGGTGGCAGCCGACGTGAGGTCCCTGTGGTAAGAGCCCTCTCCTCTCTCCTGACCTGCAGCACGTTTGGTGGGGTAGCGGCAGATGAGCCCGTGCTGTTTGCAGTCACTCGCACAGCGCCCAGGGCTCGTGCCTTTTGCTCCTGCCTGGGCCTTTTGCTCAACATGGAGGGGGAGGGAAGCGTTCACAGGTCAGGGAAAGAAAAGGTGGCTGGAGCACACCTCTGTCTCTGCTCCTCCCGAGGTTGGGGGCTCTGGGAGGGTCTGGGCAGCTCTCTGACAAGATCTGCTTTCCTGGTGACTGCAGGGAACAATCCCCAGAGACAAAAGAGCTGGTGAATGAGGTGGCGTGCCTGGCTGCAGAGATCAACGCTATGCAGAAGGTGATTATGCACTCTGGTAAAGAGGGCTGGGACAGCAGGGCCCCACACAAGACCCTTCTTGGGCCAGCGGGTGGGCTTGTCCTGCTGGGCCCACGCACCCATCCCTTGCCAGGGGCAGCCTGTTGACCTTCTCCACTGTAAAGCCCATTCCCCTGGCCAAGGTTGCTGTGGTCATTTCCCCTGTTCCTTTGTGTCTTTCCAGAAAGCTCAGCAAATGAGAGAGGCAGTGTCTGTAACCACACGGATGTGTCACTTGGTGTTGTGGAAGTGTAAGACCAATAAAAGATGGTCAACCCTCCCCCCCCCCCACGCGTCTACTGGTAAAAATTAACAGGGATCCTCTACTACAAACACTTCGGCAGACATAACTTTTGACAGGTTTGGATGTCAGTTGGGAACTATCACTACACCATGCATATTCACTCTAAGCTTAGAATGATGGTTCAAAACAGGCAAACCACTCACCTAAAAGGTGAGGACACTCAGTCCCCAGGGAAGTTAAAAGGGAGGGTTTCTAATCACAGACCCATTGCTCCAAGGGGAACCATTCAAAGGGCACAACTCCGGTGGGGACCCCATTTCATAGCACGGTCGGATCTGAACTGTGTTCATCTATTGGTCATGGTGACATAGCTTTCATTGGTCAAGGGGTCTCGGAGGCAACCTCATTGGCTGAGGTGGTCTCTAGGGCTCGGGTATCTGGGGTGTGTGGCTGGGCGTTGCTTGCCTATGTAACCAGCAGCTCACACGCTTCCTGCCAAATGAGCCACCATTCCCCTGTACTGCTCCGTTAGACCCACAGGAGGAGAGAGAAGTGCTCCTGCCACACTGGGCTGTGAAAAGCGCAGGTACGTACGGACGCAGGCACGCAGGTCTTGTTGCACTGGGCTTGTGCTTGGCATTCATGAGAGCAGGCTGTGGTGCAGACTCTGCTCACCAAAGCATGGGGAGACTGGGTGAAACCACGGGGCCCAAGAGCATGCTGTGGCTGAGGGGCTCCCTTGGGCTCACCCCAGTCCTGCCTTCAGGACACTCCTGTAACAACAGCCAAGCCCCCAACAGCATTTCTGCTGTCTCCCACTTCATGGAGCTTCCCAGGGGAATGAACACGAGCAGCTGGGTTGTGCTTTGCTGTGCACACAGTGGGGCCTCAGCTTGGGTCTGCAGCCCCTTCCCCTGGGCGCTTGCCATCTCCCAGTAGCCGCAAACCTTCTCTCGTGCAGCTGGGAGAGATACACTGTCATCGGGCACAGGGGTCCCCTCCTTTTCCTGGGGCACCTCCAAGCATGCAGTGCTGTGTGCGGGGCTGGCAGGCAGCCTTACAAGTCACCTGCAGCCACCAGGTCCTCCGAGCCTGGGGCCTCCTACAGTCAGCTGCGCCCTTTTCCCTTCAGGGGCTGCCGTCGACCTGCAGAGAGTGTCCAGCAGCTCTGCGTGGCTCTGCAGCGTGTTTGGGTTCCTGTGCGCTCCACCCCTTCTGGGCACCTTTGTGCAGGTACAGGAGCAGAAACCGTCAGTGCGGCTTCTCTTGCCTCTTGGAAGGTGTGGGCCAAGGCCTGGGGCGGCTCCCCTCAGGCCAGCGGTATTGCTCGAGGCCACGGCACTGCTCCGGTGCCCTGGCTCCTGGGGTCTCACACAGGGCTTGGCTCCCTCGGAAACAGCACGTGCCCTCCGAAAGGGGCTGTGCTGAGCTGAGCTGGCTGCCCGCCATCCCTGGTCACAGCCGGGTGAAGGGGCTTCTCCTTCGGGACCGCGTTTCCCCGCCACAACTCTGACGGTCCCTCTCCCGATGGGGCAGTGGGGGTGGGGGGAGGCTGCAGAGCTACTGGCCAAACAGAGAGGTTTCTTGAAAGCCCTGAGTCCAGTGCAGGGTATTGGATGTTTCCCACCGGCTGCCTGTTTTCCTCTTTCCCGGGCCGGGAAGATGGCAGGGCGCTTCTGTCTGCTTCCCAACACGCCATTCATTTGGAGCACAAGCACAGCCCACAGGCGCAGCGGGCCCCATCACGCCCTCGCATTCCCATCATGGCCTCACGTTCCATGCTCTTGCCCTCTGCTTTCAGCCGGATGCTTCCCCGGGATACTGCTGGCCTTTCCAAGGGTCTCGCAGCGAGGTGCTAATCCGATTACCTGCCCAAATACAACCATCGGCTGTCACCCTACAGCACACCTCAAGGATAGCCTCTCCATGGGGGACTGTCAGCAGTGCGCCCCGAGATTTCACTGTCTCGGTAAGTCTCTGCTGGGCCCTGGGGTCTGGGACCTGTCCGCAGGGAAAAGCTGTAATGGGGACTTGCTGCTGTCTGCACGCGTGCCGAGATTTGTGTGCTCCCAAGCACTGACTGCCCTTCCCTGCGGGGACGTGTCAAGGGACATGCGGGGTGGTGCCACCCCTGCTAAGACGTGCTCCATGCGTTTTGGCCTGGCACCTCTGGGCCCCGGAGCCACACACAAGGAGGAGAATCAGCTGCACTGCATCCTGCGCCACACCACGCTGGAGCCGCAGGAGTGGGGTGCAGAAGACGGCCCCGGATCTGGCACAAGCATTTCCTCATGGTTGGGTCGAGCCTGACCTGGAGAACTGGGGTGTGTCCGTGGCTGGGACCCTTAAGGGGTCTGAAACTCCAGCACCAAGGCTCCTGCTGGAGTTTTACAGGCCCTGCAGTTATTCCAGTCCCAGGCCACATCTGGAAATTCTCTTTCAAGAATTCCGGGAAATGGGACATGGACAGCCCTCTGAAGCAGAAGCCTCTCACACTCAGCCACAGGAGAGCTCTGCCATCACCCCACCATGCATCTTCAGCCCTGTGGTGCTGTGGCTGTGGGACACTGGTGAGTCTTGGCTGCGGGAGAGAAGCCTTGGGGGGTTCCTCCTCAGCCCCATGCACTGTGAACCACCACCACCTGGCTGGAAGGAGCTGGCAGGGTGCTGCTGGCTGGGGTGTTCTCCTCCCCGCTCTCTCCAGGAGGAGGTCTGCCCGGACAGGCAACACTCCCGCGGCTGAAGGAGGGCACCGAAGCTTGCGGGACAGCTTCGTTGCTCGCCGGGATGAGGAGGAGAAAGGCTCTTCCAAGAGCACAAGGAGCTTCCCTTCCAAAGAGACGAGCCAGAGGCAGCCTGGCAAGATCTCAGGAGGCTCAGGGCAACAGATGGCAAAGGCCTGCACGCTGCAGTGCTGCAGAAAAGGAACATAAGTTTAGTGCTACCTTTCCCCCCATGATTGCAGTGTGTACACTCAATAAACACTCTTAATCCATCATTTGGTGTCAGAAACTTCTCATGCAGGGCTCTGCCTTTGAGCATTGGTGTTAACCAGATGTACTCTTTTTCAGGAAAGAGTTCATAACCCTGAAAAGAGAGAGGCTCTTCACAAGCCTCATCATCCTCTTGATGAACCTAGCTGATCTTGGTGAGCATTCGCCCCCTGTCAGCAGCAGAGGCACAGAACCACGGGGTGTGAGCATCTGTGGGCCCTTCCAGCCTCCCATCTCTGCAGGTCTGGAACATAATGAGATGCTTGCTGCATGCAGGGGAAATGGGGGGTAGCTGTGGGGTGCAAAGCATGCCTGGGAACCAGGGCTGTGCAGAGCCCCACGGCCCAAGGAGAGAGTCCCTGGCTGGAGCTGCAACCTCTCTCTGCACCCCTTCCCCGTGTCCACAGCCAGCCTCTTGCCACCATGGGAGGAGACTGTGTGACTACAGGGATTTTTAGAAACCCTGGTCAAGTAACTCCCTCTTGGTGATGGGAATTACAGCTGGTGCCTAGTCTGGGACCTCGCTGCTCCTGGGGATGCTGCAAGCAAAGAATGTGCCCCGGCAGCTCTGGGACTGAGACGGAGAGACTTGTGTCGTGGATGTTGCACTGAGTGCCTGCTGGAGGCTTCTCAAATGAAGTGTCATGACACCAGGGCTACCATGAAGCACAAATGCAGTGGCTGAAAAGTACTTTGTGAGTGCTAAATCCTTTCTTCCTTCAACTCCTGTTGTGACACCATGGCAGCACAAGTATAAAGGCACCCTCCTCTGCCCCTGCTCCCAGTCAATTTCCCACGTTGTGAAGAATCGGGGGGCTTGATTCTGCATGACTTCTACATTGGGCTGTTTTAATTGAGAATGCACATATCCCTAAATAAGAGGGTAAACATGACCTGCAGCAATCACCCCCACCCGACATCAATATTCAATTCCGCTTCAAAGCTGTGGTCTATAATAAATGCTTGTGACAGGGAGGACATATTCTCTAACAGAGGTGAGTCCCTGCCTCAAATGGCTAAACCAGATTGCACCACACCCAGAGACTTGCAGCAAACTGAAATGGTTCAGTCTGAAATGCTTCTTGTCTTCCTAAATGTTATGAGACTCCTGAGCAATAAAGGGTGTGAAACAATATGATACAAAGAGGCCAAAAACCCCTTTTATCCATTTACATTTCAAACACGGTTTGTTTTAGGTGCTGCTGTTGTGATCTGCTTTCAAGAATATGTCAGGTTATTCAGTATAGGAGAAATAGGAAGGGAGACCCATATTGTCAAAAGCAGATGAAAGGAAAATGAACAAACAAAACCACTGAATGACATTGTCACCTTCCCTGTTCGGCAACGCAGTACTGTGTACATCTGTCTGAACAGAAACGTAGGCTGGACTGCATGGTAGTCCCTTCTAGGGCCATGACTTGAGACTACTGGCCTGGTGATCCAGTACCAAGACCAAATCAATCTTTTCATGCTTTTATTCCGGGTTATGTGTGCAAGCAAGTGCTTGGAAAATATCTCCGTTATCCCTGCCAGTAACATTTCCTAGTCAGTGACCAGTTTTTCCTAATGAGGCTGTTTTCACATTCCAGCTTTTTCTATGTATTAAGGCAGAGAACAGCACTACCATCTGGGCTACACCCAGTCAGCCACTGCAATTTACTATGCGTGTAAGTAACTCTGATTTCAAAACCTGCTGTCTGTGAAGAGCACTTAAAATGTTTGTTTCTTTATGAAGATCACTTTTCACTTCTTTTTATCTTTTTATGTATTGTGTGCACCATGGAAAGTGTTCATGTTCATAAAGGTCACCCTAAACTTCATTGCACTGCGTAAGAAGAGCTACATTGCCTTCAGAGGCACCACAACACAGGTTTGGTGCAGAGTGAGTTGCAGCTTTGCCACAGACTCTGGGACCAGGCAAGTGGTTTTGCAGTCAAACTTAAAGGACAAAATAATAGGAGGCAGCCCTAGGCAAGGTGCAAATAATCCCCACAGGCTCTGAGGATCCCAAGTGGCTGCAGGACATCTCAGCGTCTTATATCAAAGCTTTTCTTCTACATTCCATCAGCTGGGCAGAAAAGGCAGAAGAGGGTAGAATTAGAATAGATATTAGGAAAAAATTTTTCCCTATGAGGGTGGTGAGGAACTGGAACAAATTGCCCAGGGAAGTTGTGGATGCCCCATCCCTGGAAGTGTTCAAGGCCAGGTTGGATGGGGCTTTGAGCAACCTGGTCTAGTGGGAGGTGTCCCTGCCCATGGCAGGGGGGTTGGAACTTGATGATCTTTAAGGTCCCTTCCAACCTAAACCATTCTGTGATTCTATGGTAAGCATGCTGCTGAGAGACAATAAGCTTTGCAGTGCAGGCAGACCCACCAGAAATGGACATTACATATACCCCTTACAGTCCACAAGTGAGTTCCTAGGTCACCTCTGATCTTTCATCCTGCTCCTTTCATTTCAGAAATTACACCCCACTTATTTCAGGTTGTGTAAAGACTATAATATAGGGATTCCCTGAGGAAATGAAATAGAGGTAGCAAGTGACAGTACAGCATTTTATTATAAGCATGAGAGAGAGCACATTTTTCTTATGTGCGTCAAGCTTTTGTGAATTTCTACTTAAATAAAGACCAGTCGTGTAACAAACATTTTCAAAGAAACAATTCTGTCTAAACACGAACTGGCTTTCCCCAGCCTTCAGGCACCCGGTTTTGTACTGGCATGACATACCACAGAGCCACAAAAAAAAATAAAATGTATGCTAGGTCATTGAGTCAGGCGTTCAAAAGCCAGGAGATAATTAAATTCAGGTTGACAGTCATTTCTGGAAAACAGTGATGAAAAGTTTGATACCAGGTGCTTAGCTGGTGCCAGGCTGCTTGTATGCAGCCTCCCACAGTGACAAGTAACTTTGCAGCGAGCCAAACGGATTTCCCACCCACTCTCTCTTTCCTATCATATACTGGTCACGCGAAGAGTTAAATCTTACAGAATTTTTTTTTCTATAATACATGAGAAAATATGGCAGTAATGTAATCTGGAAGGTTATGTGTTGCAACATGGAATATGAATATTCTGTATAAACAGTTCTGGGGTGCAAAATGCATGACTTAAGGCCTTGCTATTGCCCTTCTTTTGTGGTAATCAGCACAAAGATAAAGAATTAAACTCTCATGTTCCAGACAGTTTTGTACTACAATCAGTGACAAAGGTGGAACTTCAAAGGTAGTGATATGAATATCTAAAAGCAGTGACACCATGCAGTGTGTTGCTGTCCTGTTCTCTTTCCTTTCTAAACATGATTCCATCATAGAATCATAGAATGGTTTAGGTTGGAAAGGACCTTGAAGATCATCGAGTTCCAACCCCCCTGCCATGGGCAGGGACACCTCCCACTAGACCAGGTTGCCCAGGGCCACGTCCAGCCTGGCCTTGAACACCCCCAGGGATGGGGCAGCCTCAACAACCTCTCTGGGCAACCTGTTCCAGAGCCTTACCACCCTTCTTAATGTGAAAAACTTCTTCCTAATGTTTAATCTAAACCTGCCCACTTCCAGTTATAGCCATCCCCCCTTGTCCTCCCACTACATGCCCTACTAAAAAGTCCTTCCCCAGCTCTCCTGTAGGTCCTCCTTTAGGTACTGGAAGGCCACAATAAGATCTCCCTGGAGCCTTCCCTTCTCCAGGCTGAACAGCCCCCTATCTCTCAGCCTCTCCTCATAGGAGAGGTGCTCCAGCCCTCGGATCGTCCTTGTGGCTCTCCTCTGGACACGCTCCAGCAGGTTCATGTCTTTCTTATGTTGAAGACTCCAGAGCTGGACACAGTACTCCAGGTGGGGTCTCACGAGAGTGGAGTAGAGGGGCAGAATC
>NW_009648250.1:6974381-6988383 GCF_000708025.1 Charadrius vociferus
TCGCTGACATACTTAAAGAAGGATTTTTTGTTTGTCTTAATGTCCCTGGCCAGATTTAGTTTTATCTGGGCTTTAGCTTGTCTAACCTGATCCCTGGCTGCTCGAACGATTCCTCTGTATTCCTCCCAGGCTACCCGCCCCTGTTTCCACTCCCTATAGGCCTCCTTTTTGCTTTTGATTGTGTCCAGGAGCAACTTGTTCATCCATGCAGGCCTTCTGGCTTTTCTGCCTGTCGCCTTCTTTGTAGGGGTGCATCGCTCCTGAGCTTGGAGGAGGTGATCCTTGAATATTAAGCAAATTTCTTGGGCCCTTCTTCCCTCCAGCGCTTCATCCCATGGCACCATACCCAGCCAATTCTTCAAGAGGCCAAAAACAGCTCTCCTGAAGTCCAGGGTGCTCAGCTTGCTGCGCACCTTCCTTGCTGCCGCGAGGATCTCAAACTTGACCATTTCATGTTCACTGCAGCCCAGGCTGCCCTTGAGTTTCACCCTGAGTCCCAATGCCGTCCCTGTGCGCCCTTCCATGCGAATTGCCGCACCGCGCCCTGACTGCCGCGCAGGGCCCTGTTTGCCCGCGGCGGTCGCGGCGCTCCCTTGGGCTGCCTCTTATGGCAGTGGTGGAGCCGCAATTGCCGTTGGTGCCGCCCCTTCACGTCAGCCGCTGTCGCTCAAGCTGCTGGCGCCCTGCGGGTCCCTGCGCCACGCTGGTGGTGCCCTCACTCAGAAAAAGCTCAGAAAAAGCCCCTTTTTTGCTGAGATTGGCCGGCTGCGCTGTGGACGTGCCTGCACCGGAGCTGTTCGTCTCGGCGAGTCTTTTTGTAGTACCGATGTGACATTACGGACCAGTTCAGCCACTGAACATAATGCCACAATACAGAAAACAAAACTCTGCATCCAAAGGGTTTTGAGATGGAAATCTCAGGCACTTGGAAGTAAGGAAGTGCCCTGATTATGGTTACCTGTATGACCTGATTCCTTTCACTGTGGGTGCCCACAGTAACAAAAAGGACCACATCTACACTGCGATGGAAAGCACAAAAATACCTAGCTTTCCCCTGCTGGCCGCAGCATCCTTTCAAACCCCACATACTCCTTCAAGAACGTGGGTGTGGAAGTGGCCCAGCACGCCAAATATGTTGTGCATTTTTTATGCACTGTGTGCAGTGATTCATAATGAACAACAAATAAGTGAACGTGGACAGCATCACCCCTCTCTTATTTTTCCATTAGTTTTGTAGATATTCTGAGACTTGTGATTATAACATATTAACGGTTACTCAGTGTTTAAAATCACAGTATACCATTGGTTTTGCTGCTCCCCATGAAGACAAATTTTAGTTTCAGCTGTATTTTGTGGACTCACTGTTTAATTGCCTCCTCTCACACTGGACAGCACACAAAACATCCCAGTATTAAAAAGTTGCTAAGTCTCCAGACCCATGCATAGCTTTAGTACAAAAGTTTGGAAGAATAATCAGCCTACATGCTGTTTTCTGTTCCCAGAATTGACAGTCATGCATGGGAAAGTCTTTGTAGTTCTCTTCAGCAATTTTTTGCATACTAGTGCAGGAGGGGAGGATCAGCCAAAACTAACAGTATATTGCAAATGTCAGCTTCATATGAGTCCTCTTCATTCGCAGCTATCTCAAGAGAATTGCAATACCATCTAATTTGCTCTTTGCACTGTCACACTATAATGGAAGGCTACTTTCCAATGCATCTTGTGACAGCAGGACATGATGACAAAGCTGTATATAACAAGTAGAGTTTGCTTCCAAATAATAGTAATACTGCTTGATTGTTGTCTGCTGCAGAAGAAATCAGGAAGAGCTAGGCAGGATTCTTCACATCCCTGTGCCTTCCAGGTGCAGTGCATTGAGTCTGGAGCTGTGACAAACCACTAGGCTGACAATGAGCTCAGAAGGTCATGCAGTTCCCCCTCCTGCCCGAAGTCAGGGTCAACATTGCCTAAACCACAGATGCCTATCCTGAAAAATCTTCAGAATGAGTTCAAGAATGAGCTATGACAAAGGGGTGATGGGCTAGCCTGCAGAGCCTCACTGGTACTAGTTTGGAAGCTTGGGTGTTTCCGCAAAACATGTGGTTAAAACCAAGAGGGTGTGCAGTAAACGCTGGCTGAGAACATACCCTCTGTCAAGAATAGAGACCTGGATGGTAAACACTGTGATGAGGGTGCCACTGCACCCCTCACAGCCCTACCATGACTGAAGGTATAGCTTTATGCTCTTCTCGTTCAGCATGTTACCGTAACTTAAACAGCCAGCTAAGATAAGCAAATCACTTACTGAGTTTTGCACAGTATAACACAGCCTTTCTTGTCTTTGGGGTTTTCATAGGAATTGTGACACAAAAGAGATTTTTGTGTTTATTTGGCAAAAAAGACATGTCAGATGGATGAATCGTGCACATAGTGGACCTGTTGTTTATTCTGATGGGAAGAAGTGTTTTATTTCAACAGCAGCATCACAAAAAGCTCAAAGGCCAAGGGAAGAAGTGATAATAATTGAGGACAACACCATTTGGTTTAACCAGTGAAAGTGCAATAACATCCATGGCTGACTACACATTAATTTGTCTCTGTATTCCTACTAATGCACAACATCGAACTTTCATGATCCATGCTTACACAGGAATAGCACCCAACGGACTGCTACATGATTGTGATGTGGCCATCTGCTGAGCCTTGCATGACTGCTCAGGTAAGGATTGCAATGGGACAGGTCTGCTGCCACATTACTGGCGGGACGCTGATGAGAGGAAAAAGTGTCTGACCAAAAGATATTAAAGGCAATCTTCCCAATCAACTTGCTACTGGGCTGTATTCCTCCTTACAGCATCTCTTGCGAAAAGAGATCTTTGGGTGATTTCAATCTGCTGATACTATTTCCTTCTCACCTCCATCAGGGCACAAGGAATCAGTGGAATGGGCAGGAGCGCTCACTGTAACTTTTGGAACAATTTCACTGATGGAGGAAAGGGAGGAGGCAGACAGACAGATTGCAAAAGTTATAGAATCATAAAATCATAGGATCATTTTGGTTGGAAAAGACCTTTAAGGTCATTGAGTCCAACCATAAACATAACACCGATAAGTGCCTTCCTACCCTCAAGCAGATCAACACTCCTGCCCAACTTGGTGTCATCTGCAAACTTACTGAGGGTCCGCTCGATCCCCTCACCCAGATCATTGATAAAGATATTAAACAGGAGTGGCCCCAATACTGAGCCCTGGGGAACACCACTTGTGACCAGCTGCCAACTGGATTTAACTCCATTCACTGCAACTCTTCGGGCCTGGCCATCCAGCCAGTTGGGTGTCTGGGGGAGTTGTTGTTGTTGTTCTTTCCTTGTTGTGTTTGGTTGTTTGGGGATTTTTTTATCAGAAAGAGAAATACTTGCCCTTTATCATTTTACGCTTTTCCTGCATACAAAATAGCTGTGTTCTCTTGCTGTATTTTCCGAAGTTGGAAACGCTGCCCTTTTTAAATTGGCATGCACAGTCTCAAACTGTTTGTTGGCACAGCTGGCTGGGGAAAAAATGTGACATTGTCAAACAGTAGAGTAGAGATCAGAAAATCCTACCAGCTCCCTAGGTACTTGCTCTATACTCACCTGAGCTCCCAGGCTGTTTCAACACCAGTACATTTCAGAGGGTGGAGTAACTTTCCTTTGCTAGATTGATCTAGCACTGGAACACATTTGGGTGGTTTTGGGACCCTCTGATGTGTGGTGCACACAGGTGCAGACACCCTACGTGACTGTGCATGGATGGTTTCTTTGGGGTCAGAGAACATTTATTTCTGTCACTGGCATATAATTCAGTCACTGTGAATGTGATGGTCAGACATACATACACAAATAAGATTAATACAGGAATATGTCCCATATTAATAAATTGAGATGGTAAATTTGCCTTCCTGGACGCTGAAAAGTCTTCACTTCTGAAACTTGAAAACACTTTTGCCCCAACAGGTCCCTTAGAGAGGGTGATGCAGGCTGTTCCTCAACACCTCTTCCTTGAGGATCTCCCCAGCAAGACTGCTGGCTGCATGCAGGACTTCCTGGTAGAGCAGAAGGGATGCACACATTAAGCCACCATAGGAAAGATCTTTGCCAGCCCTGTGTTGTGAAAGCAAACTCTGCCTTGTTAAAGGACAGTGTATTGGGGACATTCTTCCTTCCCCAAAGGCAGACATAACATCCTCCACTCTTAGTGCAAACCAGGTACAAAAAGACCCTGTTTGAATATGAGGCTGAGAGTACAGGTTAGTTGACCAACTATCAGGAATGACATCAGAACACACTAGTCACTGTGGCAGTAGGCCTCTATTAGGCAGCATAATAGTCCTGATCAGTGAAAAATTCTTCCAGTTCCTATGCCAAATATCTAATCACCACTTTAAAAATTATGGCTTGTGACTTTCTTATATCTTCACTCTGCTCTATTACGGACTGTCTGTTAGGAAAAAGGCACAAGCTCATCATATACAGCCAATGTTTACATGTTTTTAATACTCTGGTTTTAATTCATAGCATGTATGTAATCACTGTTAGAAAAAACATACATGAATTAAAATAATGTTTAGACTACTGACCACAAATCTGAAATCCAGTAACCTTGCTGGATACTATATCTAGAAAGTGGCTGCTAACTTGATTCCCATTATCTGGCATTACTTTCTTTCCTGATATATTCTCTCTTACGATATTCATCTCCTACATGGCACATTATTTGTATTTGGTTCCTTTATACAGTCTTATCACCTTGCCTTGTAACTTCATCATCCAGAGCCATACAACTCAATTTGCACATACTCAGTGCAGACTCTCACTTAATAGCAAACCATTCCTGTGCTATCATTGCATTGGGATGTTATGCTGTCATCACCTCTCCGATTAAGAATAACACAGGTTTTCCTCCCTTCTCTTTAAAATTCTTCTGATGTTGCATCAAAAGAGTTATATTCTACATACATAAGGGCCGAGTTATCCAGTCTACACTTAGGAAAATCACCACCTTAAATAGTTTGCATGAAACCTGTAATATTGTCTCCTGTCTCTCTGCCCTGCTTTTCACACCTTTGCAGAAGGTGTTGTGCAGCCGTCTTCCTGAAATGGGACTTCCAGGGTCAATGCCACTGAGCAGCCTGATGTGCCAGTGCTGCCTGGACAAAAAGGACAAAACCCAAGACGGCTGGTTGTAGCTCTGGGCCATGAGTAGGACATGATACATAGGAGGATCTGCACTCATACAAACCCGAGCAGAAGACTCACTCCCAAGGTGTAGCCTAGCTCCAAATCACAAAGTCAGGCACCAATTTTGCCATACTAGTCTGTATTGTTAGTAGAAAATGGTTGTCATCTTTATCTTCTAGCAATAGCAGCTGTATGAGCCAGTGATGGGAGCTAGCACCCCTCTGAGCAACAGCCAATCCTTCCAAGTGCAGAGGCTAGACTCAGCTTCCGGTAAAAAAAAATAAATATAGGTGATGACATTTAATTGACAACATTAAAAAAAGCACTGACATTCCCACTCATGTACACGCAACAGAAAATATCCTGTCCATAAGCTTATTAGAAAGAAAGATTTCTAAGTGACCTTAACTGTAAGTGCATTTTTTTCCATGTCTGCAGTATGGATTAGAAAAGTTAGTGACTTAATCTTATTTAAATGATAATAACATATGAATTATAATGAACGTTCCTTACATGAAAGCAAAATTTATGAAGCAAAACTCTGCAGACCAATACTTTTGCGAGCCACCCAAAGAACTGTTTACTTCACTGAAATAATTTTTAAAGATGTAAATTACCACACATTAAGGTTCTACATGTTTATACTGAAAAAGGGATTTGAATGTCTGAACAGTTTGAGTTGATCATTTCAGTCAAAATAATGGTTACTTCACAAAAAAATAAAACAGTTCTGAAGACAAGGAAAATGCTTAAGGCAAGACTATCATATTGGAAACAGTGCTCAGAGGAAAAAATGAACGCCACTCCAGCACCATATGAAGTTCTTCAAGGGTGAACTTCACCCTCTTCTTGGGTGAAAGTAAACCACTAAGGTGATGCCACATACTGAGGACACTTGTCTTAACAGAGTAAATCAAAGGAGAGAAGAGGATGCAACTGACATATCCAAAGGCAAGAAGTTCAATGATCTGAGTAACAAATGAAGCCTCATTTCTTATGGATCTGTGTCTTACATTCTTTCCTCAGCAGGGCTCTGATGATGTCTGTCTCACACAAACACACAGCATCATGATTCTTGCAGGAATTTTGTCTCTTGAGACTGTCTTGTCATGTAGCTGGGATCCTCAAGGTGCAAAAGTCATTCCAAGGAGACAGGGAAACACACAGACACACAGACACATTCACTGACAAGAATGCAGGATCAGAGAAACCTCATCCTTTAGGAAATGGAATAACAAAAAAATGTTCCCATGACAAACTCCACAGAAGGTCTTTTAAACAACGGAAACAGATGAGCTCTTCAACCCTGATTTTGGTCAAAACCTAGTCCAGTTGTCATATGGTAAGTAGCCTCGAGCCTATTTCTACTGGACAGTGGGCACTGGGCTTCGAAAGCCACAATCCTGTTAACAATTACAGCATAGAAAACAGAAATTCAATGCAATGAAAACTCATCTGCCCTTTGTCCCAATAGGTCAGGCAGCACAGTGTTGCTTATATTGGTTGATATGTGTGTTGGACTTTGTTGTAGGTAGAGAGCTTCAGCTTCCAAACCGGTCTGCCTGGTATCTTTCATGAGAACTGACACAGAATAAAGAAAGAAAAGTTTGCATTTGTTCTTGAGCAAAATTAATTGCTCATCATCTAAATGGCATCTGCTGAGCCAGAGGCAGAAAGAATGAACAGCAACATATGAGGAGCAAAGGGAGAAAAGATGTCCCTACCTCCATTCCTGTCCCCTCTTCCACCCTTTGCATTAGCACCACATAGTAAGGCAGAATAAAGCCTTGTCTTTGCAATGCTCTGATACCTCTAGAAAGTCCCTGTGACCACAGACATTGAGTATCTGTGCTTTTTAAATTGCACTTTTGAAAAAACAGCTTTGCTAGACAGATGCGTCTTTTCCCTTACAAAGGCAGGTTAGACATTACTTCAGACAAAATCAACAGAACAATCTTTAAAGGAAAGAAACAGGGACTTGAAAGTTTTCATGCCTGCTTTAAGTTGTTCTTTGAATTTAAAAGCTGAAAAATTTTAAAAAGCCCCATGTTTTCAAGGATCTGCTAGTTTTGATTGAATTGAACTATCAAAATAGCACCTCCCATTGTATTTTATTTGCAGACTGAGTGTGCTGGAGCTAAAGGGTTCTAAGTTGCATGATATTGTTCAGAAAAGTAGAGCTAGAAGCTGGGATACATCTGTTTTTCTTAAGAATGAGCAACATATTCCTATAAAAAAATCTTTTGACACTAATATCACAAACTGAAACAAAAATAGACTTCAATGGGACAGCGCTAAATCTGAATGTAGAAATCAATGCCATGCTTTACAATCACCTGCGATCAAAAGAATAATTCAAAGTTCTGTCTTGTCTGTTAACTGCCAGATAATTGACAATATTTTTCCAGATCCAAAAATTTTGGATGTGGGACCTTAGTATCTTTGGAGAAATTTACAGGCTGGTTATGGCACACTTTGTCAATCCTTCATACATTCGAGACAAAAAGCCAGCAATGTGGTCCTGGAACAAGGACAAAATAAACACCTTTTGTCCTTTCTTCCTCTTCCCTGCATTCAAGCAGCACTAAAAGACCTTGAGCACTGAATCATTTGATCAGCTATGTTAACAGCAAAGATTTTCTCCCCTCAAACTGGGTATAATTGGAGAGGTCTAAGTCTCTCACCATGAACAAGGGCACGCTCATGTTTACAACATGAGCTAAGCACAGGATGTATTTGCTGCTGCTGAGCATACACGTCAGGAGTTTAAACTTACTAGGCAAACACTTTTGCACACTCTTCTGCATTGGAGAAAGGTAAGATTATTATTATTATCTAGAATATTTTTCATTATTTTGATCTGAAATGTATAACTTCTAAAATAATTTACATTTAAATGAAGGACTAAATATTTGCAAAGTAGTTTCTTCCCATATAGATAACCACCTTAAAATAATGAATTTTACTTTAAAGGGTTCTTGCTGGTCTTATATTTAATGGAAACATCAGAAGAATCTGTGTCGGATTTCTGAATTGGTTTCCCTGGCAAGTCAGCTAAAAATACTTTCGTCATGCTACATTGAAGAAGCAATAAAGATGAAGATAAATATATCCTTGGAAGAGAGGAGCCATAAGTGGAAAACTTCATTTCCAATACTTTTGGTTGCCATGCTGAAAATACCAGCTCTCAGTCTATGAATTCGATTTGTTCTCGGAACACCTGAGCCAGCAACAGGCAGGAGAATATATTTGTTACTACTGAATTGAGCACGGCTACCCTTTGCTTCTTTTTTCCTTCTACGGAAGCACAGAGACATTTAAAATGCAGAGCCTCAATCAGGAGTCCGCATTCAGCTGATTTGGTAACATAAGGCACAGGATGCAATGCAGGAGGTGGCAGACAAAGAATATGTAACCAAGGTCTGCTTTTCCACAGTAAAGGTAAGCTGACTTGGCTGTGTGTTATTTTCCTTTCTTGCTGTTTCCTCTTCAACACCTTCCTGAAATGTTCATATTTACAAATAAAAGCTTGAAAACCCTTCCCACACCACAAGTTATCATTCAGTTGTGTTAAGGGGACCGGGAAATCCAGCTAGGGCACTAGTACCTCTTGTCGCATAAATTAAATTACAGCCTTCAGACAAAGCAGTATGTTGCAAGGTGATACCTCCTTCTAAATGCTCCAGTGCAGAATAAGCCTGCTTGCCCACTCTAAGCCGTGATAGATGGCGGGTACCAGCCAAACATCCTTGAGACAGTATCTACTATTCTCCTACAAGTAAAAGAACCACAGTTCTGCCTTGACCTTATGACCAAAAGCAGCTGAAGGATGCAGAAAGGGTGCTGTAGACTCCCCATCACTCCCCCACTGTGCACCCACCTGTGGCTTAGGAACAAATAGAATGAAGTTTACCAAGTACTGACCTTTTCTGCTGCGTTCCCATCCATGGAATTTTTATTAGTGTCTATAAATATGAGAAAAGTTTACCTCAAATAAATGCCCTTATAGCTGCAAAAGAAGTATTAATGTATGTCAGCCTGAGCCAAATGCAGCCATGCATACCACTCTCTGGTACAGTGTTTTCTTATGAGATTAAGAGTAATTGGTGTAGAGAACTGAGCAGAGGCCACTGCAATGCCATGGGAAAAAAATGGATGTGCATCCTCTAACCTTCAGAAAATGTCTTAGTAAAGTCCAACACATCTGTCTCCAGCTTGCTTTCAGCAGCTTCGGCCCAGTATTATTTTCTTTCAAGTCATCACCTCTTTCAAACAGCACAGTCTCACCTGCTACTCATTGCAATTAAAGCACTTTACAACTAAGCTGATAAATTCATTGTTCACACAAGCTTTGTCGTGGTCTGTTAACCACCTCATTTACAGTTGGTGTGTCAGCATCAGATCCTCCCCAGATCATTGTTGACAGAGTGTGGGAACACGTTGATGGTGCACTCTGTACAAACGTTCTCAGCACAGATCGTTTGCATGGCATTTCATCGGGGTCTACAATCACTTACCACTCACTGTAAATCACCTCTCGCACAGACAGTTCTCTCAGGTACTTAATATCTTTTTCCATGCTGGTCCATTTGCTTGGATGGCATTCGGTATCATCCTTAAAGGGATACTTGGCTGATACTAGTCGGCTCCAGAGACTCAGTGTTTGTCTTTGTCCCAATCCTTTTATTGATACCTCCATCCCTGGGGCCAGGTGCCCCAATTGCCTCGCTTCTCTTCTAAGTCAATAGTATCTATCAGCCCCATTGTCCCAGCATTGGAGCAACCAGCAGATAAGTGTTTCACTTGCATGACGACTAAAGTCCTTCCTCACATTTCACAAATCCTTCATAGAGAAGGATTTAGTAACTATCTGTACTTCTGAGTCCTCCTCCTGCGTTGACACTGCCTGAGAAGGGCCCAGTTTCTGCACAATATGCTGTTAATTTCAGTAGTCAGAAGAGGCCTAGCTAAAAAGTAAAGTTACTGAACCAATTCGGTCCTGTTTTACCTCAAACCAGGACAAATGTGTTCTATAAAATATATATTTAAAATGCTGTAAAGACATTAAGAGAAAGAATAGTGGCCCAAATGACATGCAGGGGCCTGGTACACTAGCTAAATTAGCATGCCTTTTTCCACTCCGATGACACGACCTTCAGCTTTTCTAGTTTTATTTAAATTTAATCACCCAAACTGAAACTGTATATACCAGCTGTCTGTCAAGGCCTGATAATTTCTCTTCATTTTAATGACAAAATTTTGTCAGAAGTGTTCTGTTGCTAAGATCAGGATTAGAGAATACATTGCTTTGCTGAAGTTAAAAAGTGCTGGCAACACATACATAAGGAACTTTAAAATCCCCCCTAAACTGGGTAGAAACTTATTATGTTGTGGCTAGAAGTGCATGAGAAGAGAGGGCAAATCACAAAACAACTGTCAGTCTGTTTCCCAGTCCTGATGGCATGCAGCGATGAGGCAAGAGCTTTTTACATCTGCTCCTGAAGCAGGTAGCCAAACAGTAGGCACAGTGATTAGTCTGGTACTCCAGTAAGGAAAGTAACCTTCCCCACTGCAGTCAGTCTCAACAGGTTCCTCTTCCACCCTGACAGACAGTAATGCTCTCTTTTACAGCAGGTAGAAGATGGCCAACAAAAAGAACAGGAAATAAATACAGCTGATAAAATTAAAGCCTTTCTTAATACTTACCAGTCCTTAACATGTTATTTTTTTCTGCTTTTCATGAATCCTAAATGCAAATTCAGAAAAAGCAAAAGGGGGCTGTTGGTTTGGAGAAGGCCAGTGCTTGTAATGCAGATCTGAATGTTTGACTGGAAATGTTGTGCAGAGATAGCACCACACTGTTATCTGTGCCTTTTGGGGTCTGTTTATTTCTATGAAATTGATGCTCTGATCCTGTGTAAGAAAGTATCATGTGGCGTTGTAATTAAAAACTACGTAACAATATATATGTAGCAAATCAAAGTTCACTGGAAGCTACTGGCTTTTGAAGATCGATTATGCAACTCCAATAAAACTCTTGTTGTTGTAGCTATAATTGACAGTTTTGGAAGTACAGTATTTACTACATTTGAAGATACATATATATAAACTGCTCTATTGTAGTAGTTGAATCTGTAGAAACTATGAGTTTTCTTGTTAGTGGTAAGTGTACTTACACACATACAAACACTCCCTTCATTAGCCCACTTAACCACTTCAATAGCAATAAAATCAGACCCTTTATCCCAGGTCAACCCTTGAAATGCATATGCTTTGCAACACTATGGTCTTTCAATTAATTGTCATTCCCTTGCGTTATCTGCTTAAAGCCTGAATTCATCCCTGGATAAGCTTGTTGCACAGCATCTCATTTGTGAGGAATCCACTCTGCAATAACCAGATGTTTAATGGCATCCTACAAGAGGATTTGGATTCATGGAATTCTGACTGCATCCTAATTACATGCTAAACACTGCCTACAATTACAGCTTTATTTCCATAGCACAAAAACGGACAGACCTCTGTGAAGTCAATTCCTTACTAGATCACAGCATTCATAAAAAGGTTAGATTGTAATTTACTCACAGTTAATTGAGACTTTATATGTTTTGGTGCCTTCTGTTGCATCTGCCTAGCAATATGTTTTGGTATTATTAAATAACCAATTTACTGTGTCCTTCATGTGTCTGTTTTAAAATCCCTCATTCTTTTCCTTTATGAAGTTACACTTTGCTATGATGATGGGTAAAAAAAAAGAATAATTATTAGTTGTTTCCAGCATAAGCAAAGCAATTTTAAGTACTGCTAATATCATTGTCAAGCACGCAGTTCCTTTTTTCCACAACAAGCATTTGATGTAGTCAGAAAATGACATAGATTACAGTTCACTTACATTACTAGAAAGTATGAAGAAAACTCTACCAAAAGCTTCTTTAATCATTGTTCCCTTCTCTTTCTCTTCCCACCATCTCTACCAAATAACATAGTCCAGTTGCTTTAACATCTGTGAATGTGGTGCTGTATTCAATGCCCATGAGAAAACAGAACACACATTGAATAAAGACAACTCTGTTAATCATAACCTACCTTTCATTATAGCTCTTTGACACATCTTGAGAGCATCTGTTGATTTTTCTAAGCATCGAATAGCAAGCCTTTGATATTTTTGCAAAGAAATATAAGCAGTTAGTGAAAATGTACTCACGAACTCCAAATACCTTATTTCTTGTCTACTTGGATCTCAACAAAGAGACGTACCCATACAAAAATACAGCTGTGGAGTGTTTTGGCTAAGCCACAGGAGGGAGTTGGTGAGTAGGCTGAACAGAAAAAAAAAATAATCCAAAAAATCCTTTTCACTGCTTTTACAAAGCTGTGCTTACTTATGCTGCTTGCACACACACATAAAATCAGCCTTCTTTTCAGGGAAAATGCCTAGAATTCCATGGAAATTTGAAGAGCAATGGCTGCCTACCTGCTCACAACCTCCACCTCACTCTGAGCACATGGATCACGCTCTCTGAGCACACCTTCAGGATCTCTCTGAACAGAGCTGCAGGCAAAAACGTAGTTTAAGTCAGCATAGGATAACTTGCACTTAAGTGAAAAATAACCAGCTTGGACTGAACCTGATATTTTCTCACTGTGTAGATGAATGTAGGAAGGAAAACCTGGATGAGACAGAGCGTGATTTTGTCTTAATTGTGCACTGTGTATTTCTACAAAGAGAGCGATTTCTGAAATCTGGCAACACTCCCGTATATGGAAAATAATGATATGTGTTTCTTATGTTATATAGAAGACTGTGCAATGACCACAACTGAAATATATACAGATTACAGGTACAGTAATGACTTTGCAGTTAATGTCAGCCTGATTACCAAGGTCTTGAAAGAAGGCTGACAGTTCATGTACCTGACAACAGCAGCATGGCTGATGCATTAGTCACCATTCCCTCTCATTTGTCGTCCTTCTTCAAGTCTGGAGCATGGACAGAGGATACTAGGTCTTCTACCAAAAGCAGATGCCATTTTTCAGTACTTCATAACTGAACTCACAGACAATCCACAGATTCTCTTTTTCCAAATCAATGTGGATCAAAAATTAATAAAAAGAGGCAAGAAAGCATCATTCTGTGAAAACTAACTCTTACATAATTCACTTTCTCTGTAAGGTTCCCACCTTGCCAAATGCAAGCTGCCCAATGTCACCTTAAATAAATTTAGATATGGTTTATAATATGCTGAATAAATTTTACATAGGGACTGAAGGCTTTCTAGGCCTTTGAAACATAAATCTCTCAATCAGGCACATAAAGAAATCAGAATAATAGCCATGGTAGAGCTCAATCCAGCTTGCTGAATCAGAGACTTCAAAGAGTTGATGGCAAAATTCAGAGTAGGACTGCCTTGCCTCAAACACATTTAGAAGAAAATACCTCTTTCTTACTTTTTTTTAAGTAGAATGTCTCTGCAGTTATTTCTTCGAACATCATTAGTATTGTCATTGCTTGTGTAAGCTCTGTTGTGATGTAGTGAGGTGAAAAAAGTACTTGATGGTACAAGGACACTTAGACTAAGCATGAAGAGACAGTGAGACGGACAAATCCATCATGCTTAGCCTGCAGATCCAAGTGCATAAAGCAAAGGATGCTAAAAACCTACCACACATGCAAATAAAAGCAACAAATGAAAGCACAAGGGATATGCATGGTGGGATAAAATGGGGAAAATTCAGCATTAAAGATCATCCTTACTGGTCTCAGGAAGGAGTCGAGACACAATGAT
>NW_009648250.1:6988399-7001223 GCF_000708025.1 Charadrius vociferus
AGGAATGTGGAGCATCCAGTTGGAGATATTGAAGCCTAATTTTCAAAGTGCTGAAGATGAGAGAGTCAAAGGCAGGCATAGCATGACAAAAACCAAACCAATTGATTTACTGCTGAGAACACAAAACCTAAACAATTTTGAACATTTCCAGTTGAGTCCCTATTTTCCACCTACTTAACATTCCAAGGAACAGAATTTTTAGAGTCCCATTCAGCAATAAGGAACCTATTAAATGACATGGAACAACACATGCAATCAGAAGTAATCACCTTATTTTAACATGACGGCTCCTTAGAAAAACAGTAATACAAATCCTATTCTTGCATAAAACAATTGAAATTATTTTACTAGTTATTATGATTATTATTATTATTATGTTTATTGTACTACAAATTCAGCAAAACAAATAATAGAAACAAAACAGTGCTATGTAAATAATAAGAAATTAATTAGCACAGGAAAATAAAACTGTTTAAGAGCTTTTCTTGTTGTTATTGTAGTCTTCTGTTGTGCAGGCTTAAATTTGAAGTATAAAAAACCAAATGGGCCTAATCTATGTACATGGAAGTTTCTCTAGTACAATTCCAGTAATCCCACTGACTACAATGAGATTAGTTCTGTGATAAAATGGAAAATCAGATGAATAGGAATGGTTCCTAAGCACAGGCAAATAAAATCTAAGAAAATATAACACAATAAAATAAACTAGAACAAAATAGATATTGATACATATTAATATACAGAATCACAGAATGGTTAGGGTTGGAAGGGACCTCTGGAGATCATCTAGTCCAACCCCCCTGCCAGAGCAGGGTCACCTACAGCACATTGCACAGGACAGCGTCCAGGCGGGTTTTGAATGTCTCCAGAGTGGGAGACTCCACCACCTCTCTGGGCAGCCTGTTCCAGTGCTCCACTACCCTCAAAGTAAAGAAGTTCCTTCTCATGTTAAGATGGAACTTCCTATGTTCAAGTTTATGCCCATTACCCCTCGTCCTATCACTGGGCGCCACTGAAAAAAGACTGCTCCCATCCCCCCGGCATCCTCCCTTTAAGTATTTGTAAGTATTAATAAGATCCCCCCTCAATCTTCTTTTCTCTAGACTAAAGAGACCCAAGTCCCTCAGCCTTTCCTCATAAGAAAGGTGCTCCAGTCCCCTAATCATCTTTGTTGCCCTTTGCTGGACCCTCTCGAGCAGTTCCCTGTCTTTCTTGAACTGGGGAGCCCAGAACTGGACACAGTACTCCAGATGCGGTCTCACCAGGGCAGAGTAGAGGGGGAGGATGACCTCCCTCGACCTGCTGGCCACACTCTTCTTGATGCACCCCAGGATGCCATTCGCCTTCTTGGCCGCCAGGGCACATTGCTGGCTCATGGGCATCCTGTTGTCCACCAGGACTCCCAGGTCCCTCTCCACAGAGCTGCTCTCCAGGAGGTCAGCCCCCAACCTGTACTGGTGCATGGGGTTATTCCTCCCCAGGTGCAGCACCCTACACTTACCCTTGTTGAACTTCATAAGGTTTCTCTCTGCCCAACTCTCCAGCCTGGCGAGGTCACGCTGTAAGGCAGCACAGCCTTCTGGCGTGTCAGCCACCCCTCCTAGTTTTGTGTCATCAGCAAACTTGCTGATGGTACACTCTATCCCTTCATCCAGATCATTGATGAATATGTTGAACAGGACTGGACCCAGTACTGACGCCTGAGGGACACCACTTGTTACTAACCTCCAACTAGACTCTACACCACTAACCACAACCCTCTGAGCTCTATCTGTAAGCCAGATTTACATCTTGTAATAATACAGATTACATCTTGTAATAATAAATTACCACAATGCCAAGTAATCGATTTTATTAAAGATGCAAATATTCAGTGAGTCTGTCTTCTCACCAAGAAAACAACAAAGGGAGAGTAGTACCAGTTTGCCTGCAGTGAGGGAGCCGGGGGAAAATATTTTTCTGTCTTCTAGTCTTCTTGTTTAAGCTTTGTATTTCTTCAGTTTTCTCTTCCTCGGCAAATCCCCTATCAGCTTTTACTGCCACCTTGTTAGGGGCCACATTGTTTTGCTGCAGCCTATTAGATGCATGAAAGGGGCAAATGTGAAAAACGAGTTGAGATCTTGACACGTGCAATTGCAGAAGGCCAACTGAACCCACAGACTAGAGAAACAGAAGGGCTGTCAACTTCCAGGCACCATACTGATAGCCGTACACAGCTACAACTCTGAAACTGACTTGTCAGTCTGCAGCAGACCTGCAAAACTCATAAAACATTTACTGATAAGGTAGTATGCGGACAACACAGCTAAGGACTTTTCACAATGCCAGCACTATTGCTATGACCCAGAAGGCATCTTCAAACAAAAATTTTGTACTTAATTACACACAACAGCTTCACAAGAAAAATAGTGACCCTGTCATATTTTCAGATTTCAAATTTGCTACACTGAGCCATCCAAAACATTTCCTCATTCCACTAGCAGAAAATATTAAACTTCAAAGAAGAGAAAACTCATTATTTACATGTAAATTCCATGTCATTTGTCGCAGTCTTTTTATATATAAGTGATGACCTGGCAAAGTTGAAGAAGGCTGTGGTTTTTCTAATTAGTTTATAGGGGAATTTCTGCAGGGTTATAATAAGCAAGTCTAGAAAAGATCTCTTCACAAGTCTAGCACTGTTAAGTCTATGCCACCATGATTCCCCTTGTGATCCAGGTTTGATTTCCCCAAGAAAATTAGGACCATGTATTCCAACTTGACTTCACTTACAATGACATCATCCCTAGATTATCTTCCCTATTTACAGCTATAAGTTATGGCAAGAATTTGTTGGAACTTGCAATTTTCCTCTCGCTCCAGACAGAGTTTATCATGTCCCACCAGAGAAGATCCCATTGCCTATCTTTCCTTGTTGACTCGCACCCACCCAAAATGTTTATCGCACTTTCTGCATGTATGGAAGGAATAACATAGTCTGTCTTGTAGCAGAGATGGGGAAAAAAAGGGTTCAATATAATCAGTAAGACTGCCATGGACTAATCTTCCTCTGTCTTGGATGATACTTGCAGACTGTGCACTCCCAAGTCCAGGCTGCTCCTCCCGTTGTTAGATTCACAGGAATGCATTGGTTTGCCTCAACTCCCTCTGTTTTATGTTCAGGCCCTTCTCTTCCAGAATTCAGAAAAACTGCAATAACAAACTTCCAGCATCACACTTACTGCTAAAGTGACATATAATAGTAATTGGAAAAACACTTTTAACAATGAATTGCAAACCTCCTTCCCCCCCAAAAAATGACCTCTACTGGGTAGTTAATGTTTTATTTTTCAAACTGAGAAAAACCTACACAAAAAAAGGAAGGAAGGAAGGAAGGAAGGAAGGAAGGAAGGAAGGAAGGAAGGAAGGAAGGAAGGAAGGAAGGAAGGGAATCTATTAGCTTGAAAGCTAATACAATTGAATCTATTAGCTTGAAAGATAATATTCTGCTACACATTGGGTCTTGGGTCCTTCTCTGTTCTTTAGCAGGTGAAAAGTGGACAAAAGTAGGGGGACATACTGGCACAGAGGTCTCCTCACAAATTGGGCTGGGGCAGGGAAAGGGGGGCAGAGTTCAGTGCTCACTGTAGCACACACGCACATGTATATATATGAATTTATATACACATAAAGGAAAATCTGCAAAGAGCTTCTTGAATACTTTTTGCTGCTGCCATGGGAAGGGGCTGCCTTCTGTAAGCTTCTGAACTAGCTGCACTGACACTGAGCAGCAGTGTTGGGTCACTTTCACGCAGTCCTTTTGCTAGCACAGGACAAAATAAGCTGCTCGCTTGTTAAAATACTTCTGTATTTCAGTCTCTTGAAAACCTTACCATGCAAATTTGCTGTACTGCAGTTAAGTCCTGATGCATGGAAGGACTTTATGTCCTTTCAGATGACAAAGAGTTTTCACTGCTACTTCTCAGAAGCTTTTGGCGTCTCTAAAGGCTATTTTCAGAAAGATTTGTTTGTTCTCACAGGACATTTCTGCCAGAACTGGGAAAATATGGTTAACCTGCCATGGATAAACTTAATTATAAAGCTTGCTAAAAGCACAGGTTGAAGTCCTACTTGCTGCTGGTGACTACAAGTTTCTGTCTGGCTAGAAAAGCTGTCTGCTTCAAGTCCAGCAGCATCTCCATGACAACATGGTGTTAAAACCCTCATATTTTAATCCTTAAAAAATAAAAAGGTAAATTCTTATGGGTTTTGTTCTATTTCCTACTTTGTAGTTTACTGATCTCTAGCTAAAGGATTTCTTAGAAGCTAATTACAAGGTAGACTAAAGCCCTACAGCAAAGCCTCAAGATTTCTCCTTTGGCTACTCCAGCCAATGAACTAGAAATCCTTACCTCCTGTACTGCACTCTCCCCTTACCAGTGTCAGATGGACCTCTGGTATGAAGCAAGCATTACTATCCTCATTTCACAAGCTTAAGAGCTGAAGCACTAGAAGGCATAAGCAGGACTGAAATAGTTACGAAATAGAAAAGGAGACACTAATAATCACAGTAAGGCCCATGTGTCCTGCGAACTACTATCAACAATATCCCTCACATGAGAAGGAAACAATGACCATACCACTGTACAAACTGCTTGCATAATTTTCACTAAAATATAGTCTCTTCGATACTAACAGCTGTGTGTAAGATTTACTTGCCACACTGACTGAGCATTCACCTGGCTCCTTTGCACTGCATTCACTGCTCCTAGCTCCTTGCTCCTAGCAGTTTTTTTTCTGCAGCTAGTGCACTGAGAGAGTTGCTTGGCCATTTAAGGCTTTCCTACAGCCATGAAAATTTGGCCTATGACTTCCAGTGTGGCTGAACCAAAGCCCAATGGCTAAACTTCCCATCTCAACATAATATTGCCTCCAAACCATGGGAAATTTTCAAATATCAGCTATTTCCTTACAGCTACAGCTGCTGGTGTTCATCTCACTGCAGTTCAGGGAGGGCTGTAATTTGTCAGCCATCCCTTCATTTAAGTTTGTGGAGTCATGCTAACACTCGGTGGTCACCCAAGTGACCACCAACCCTCCTGAGTTGATATATCCTTTGCTGGCTTTTCTCCTCCAGCTCCTGCAGAAATTCTGTCTTTCTCAAAGGAAGCTTCAAAGCATGGAGAAAGGATACACAGAATGAAAGCTGTAATGGTCAGGTTTATCTTCCATGAGCAATCCTTCATAGTTATGGGAGGGTAGATGGAAAGGACCCCTCATGTTTCAGAAGTCTTTAGAGGAGGGCAGACCTCTTTTCTTAAGATGGAAAAGCTAATCTGCTGATGCTTCTTGTCCACCTCCCTTCTTTCCACCACACATGGTTCCCCTGTCAGTTCCAGAGTCACAGTCACACCCTGAAGGCCCATGGTATGGAGTGAAAGTGTAATACTTGTGAGTATCAGTCATCAGATAACAGTGGGTCACAAAAATATTCTAATGAGGAAACGTCAAAGGAAAAATATGCTTCAGATACCCCCTATATTTTTGCCCCAGTAACAAAAGAAAAGAAAAACAGCCTTTGTTTTCCACTCATGGAGCCCTATTAGATAGGGAGGCTGGTTTTAATTCCTATGTGACCCTAAATGCCAGGTAACACTTTAAACTTTTGCACTGTTCTACTAATCCTTGTAGACATACTTTGTTTCCCAGTCTTTCCGAAAAATGTAAACAAGTATGATTCAACGGCACTGTTCCGATGCAACATCTTATACTCCACCTATGCTTATCTTAAATTTTGAAGATCCATAGGAACCACAGCATCAAGCACATTACAGAGTATGCTGCAGAAGTTAATTGTCAGAACCTAATCACACAATTTTTCCCAAGTCTCCTAATTTTCTGTCAGCTGAAATTGGGCCATTACAGGTATACATTTTCCCAGACGACAAAAGTAAATATGTGCCTTGAATTGCAAAGTGATTTTGCTAGTACAAGCTAGAATCATGGTATTCCTGGATGAGTTCAGCATAATTTTTCTTCTGCTGCTCTTTTTTTTTCTCCAAATCCACCTTCATGTTCTGATTTTCTGACTTCAGCCATTAGTCAATACTTGTCTATCTCAACAACAATGCAAGTTGTATATTTTCCTCTATGGTGCAGCTCAAAGTGCCTGCCAGAAAATAATGTCAACATCCCTTTTAAAGACAAATAATACCTACAAAATCATTTCAGGGATTAGGGTTTCCTGTCCTCCCCTCCAATTTCTTATGCTGATAATACTGAATAGGTAAGGTGCTTGGGGCATAGAGGCCACTGCAAATGGCCTTCCCCTGATTATTATTCAGAGGTTGCTAATATTAATATGAATATAGGTTCTGAAAGTGCCTCAAGATCCAGTTGGGGAGCAGGACTCTGTTAGAAAAAACAATAAATACAGACTGAAGTGATGTCCCTATCACCAAGACTTTACAGTCTACAAAATAAGACTGTCAAGAATAACTACAATTCCCCAGATATGTACAGAACAGGACTGCAACCATAAGTGTTAAAAAATCATGAGTCATTCCCCAGAAAATGGTGAGGCTGACTTAAACATAATGAGATTTTTAAAAATCATAAAAGATGAGCTCTGCTTGCCTTCAGGTAAGTGCATTATGATTATATTTTTCAACTGTTTCTTCACACTCTTTTGGGCTAGAATCTTAGTTTACAGCTGGACATTAATATTCTACTGTGTTCAGGCAACTAAAAAGGCTGAGGCTTAGAAACAGCCCACTAATACTCCAAGTCTTCTGATAAAGCTCCTGGTGACAAATTGGCAATGCAATGATTGTTTAGCTCTGGCTAGAAAGGATGTCAAGGGCACCCAGCGTTTTCAAGTTCTTGAAATAAGCCAAAAGGTCAGATCATGTGCCTGTAACTCATTTCTGAGAGTTGCATAGCCAATAATTCTGAATGCCATTCTCCACTTCACCCTCCAGATCTTTAGGTATGTAAGTTAATCTATTTCCTCGAACTTGCTCAACGTTCTCCAAACTAGTGTTCACCCACTCACCCATTTCAATGTGTTAGCAAGAGACTTGAGCTTTAAAATAATTTTGTCATTTGCTATCATTATCTTCTACCAAGAAAGTGTTCTGCTTCATTATGTCTTCATTAAAATAAGTCTCCAAGTGGCGTGTGGGTGAACAGAGCCCTCCAATTCCATTTATGCCATTTGTGAAGAACGGTAAAGAGCAACTGTCTGCAAGAATCAATAATTTTATAATTACATATGTATTAGAGTAGCTACATGTATGATATATTACATAATGAGTCATTCTGCAGAACTGCTGGAGCAGCAGTAGAATATTATCCTATACTTTGCCCTTTGCTCACTGTCACCATATATTAATGCACATGCACTTTGCACACAATGGAGACAAAACAATGTTCCTCCAACATGGCAAGGTAATATAATCATCTTCATTTGGTGAAAAAAATCATTCTTCTTCTAATAAAATGGTATTTGTTTAACATACTTTTACCTCTCATTTTTTCAAGATGGTAAGAGCTGATTGCCAATACAGTGAGAATCCAGCCTTTTTACATGGTCCCGGAGGTCAGATGCCAGTGCTACTGTGAAGTAACTTGCTCTGACGTGGAGGTGCCTTGTAGGTATTGAGAGCACTATTAAATACATTTTGTCTTTTGCAACAGCCTATAGCAAGTCACATCTGCAAACAATAATGCCTGATCCACAGACCCAAAATCCTGGAAACATTTATCAGGTCCATTTCAAATTCCTGTTAGTCACTTGCCTTAAGCAGTGTACATTTCTGAGTCAGCAGGTGGCAAGCTATTGCAGAAATCAAAAGGTCAGCCTCCATTCCAGACTGCAGATGTATTTATCTTCTCTATCTGATCCTATCTTAATCACATTTGGACTTATCCATCAGTTGAAGACAGTACCTTTATGAATTCCTACGGACATTTCAAAATCAGTTACTGAATACAGTTTTGCCCATGAAGAGATCACCCTTCCACAGAAACCCCATCTGCGCCATGCTGATATTATCTGCCAGGTATTTTTAAATGCTTTGCAGAAATACAGAAATTTTTAATCATCGTGCAAAATGAATTAATTTCTTGTTACTACCAGAAGTCCTTCTCACATGAGACTAAAGAAGGGTGCTGTGACAAATATGCATTGTTCATACTCATCCTTAACCATTTTGTGTAACTAGGAAGGAAAACTGTTTGCATTCATTTTGGTCTACCTCTTTTCATGGACACCTAATCGTGTGAATAATTAAGCCAAAGGAAGAAGCATTTTTAAAAGCTTTATCACAATGCGCACATGGATTTACATAGCTGCTGGCTCACGATCACTTCACAGCTATGTCATTGTACTTTCTAGACAAATGAGAACTGCTGGACTTTGCAAAACATATCTGCTCTTGGTGACTTCCAGAGTATGGCTTTCCTTCAACCCTCTGTAAATAGTACGTAGCTACCATTTAAATCTTGATTTGTGAAACACATTTTTATGCCACTTTCCCACTCTGTTTGCCTGCGTTCCTACCACAGAAAACATCTGCAGCCAGGCAAATGTACAAGCATTGTATGAAATTTTTACACTACATAAAACAAGAAAGAAAAAATTTAAAGCGTTTATTACTGATAGGAATTCCTTTAATTATCACATGGGCACAGTCTCTTCCAGCTTTCAGCAACAACTATGACAATATTCACCGTATTCTTAGTGGGAACAGGAACACAACTTAGAAGAAAATAGAAGTGATCTACAACAGTGTTCCAGATCCAAGGTTTAAAAGTATAACAGGTACACCATTATCAAGGAATTCTAATATGTTTTCATCATTATTCTTTTATGTTAGTTTGACACAGGTGAGTTGCTCTGATCTCACAGTGAAAAGTGGCTGATAAAACACTAATGTTTAGTTGAGATTGGACAAAACAGGGTTTTGGTAGAAAAAAGATATTCAGCATTAGAGGGCTATAAACTAGCAAAATAAAAATCCCACCTTCAGTGGTTATCTTCCTCCCAGCTGTGATCCTATTGGCCGCAACAAAGTTAAAAAATCCCATTGATCTGGCACAGGATTTGATTTAATTAAAAAAACCCAAAACACACACACAAAAAAAAAAAGAAAGAAAAAAGACGACCTTCCTCTCCTTCTTGATTTTATGCCAAACCAGACCATTTTACCTACAAGGAATGCATTTTCACCAATAATTCAACAATTCTGAAAACACTCCGTTGAGGAAAACACAAAGAATTACTAATTTGATAAGTTTTAGAGTGTCTTTGGTAAGACAGTAGAAAAACCTATGCAAACAGAAGATAAAGCAGCTACTGGCAATCTTACTGGAAGTTTTAAGTAGATAACAAGGATCCCCCTGTGTATTCAGACCCAGCTACTGGAATAGAAATAGATACACCTTTAAAATTAAGAGTCGGTTGGATTAGTTAAATACACCAGTATGGGATCTGGTAGCTTAAAACCAATCTACACTGGATTAAACAGGATCTCTGTCTGCAAAGACATTACTGCCACGAAACCAGTATCCCTCCCCAAAAATAAAAGCCAGCACCCCATCAGCTCTGCCCCTGGGGACAGTCAGAGCATCTGTCAGAGAGGTCTTATTTATTTATTTCACAGTTTGGCTCAGCACCAGAATATGTTTTTTCGCTTACCTGTCTATATTACATAGTTTATATGGCAATTAAACTTTGCAGTCAGATGTCAGGAGGCACAAGTTCCAGGCTATAAGGAAAAATCCTGCAATTTTGGGCACTTATTTACAGTAAAATATTCTTACACACATCAGACACAGCTTTGTGCATTTTCTTGAGCCTCATTTGGCTCTTCACTGAATTGCATCTAGAATCACACTTTTCATTTCCGTCCCTAATTTCAGCCTTTGTATTCGACTAGAAAGCTAAAGAGTGAAACCAAAGCAAGGCGACTTTGCTAATAGCCTGATTCTGAAATTCAGAGATAAAAGCATTGTGCTTGATGGCTCATGCTTAGTTAACTGCATAAAGATTTTACTCTTCACCTTACTAGAATACAGTAAGGCAAAAGAATTTCAGTTACTTTAATGGTAAGAGAAGCCAGTGCAGCGACATGGTCCAGTGCCAAAGGATGACAACTGGAAATGTTCACAGTACTTCGAAATACTATCCTTTTTATTGGATTATTTTCTCATTAAGATGAGATATATTACACAGGAATTGATTACTCTGTGTTTTGAAATTTTGTCTGTGTTCCCTGGCTTTATGGTACTAAAAAACAGTTGCAAACTTCCCATCCGGTGGACTGGCCTTAAATGAAAAAACCAAACTCAATTATTCCACCTGCATTCTAGGTAGATTATTAGCACCATTTTAAAAAAAAAAAAAAAAAAAAAAATCTTTGCCAAATACTGTTGTTTTATCAAGGCATTTAAAAAGTGCCATACTCACAATTTTAGCATTTCCCTGTGATGTGATTTCTTATCTGTGGTCAACTATGAGGAAAAGGCACTTCATTATTTTTCTGTGGATTAAAGCAGCTGTCAACAAAGCTTATACAAATAATAATAGGCTGGCCTAGGTAGAAAAAGTTGAAGAACTAAGCATTTAAAACTAAGTTGCTTTTTCCTCTCTTAACTACAATCTCTGAGGATACTTTTTAAGGAGTATGAAGAGACAAGCTTCCACTTACTACACTGTGCCCTGCACTGTGCTGTGTATGTTCCTGTAGGACCTCTCTACCTCTCCCATCACTGAAACACTCAAATGCCTCAAGGAGCTGAAAATATTCCTAGCCTGTGAAATTACTTGCTATATTCCTATGTAATTCACTTGAAATATTGCTAATACAGTTCTACAGGTTGGGAAAGAATGTTGAGACCCAGGGCTATGTACATATCAGGTCACCATGTGGTAATAACTTGTCAATATAATGGTTATTGATGTATGATCCTAGGTCTACAACAAAGTACCCTGGGTTTACTTCAAGAAAAAAATCATACATGTAAATGTGTGTCAGTTTTTCCCAAGGAAATATTCAGATCTTCAAGACTGATTCCTCTGTGTGTTTCATTAACAGTAAAAAAAAAATATAAACACAAAAATAAAACCGTATCATCACAAATACAATCTTGCTGATGATCTATTCTGAGAATTTTCTAACAGTGAGCAATATAGCTAAAGAATGTATTCCTATCACCTGTACACATGACATTTTTTTCACACATGCATCCTATTTATTTCATAGTAATTCCAGGATGTCTTGAAATGACACAAAGCTAAAAATGGTTTAAATAGAACTTAGATTTTTGTTTGCTCAGCAGCTGTGCTTGGTAGCTGTACAGGCAGCTAGTCTCCCGAAGTATTAGCTATTTTGGTCTTTTTCCATAGCTGAGTTCATTTTTAAAATAACTTCAATATTTCAAGAATGATCCATGGGCTTGGGCTACCTTTAATTCTTTTGCATTTTATTGGGACACTTTTATTGCAGTTTTTTTCTTCTATACCTCCCCATACAGAAACTGCCAGCTTGACTCTACATCCAGGATCAAAGCCAATGTCTGTCATTCTATAATAGGAAGATCAAATTAAAACCAGCTTGCTCATCAGGATGTTTAAAACATCTTTATTTCACCTGCCTAAGTCTTTTTAAAAATTCCTCTTTAAGTTTCTATGCTATAAGTTATCAACTTCTTTTTTTCAAGGTCATGTCCATGGAATTATATTTGATGAAGTGAAAAAAAAGAAAGACAAATTATTAAGAAAAAAAGCCTAGAATTTTGGCATGATGTTTCTTCTTAAATATTTTTAGGGACAAAACACTAGCAGAAAAGAAGAGAAACACTGTACTGTGGCAGGAAACAAAAAGTATGTAGAGGTCTTCAATACAATTCAATGTATATTGTTCTACTGTTGCAGAACATGGAAATAAGATATGACTCTAGCCTTCACAAGTTATCTAGCATAATTGTATTATGTTTTTTCCAAGGTTGCACAACTCCTCTAAGATACTGAAAGCTCCAGGAAGGCACATATCAGCTACAATCACATTGCTTTATACCAGCAGGGGGGCATTTTTTGTGTGCTGAGAGTGCTGCAGACAATTCTAGCTCTTCCAAAAAGTTACCATGAAATCCTTAACGTGAAAAAAGGATACGTAAAGCATTAAGAGAAACACACAAACCATGGAAACTCCATGGAGGAAAAAGTAAATTCTAACTTAATTTTAGCTTGTTTTCAGGAACCATTGTATTGCTGCTATTTCCTCTAGCTCACCGAAGCAGCTCAAAAGAAAAGCAGAGTAGGTTGTAAGAAGAGATACATGGAAAGTGAATAGACAGAAAATTAAAGGAAGATCGAAACTCTGAAGTTGTATTGCAACTGATTTTTTTGCTACTGTCCAGAGACGTACCACCTCACAGAATCACAGAATGGTCAGGATTGGAAGGAACTTCTGGAGATCATCTAGCCGAACCCACCTGCCAGAGCAGGGTCACCTACAGCAGGTTGCACAGGACCGCGTCCAGGCAGGTTTTGAATGTCTCCAGAGTAGGAGACTCCACCACCTCTCTGGGCAGCCTGTGCCAGTGCTCTCCCACCCTCAAAGTAAAGAAGTTCCTCCTCATGTTTAGATGGAAATTCCTATGCTCAAGTATGTGTCCATTAACTCTTCTCCTATCACTGGGCACCACTGAAAAAAGACTGCTCCCATCCCCCTGGCACCCTCCCTTTAAGTATTTGTAAGCATTGATAAGATCCCCCCTCAGTCTTCTTTTCTCCAGACTAAAGAGACCCAAGTCCCTCAGCCTTTCCTCATAAGAAAGAT
>NW_009648250.1:7001244-7003699 GCF_000708025.1 Charadrius vociferus
AGGATGACCTCCCTCAACCTGCTGGCCACACTCTTCTTGATGCACCCCAGGATGCCATTCGCCTTCTTGGCCACCAGGGCACATTGCTGGCTCATGGTCATCCTATTGTCCACCAGGACTCCCAGGTCCCTTTCTGCAGAGCTGTTCTCCAGGAGGTCAGTCCTTAACCTGTACTGGTGCATGGGGTTATTCCTCCCCAGGTGCAGTACCCTACACTTGCCTTTGTTGAACTTCATAAGGTTTCTCTCTGCCCAACTCTCCAGCCTGTCCAGGTCACACTGAATGGTGGCACAGCCTTCCAGCATGTCAGCCACCCCTCCCAGTTTTGTGCCATCAGCAAACTTGCTGATGGTACACTCTAACCTTTCATCCAGGTCATTGATGAAAATATTGAACAGGACTGGACCCAGTACTGACCCCTGGGGAACACCACTTGTTACTGACCTCCAAGTAAACTCTGCAGCACTAACCACAACCCTCTGAAGGTCTATCTGCCAGCCAGTTTTCAATCTGCCTACTGTCCATTCATCTAACCCACACTTCCTAAGCTTGCCTATGAGGATGGTGTGGGAGACAGTGATGAAAGCCTTGCTGATGTCAAGGTAGACAACATCCACTGCCCTCCCCTCATCCACCCATCCAGTCATGCCATTGTAGAAGGCTATCAGATTAGTCAGATGTGACTTCCCCTTGGTGAACACATGTTGACTACTTTTGATAACCTTCTTTTCCTCCAGATGCTTGGAGATGATGCCCAGAACAAGCTGTTCCATCATTCCAGGGATAGAGGTGAGGCCTCCTGGGAGAATCAGACCTTTTACTTATGGAAAGCAACATCTGAGATTCCCAGTATATGTGGGAGGAAATAAAAAATAAAAAATTACACTCTGTGGCAGTGAGAACCAAGGCCAGAGCTCTTCTGCACAAGGTAGGTCTGACCCTGCCCACCCTAAAACCGCAATGTGCCTTTTTCTTCCTATACTTCAATGCCACTCAAACTTTGCTATATTTCTGTACCGAAGTCTGAACATAGTTGTGGTGTTCCTTACTGTTGCTTTGCATTAGTTATTTTTCTTTTTGCTTTTTCTGTGGCTTTGTAACATGGTAGTATGCCAGCTTTCCTTTTAAGTGGTCTAAACCTTTTATGATTTAATTAAACTAATATGATACTTAATCATGTGCTTCCTTTCTATCACTAGGCTTCCTTTTATTTTTTTAATTAAATTTTCCCGATCGTGACAGACGCAGACAAATTACTGCAGTTGCTCAACACATTTGAAAAATAAGGCCACTTTTTTAGGAGTCTCTATATAAATTTATGCAGCTGGCTCCAGGTTTTAACACTTGGGATAGACAATGGCTCTTGCTTCTCATCCAGGTGGATTTCAGTGCTCTTCCCTCTCTCAGCAAGGGACATATTTGTCTCTTTCCCCAGGCTGTCACCCAGAACAGCTAGGCCCAAGTGAAGAGGAAATGTTACCAGGTTTCAATTGCATTTTTCGCTGATTTAGCCCAGGCTGTAGTCACCGGGTCATCACAGACAGAAATTGTGCAAAGTTCACTAGCGTACATTTTGGAACGGGTGGTGTCAAGTGTAATTAAATAAGATAAATTAAACTTTCGTTCTGCAGTCTCCTTCATGTGATTCAGCAGACAATAGCAGTCTTTTTTTATTATTTCTTGCTTACATTTACCAATTAATCTCCAAATCTGAAAATAAAAATCAACAAGTTTGTAAACAGATATTGAAAACCCTACCGTAATCCAACAGGGAATTGCGTCCCAATTTTATGTATACCTTAACCATGCTTATGGGTGGGGAGGGAGAAGGAGACAATTGCTGAGGAGTTACATGGAGAAACAAACGCTTCATCAGAGTTTTGGTATTTAAACTTGCCAGGAAAAAACCCCAGTGGCAAATCCTACAAGCCATTTCTGTACTCTCTACCCCCAGTTTTCCCACCAGGAGTACTGGGCAGAATATTTCCCCTTGATATTTCACGAGGGCGACCACGGGTGGCTTTCCAGCAGCCACCAACACCCAGGACCAGCTCTTCTGCCCGGAGATGTGGGCCTTCTACACCGCCGTGCAGACCACGGCAGGTGCCTGGCAGGCGGTGTGGCAACACAGACCTTGCCATGGGACAACCTCCCCTCTGGCACGGCGGGTGTCCGGCATCGTGGGGGCTGGCCTCCATGTCTCTTTGGCACAAAGCCCCACAGCCTGGCTGGGCCTGGGGGCATAAAGGGGACAGGAATGGGGAAGCAAGCTGGGGTGGCGGGGTTTGGCACGGCACCCCACCAGCCACGCCTGCCAGCCTTCGGCAGGGCCCACCAGCCACCTTTACTCCTTCTTCCCCTCGCCTTGCCTTGCGGCCATGGAGCCTGCGAGGTGAAGGGCCCCCGGGCAGCGGCCCCGCGGGAAACCGGGGCCGGGGGGGTGTGGGGGTGTGGG
>NW_009648250.1:7004549-7005700 GCF_000708025.1 Charadrius vociferus
GGGCGGCGGGGTGCCCAGGGACACCCTGCCTGCGTCCCGCCAGCCCGAGTGACAAAGGTCGGGTAATTAGTAGTGTAGAACCGCGTTATGAAAAAACCTGCCGGTGCGCCGCATGAGCGTGAGCCCTCCTCATGCGTGAGCCCTCCGTGCATGGGTGCTGCAGGTGGTGCCCCGGGCCGCGTTTGCACACCTTGGGGGGACAGGGCTGCATGACGAGTCGGGACGCACCATGGGGGAGCGGGACTCGGGACACCTTCGGTTAGTCTGCTGGTGGGAGCCCCACCGAGATGTAGGCTGCTGGGCGGGAGAGCGCTGGTGGCGGCGTCTGACGGATGGGGTGCTTCTGATGGCCCAAGAAAGCAACGTAATGGGAAAAGTTTGGCAACGCTCCCCGGCTTTCAGTGGGGTTTTCATCGTAAAGAATAGGTGGATCTTTCCTCTGCTGGCCAACAAGTTTCTGAGGGAGGAATGAGTTGAACGCCATCTTATTAAGAATGTGTGGGCAAAAGGGCCGACAGAAGCTGTCAAATGACTTGGCCGAAGAGACTTTTCCATAGGACGTAATTTTGGTCGTAGTCACACACCCTTTTCATTTTCTCCTGGTGATTATTTTGATGCTAAGCAAGCAGAGCTTCCTTCACATTATTACTCCTGTAGAGAAGTGCTGCTGGAAGTACTTCATTAACAGCACTTGCGGTTTGATGGGTCTCTTTCAGATGACTTTTCTGCTGATTTGAATTTTGGCTGGAACATACCTATTTCTGTGCATGTTTGCCCAGGAGAGAATTATTTATTTGGAATTCCACACAGCTATTTATAAGCTGTGATCAGAGATGTACTTACATATGCATGTGTGTTTTCCTCCACGCATTCAGTATTTGAAAGATCTCTTTTTCACCTTTTTAGTAAGTGGAAGGATTTTTGTGAGTTCTGTGTACCAAGAGCTAAGGGCTTGCTTTGGAAATCTGGCTGTAACAACCAGAGGAGTGTGTATATGCGTCTGTGTTTGTGTGTGTACAATTGCTTTTCCATGTACTCCTGTCAGGTACACTTCTACCAGTCAACACACTTACTTCGCAATTACAGAAGTGGTTAAGGAGTATTCCCCTCTCATTATCTTCAATGAATGTAGGTAGAACTGAAGTGTAGGG
>NW_009648250.1:7005753-7059097 GCF_000708025.1 Charadrius vociferus
CGTGGGGATAAATGGACCCTATCTCCCTAGTACCCAATGGGAATTTGCAGTGAGAGAGTGACAGGCACCCAAATACCTCCTGTGTTTTTGGCAGTCTCTACCTGCTACACTGTAACTAACAGTCCATAACTCGGGGGAACTCTGTAATACAGCAAAGAGTTGTCATAAAAATTCCTTGAGCTTTGGAGCAAATTAAATTTTGCTGGTAGCTATGTATCTGCTGCATTTTCAGTATTTCTTGGAGGTGAAATAAGTTACGCAAGGAGAACAGTGAAACTCTTGTAAGGATGGCTCAGTTGAATTGTATGTTATCTTTTTGTTACAGCTTGAGGAATGTTTGTAATATACCTGTAGTTCACAAACCCTTCAGAATTAAATTTGCATATTTATTCTTTTTTTATATATACACTGGGAAATTGCTCTGAGGTTTATTAATCTACTTAGTTTGGAGGAACAATTTAGCATTCATGAATAGAAGAGTACCACTTATCATTTTGAAAGTAGAAAATATGTTTAGACTTTTTAGAGAGATATGTATGAGTGAGGAGTGGAAATATTGAATGCAGGAAGCTGTGGAAATGTACTGTGAAAGCTGTCCAGCTGTGCTGCAAAGTGCCAGCACTATCGTATGGAATCATGATTTTTTGCTCATCATTATCAGAGCCGTGTTCAGCATCCTAGTGATATATGCTTATCTTTGCTGGTACCCTTACTAAGCTGAAAAGTTTTCCTGATTACTTGTTTTGCCCTTCTCTGACAAGAGGAAAACAGAAACAGGCAGAAAGCCCTCAGAATTCCAAACACTTCTTCCTTCAGGAGTAATTATTTTGTGTGTTATATTTGAAGCATTCAATCATTTGCCTGTCATTACATTTTCAAATACATTGGAACTTCTTTTACAGCAGTTGGGGGGAGGGTTAAAATCTGTACACAAAATGTCTTAAGAATGTCACATCTTTTTGGTGAAAACACCTATATGTATTCAAAGAAAACAAAACTCAAGAGTTTTTTTTCTTACTTCAGTAGAGATTTCATTTAATACCACGAAACTGATGTGGGGAGATGTATGGGAGATCTATGAACTCAGATTTGGAGTCTGAAATTGACTGAATTTCAGATTCAGGGCTAATTCTGAGGCTTGCATTGTGTATAATTTCAGTGATAGATTTGCTGGAATACTGGGCCTGAGAAGCAAGCTCATTGTTCATTAGTTCTTAGTGCATACTTAGGGCGTGCGGTGGGTCATCTGTGCTGAGGTTTGGGCTCATCTGTGCCTCCCCTGTCTCACTGTCCTTCTTTGGGAGGCAGAGGTGCAGGAGAGTGGCAGCCTCACATAGGTAACTGTGAAAGGAGAGATATCTTGCATCTTTTTGCTCCGCTGGCCTTACTGAGCCCAAAGCAGCTGAGCTAACAAAAGCAGTTTAAAAGTCAACTTACTTCAAGTGCTTCTTCAGCCTTTATTAAAGAAAGTTATATTGCTTCCCGTTTGTACAATCAAGTAAAAATAAACCAGAAATATCCCTGAAATTTACTCACCCAGAAACAGGCTTACAAAGGACAATTGCAAAGGGAGAGTTTAAGTCACACTTCATAGGATTCTGATAGAGCATCTATTTTTTATCATCACTTTGCCTCCAAGAGGTCACTGCTGCAACGCAAACAGTCATGAAGGTAAAGGGCTGATGATGTGTACTTACTCATTCATTAGTCTTCAGGTCATAGCCTAATAGCTTGTAGCCCTGTGGAGTTCTTCAGCAGAACAGCTTTTTTCTTACAGTGGAAATAAAAGCGTAAGCGATTTGAGTACTTACAGTCTCAGGCACTGAGTTGCAGTAACACACTATACTAAAGTAGAGATCTTTTTACATACTTAGAGAGTATACACAAGTAGGTTGCAATTTTTTTGACTACTTATGTTTTTCAAATCTATTAGACCACTATCTCTTTGTGATAGTTCTATGGTTGGAGAGCAGGATTCAGTTCGCATAAATTTGCAAGTACTTTTATGTGTCACTTAGTGGGATGTCAGTCTGTCACTTCCTAAACAAACTCAGAACTTCCGATACCTGTGAGTCTGCCTGTGACTCTGAAGGTGTTTTCTTTTCAACAGCACGTGTGGAACACTGAAATTGTTCAGATATTTATGAGGAATATATGAGAAATGCAGTAGTTCGATAGATACAGCCACCCATCACAAGAGACGGATTGGAGGGTATCCTTGCTTCATCCAGCCATAAATCATGTTTATCAAAGGTGCAGAAATGCGGCGAAGAACACCTTTGTACTCTGCCGTTAACGGCCTCCTTCACGCACACACGTGAGGCCGGACGCTCACGCCGTACCCCTCCGCGCTTCAGCGGAACGGGGTCTCCGCGTCACCGCCGGGCGGGCGGGGCGGGGCGGGAGCTGTCCGAGGTGGCCGCGGGACGGCCCGGGGACAAGTGTAATTTAAAATAGAAAGCCCATTCTGCATATGGCGCAAGGCTTTGCTATTTTTCATTCCCACCTCCTTGTACCTTTACCACAAAGTAGCCTGTTAGCTTAGTTTAGGCTGTCTTCTGTAGCATTTCTCTTTGCTTGCACAACACAGGGTGAAGGTTGCAAACAATGAAGCAGAGTAAAATTGCCTCTTGAAAGACACTGGCAAAACCAGAGCTCTTTTCTTCACATCAGGAAAAAAATTAAAGGGAATATACTAAAGTAGAGGAATTACCCTGTCTGTTTCTGACAAGTGTAGTTGTAAAGCAAACATCTGATTCCTTTCTTGAATTCTGAAGCATACAACTTTATTAATTCAAAATTTGTAACAAGTGAACACCAGACATCCTGAATCAACTGTGATGGCATGGAAATTTCACAGAAGATCACTGTTTCTTCCTGGTATGATTTAGAGCAGCACAGATGATACTTGTGACTTTTTATGCCTCTTTAGACAGTTGTGATGATTATCTGTTCTTCTCAGTCACACTGCATACAGCTCAATGCAGGATGCGATCTGTTCAGAAAGAATGTCTGGATTTAATTTGAAAGACAGAAAGTAAAGTGCAGAATGGCCAACAGTTTCGTCTGAGAGTTTCATGTACTACTGAGGATCAAAAATGCTCTGAGCCAGCAACTTCAGCCAACAAAAGAAGCCAAAGATAGCTGAAGTATGCTGCCTCTTTTGCTCTTGCACTATTCTGAAGCAAAGAAAACCTAACTTTTACTTGTTCTTCTGGCATGCAAAGTGTTTTCCTATTGTCCGTGTGTTTTGTGTCTTATTTTAACATAAAGTCTGGGTTTTGCTTTGTGTGAATGAAGTGAAACTATCACTACAGCTGAACTTTTAAATGAAGGGAACTTTGGAAGGAGTGACCCTAAGGTCAATTACGCTCTGCAAAGCCCCAAAGCTACCAAAGTCGATGAAATATTTCTTTCCATTTGAAACAGCAACACCAATACTAATACCAGCAAAATATTTACTGTTTCCGATTTCCCAATATTATTTAAGGGAAAATACTATAATATATTTGCAAAAATATTTTTCGTTTTCTGTTTACACCTTAACAAAGCATAAATGCACTTTCTTCTTACATACCCCAGCAAATGGATTATGTTCAGGATGAAGCTACTCACAATACTTGCACTGTTTGAAAATCTGTTTATTTGCAAATCTTTTTATTTTTACAAAAGCCTCATAGGATTTTTAGGAGACATTCTTACTTATGGCCCCACAACAATATCTCATGATGTGAGATCACATCTTTATCATGTATTATGATGAAGATCAGGGCTATATTGGACTAAGTGTTCCAGGTTTATTTTTCTCTCTACCATTGTTCCATGTATTGCACATTTCATGAGAACCCATTAGCATGCCAGAAGATTAAATGTGACACGATAAAAATTTCTATGGATTATATGTAATCAAAGTATTTTCACAATATATTGCAAAACAGCTATTTCTTGGTCATTTTGTGCTTCTGGAACCACAAACAACTTGGCCTTGCTTAATCTGAACTAATTTTCTAGGTCATGTGTCTGATTTCTCAACACTTTGATATCTTCATTAGTTTCATAAAACAATGTTTCTGCATGTCACTGTCTGTCTGTCTAGTTTCCACTTAATTGCCTTTCTGGCTGCTTATCTCAATTTATTATAGTCAGAATCATTGCACTGCCCTTACAGCAAGGGGATAGCTAGAACAGTATGTCCTGTTTACTGTCCTTTCCTCTCATCACAGTTTAAAACAGAAGCTGCAACAAGGGTCAGAATCTGACAGATATTCCAGAGGAATAGCCTTTCACCTTTATTATACCATTGCCAACCATTTGTTTTCTTGTGTGTTTCAGGGGTCTTAAATGAAGATGTATTTTTCCTCATGTGCTCTATTGAGCTAATACCTCTTGGGCTATACAGGATGTACAAAGGTGTTCGTATAGCTTTGGGATAGCAAGCAAATGTTGTGGAAAGAGAACAGAAGATCAGTGAGCTTTTACAAGAAAGGATGAGAAGCTCTATTTTTTTTGGTGGCATTGGAATGGTGCCATTGGTGTTGTAAATATATTAGGCCATATAAGCAAAATGTTAGACACTGGGAACACCCGAACTGGGGACTTGAGAGTATCTGAAATGGATGACAAAAGGGGTCCAAATTAAAGCACTATTTCATAAAATTGAGTGGATTTGGAGGCAGCAAGACCAGTACATGTCTGGATGACTGCAGAGGGGAGAGGTCATAGTTAAAGAAGGCACCCAAGTTACAGATGGGTGGGGTGAAGGAGAATGGTAGTGGGTTTAGAAGTGAAAGCTGAAAAGGCCCATCGCAAAGGTCTGCAAAAGGAGAGGGGCAAGTTACCATTGTCACATTATATTTCAAATTTACTCTAAAACACATGAATATGAGATAGAAAGATACCTCCTGGGTTATCACATCTAGTGTACTGCTGCCTCAGGTTACACCATTTTATATAAACTTCTGTAACATATCATGCTCCACCTTAAAGCTGGATGGGCTTCTTGGTGCTGCACATCTTCCTAGTAAGCTATATTCATCAGTCTGATTGTTAAAAGCCTTACAATTTCCAGTCTAAATGTATGCAGTTCAGTATGCATCCATTTGTTAAAACATTGCTCTTTCTCTGCTACTCAGCCATTTTTTGTATTTCTAGCTCACTCATCCCTGTTGGACAAACCAAGCTCTTTAGTCTCCTTTCAGAAGATAGGCTCCTCATTCTTTTCATCACTCTGTAGTCCTTCTTTGCTTGTGTTCCAGTTTGAGTTCACTTTTCCTGAAGCCTTGATGATTTTCACACAGTATTCCCCAACAGAACAGGCGCTTTCGTCAGGACACATCCAAATTCATGAGGAAATATAGGCTGGGAAAGAACTGTCATTTTCCCCAAATTACTTAATTTATGACATAATCTTTATAGTATGGTGTTTATTGTGTTAAGGTTGTAAGTACTGTGCTTAAATTCACAAATCTAGTAAGTCACTGAGTTTGTTGAAAAGCTATGAAAGAGGCAAACTGTATCTCTGATACAACTTAATTTATCTTAACAGAGTTAAGGCCTAACCAAGGAATGAATTCTTCACAATACCTCTCTGTTCTTGCTAGTGTACTGAGATACATATACAGATGAAGCATGTTCATAATTTTTTTTTTTCTTTCCTTCAACTGTATTCTCCTATCTTGGCTTTCTCAGAAGTTACAGCTGCATACTGAAAGTATTTGGAAGATATGTACACATGAAATTAATCTACAGCATATTTAGATAAGTGAGAGGAAACAGGAGTTCAATAGGAGAGACTTAAGTTATCAAATGGCTTAGCCATCTGCACATTGCCATTCTGGGACAACACTGGTTCAGTGTTCAGCAGAACTCTGGTCACTTGTAGTCACGAGAGAATGGCCATTATTTCCCTTTTCCTGGCTGAATGCTTTAACCGCCTTTGGTTTGACTGAGGGTGGAGTGGGTCTTTTGCAGGGCAGCATTGCAGAGAGGCCACTCTGTGTTATCAGTGACTGCTACAGGCTGCTCTGTGTTATCAGCCCTGCTACAGGCTCTCGCAGCACAGAAAGTAGCGGGAATTATGTGGCTTTGCTGGTTGCAGTGGCTTTTACAGCTGCTCTGAGTAAAGGGAGTACCCCACACTGGAGAAGCTGGTTTTTACCCCTCTGGCCAGTGCTCCACCTTGCCTTCGTTCCTGAAGGTCCATCACAGAGAGTCACTGTCCACCCGAACTTTCCTCACACTGCACTCAGATGACACTATGTCATTTCTGTGAAGGAATTTACAACTGCTGCACCCTCAACAGGTTAATCAGAGAGAGGACAACACGGTGCAGGAATGAGCACACCTTCCTCCAATACATTCCTATTAAATATTTTTCAGTAGACCAAGATCTGACAAAGATCTTCAAGATTTCTGAGAGGACTTTTCTTCACATATCTTTGTAAGCAAGCTGGTACTCTGGGCAACACCAGCATCCAGAGAGTTAAGATCAGTTGCCATGCAATTATACCCCAGAGACTCTAAATCCTACCTCAGTAGTTGCCTGCAATTTTCTAAGAATCTTGGGTTTTTTCAGTCAACTAAGAATCTTTTTAAGAACCTTGGTTTTTTTCAATCAAGTATGTTTAATAGAATTGTCAAGTAGAATGTAAAACAGTAAAATGTATGACATTAGAAAATACTAATAGTCATCAAAAGAGAATTAATAAGTGGAAATAATAAGTTTATTAGTACTATTACAAGTAAGAATTTCTTCTACACCCTCTATTTTAGTGTTCTGTGGTCAGCACTGTGTATTTCTTTGTAGTTAAGAGACAGCCAGTGATATTACAGAAACTGTTAGAAGAGCAGAAAAAAATGGATTTTATAAAATATTACGAGAGGACTCAGACTGTATCAGAGACTGCAAAAATCTTGCCTGCCTGTGCTGCAGTTTGACATGTTTATATTGAGTGTTTTCTATTGTGTTTCAAATCGTCAGTGAACTTTGTTTGCCAGCCTTTTCAATCCCATGAATCATCTGCTATAAAGATAATCCAATTAAGACCTATCAATATGATAGAAGTAATTGTATTTTAGTCTGTCATGTGAACAGCATATCATGTGAAATTATGAAGAGTTTAATCACTTTCTTAATAGCACAATCCATGTTGCTGCAGTACAATTAAATAATACCAGGTTTGAACCATAAAACATGCTGACATTTTTTCTTTTTTCAATGCCATATTAAAGCAAAAATGCTATAATTCCCCCAGGTCTATCCATATCAGCCAGAATCACTAACTTTGCTCCAGCAAAAGGGAGTTTCTACATGCTGGAATTGTATGAAAACAGGAAAAATAAATACCACAACTTCTTTCAGAGGGGGACATGGTGTAATTCAGAATGATCATTTTACAAAACAGATTATTTGTTCTCCAGAAATATACACTGGATTTCTTTTCCCATTGTCTTTATGGTTAATTCCTAGTGTTCATTCCCATAATAAAGTTAGTGGGAGTTGAAGGTGATGTGCTGTTTCTGCGGTGTCATGGACACTGGTGGAGTGAGAACTCCTTGCCTATTAACACTGCGCGTCCCGTATTGGTGATGTCATCCCTGACTGCAAACAATGTGTTAGGGAGTCCTGCCTGTTAGATACCACTTTTATCTGGTTTATATTCTCTTTCAGTGAGAAATAGGCATGTCTATGTGTGGACTTCAGTTATTTGTTTCTAAATGGTGAGTTGTTTTACCTGTGAGTGAAGGTAAAGAAAGTAAAGCTGCATGGTATCATGCTATCTTGTTATCAAAGATGCAGTCAGATTCTGAAGAGCATCTAACCCACAATGGTAATGATATAAAGCAAGTAACTACAGTCACTTCATACTGCATATCCTGAACAGATTTAGCTACTCAGGGGTTCTGAGTTTTCAAATTCAAGATCTGAATTATGTTGACCGCACATAATTATACAAAAAAGGCTTCAGGATTTAGCCATCACTCCCTGAAAAATTGTAAATAGCCTGCACATTTGGTTGCTCAGGTGATTAGTGAGAGGACGGCACGTTTTCACAAGTTTACAATAGCTCTAGGACAATCTGTGACACTCCCCATGTGTGCTAGTTTGGATGAGCCCAGATATTAATGGAATTTGTTTGAACAGTGTGTGTGTTTCTTTTCTTACTCATTTCCAAATCTGTGTCATAAACTGCAGCACGGTACTTGAAGAAAAATGTAGTAGTCCTATAGTTGTTCCATGCAAATAATTTGCCTTTTTCCTTAGACAACATTTCAGAAACAACAGCAATATGCAAAAAGACATACTCTAGATGTAGGGCAGATTGTGAGAAATGAGTGTTCACCAGATACCCAAATGTCACAGAGTTAACTTTGCAGATATGCAGAACCTACAACATAATGGTCTCCCGAGACACATTTTACCTAATTTCTGTGGTTCACTCACACGTACACAGGCCAGACTGGTTCTGCCAGCTTATTACACACAGCTGTCATCTCCCAGGCCCTGGAAAGCTTGAGGCTTGGCAGATGTGATGGATCCAGTACTACATGCAGTGCAGCCGGTTGCAGGTGCTATTCCCTTGCAGTACTTCCTGCTACCCTTTCCCTGGGTAACACAACAAGAAATGGGTCATCACGTACTGACAAAGCATATATTCCCTCTAGCTTTTTATGCTGGGCCTAGAAAGATGTGTACCAACAGATTTTTCTCGGTATGCTCATTTTAAGCGATTTTCTTGCGCTGTTTTTCTTCTCTTGTTCTTCTCATATTCATCCCTCACTTCTCTTACTCTGCATTTATCGCCTTTCTTTGAAGGATTTTCTGTCTGTTACTGAGCTTGTAAAAAGACTGTGTGCTACCTGGGAGAGTAGTGCCAAGGAGTCAAGGCATGTGTTGTTTCGTATGGGCTCACACAAGAAAAGTGTCCTGTGGCCTCTTCATGTGTTGCAATCCCATGGACCCAGACTGCACCTTTCACTTTCTGCATCAGTGAAAAAATGTAGACACCATGCTGTACAGCATGTTCTGTACTATGCACAGTCACAAGGTATTTGCCTTAGAAAATTAAATTAAAGCCATGGGATTGTACTGGTTTTTGCACCTTCATTCTTTCCTTCTGCCCAATATTGCAGAAATCTGGACCTTAAGCAGTACATGCCATTGAGCTGTAAGTAGAGGATTGCTCTTCCAGTGAAAATCATAACCTAACTTAGCCATGTGGGCAAGAAGGAGGAGCAAGGAGAGGGGATGAAAAAGAAAAAAAATAATTTTGCATGGACAAGAAGAAAGGTGCAGTTGTTGAAACTCAGGAAACGGGAAGAGAGCAAGAAGGAAAAGTGAGGTTTTGCTCTTTAAAATAACAGACATAAATTATTCCATAAATGAAAAAAAGAGAAGTGAAAAGAAAAGGAAAAATCCTGATATATAGTAGAGGCTTTGCCTACTATAGGGTGTTTGCGGTTGTTAAAAGTAATTGCACATGTAAGAATTAGTTTCAGAAATGGTGGCGTATCAGTAGCATTCATGTAGAGAAATTAACATTTTATGAGACTTTAGTGTGTAATTGCTCAGGGCTGCTGTGATCAATGTGATGGTGAAAGCACTGGTGACCATGTGAAATATGTTTATGCTGGGCCACACTTCTTTCAGTGCATTATAATTGCCAGGAAGAAAATTCCACTTGAACTTGATTATTGAGGCAAGAATCAAAAAGTTCTATTACGTCCATTTCCGGTGCATAAGCAAATTTATTCTGCTAACTTTCTAACCTTCTCTCGTAGGTGTTTCAAAATAAAATTTCTTCTTGTATTCCCATGCTAAATTCAAGTAGCATATGCTAGACACTAGCTCCAATTAAAAGGTAGCTGCATTTTACTGTAGTTTGTCACATTATATGAGTTAATAAAGATACAAGTGCTCTGTCTGGTAAAGGAATAGCATGAACAAGGAAGGGGACACAATAATGTAATTTCAAGAGATTATTGGAATGAGGAAGTCTATTCTCAGTTACTGCCACTAGATAAATAACATCCTCAACAAAAAAAATTAAACAAATATAAATATGTAAGTGAAGAAGCTTAAGGAAACCCTACTAAGATTTTTGAGAGCACATGGGAAGTTTTCCACTTCTAAGTGGAAAAGAGAACTCTGAAGAGTGAAAATGAGTGAATGTCTCTACTTGCTAGTAATCGTGCTAAATGTACAATGATCAAGCTTCCCAGCTGGTCAAATATGACAGTCACCACCTGGAATGAAAGGCACATGGTTAGAACATGTCCTAGTCACACCTGCTCAAAGTAAAGTGGCATTACACAACTTTTAATAAACATACAGTCTAATCTTGCTGCCATTTAAGCATATGCCTACCCTAAGTCATGTGAACAGTTTGAAGACATGGAGACCTGTATGCTCAGATTCAAGTATTTACGCTAGTGTTTTCATGATCAAAGCCGTAGCAACTTACTTTAATACATGTAACCATTTTACAAGCAGAGTTTTATCTTGCTTGGGCTTATCTTAAAGTGCAGACTAATTATTTTCAAAACATTTAGTTTAGTCACTAGATTAGAAATAGACGTCATTGTGTCTTATCATTCACTGATCAAGGTCATTTACATAATATTGCAAATATCTTCAAGGCTATTAAGATTCAAGATCGATGCAAGGAATTTAAACTGTTCATGTTCTCTGGCACAGATGACACCTAAATCAGAAATCTTAATAGTTGCTTGGAGCAGCCTATTTGCCTGAAAGGTTAAATTGCTCATTTTCCATCCCTTTATTAACAGGAAAGACTTAGTAGGAGTTCATAATCTGCCTCCACTTCTTTTTGCAAGTGCAGATAGAGCACAGAAAAGATGGTTCTTTATCTTTTTGTGCTCTCGGAGTCAAATTCTGTGAAGGTAAATAGTAGTTTACATTTCTGCATCAACTAACATCCAGATGGCTTGTAAACTAGCACAAACAAAAACCATGGTGAATCTTTGGGAAGATTTTTGCAAAAATACTTACTTTCTGGAAGACAATGTTAATGAGTTTCTTCTTTAGTAGAGGATTGGATATGGGATCCCTGTCTATTTCCTTCAGTATCAACAGTATGTACCAGGTGTCTGTGGACTTGCCTAAATCTGATTTTGAACCTGGTGGTATTGTGCACCTCCACAACTCAAATCACTTAAAATAAGCAACCTGTCCTGTAAGCCTGTTTAGTCAAACTTCACACCAGTTTCTTGAGCAACATCTGACTTAAATGCCTTGTATACCATCACAAATGAAACTTGGGGAAGAGGTGCATTTGGCTTGAGTGCTAGCAGCTTTCCTGGGAAACTTTACATGAGCCCACTGAGGCTGGTAAGGGTAGACTCATAGCACCTTCCAGTGCTCTTGGAACAATTCTGCTGCAAAATATACACCACTCATGTCACTAAAATAGCAAGAGGTGTAAATAATTTCATTAACTTCAGTGGGTCTATTCATATGAATAAAACCTTTCAGCGCTCAGTGGGTAATGAAGGGTTCTGAGTTGCCCTGTCTCTCACTGAATTCAGTTAGAAATTGGATCTCTTGGTACTCAGTTTAGCCAGGACTGAAGCATTACAAAGTTTGTATGTGAAACAACAGTCATAATGCTTTCTAAACACTGATGAACACGTTTCCTATACCAGTGATTTTCATTTGAAAATCATCGTGAAATGGAAAATAAAAGTATTGCCTGTCAAACTGAAGAAATTTATATCAGAAGCTAGAACTGTTTGATAATTCATTTAATCCAAAGATAAGAGGAAGTAAGGAGGTGCCTTGTGCCATGGCTCAATCACTGATTATACTTGATAGTCTGGTATCTTGTAGATTAGTCATGTTGTGGAATGAGTGTGAAATACGCGAAGTGTATTTTTGTTGATCAATTTCCTGGAAATCATAGAATCATAGAATGGTTTAGGTTGGAAAGGACCTTAAAGATCATCGAGTTCCAACCTCCCTGCCATACGCAGGGACACCTCTGACTAGACCAGGTTGCCCAAGGCCACATCCATCCTGGCCTTGAACACCTCCAGGGATGGGGCCTCAACAACCTCTCTGGGCAACCTGTTCCAGTGCCTTACAACCCTCAAAGTAAAAAACTTCTTCCTAATGTTTAATCTAAACCTGCCCTCTTCCAGTGTATATCCATTCCCCTTCGTCCTGTCACTACATGCCCTAGTAGAAAGTCCTTCCCCAGCTCTCCTGTAGGTCCCCCTTAGGTACTGGAAGGCCATAATAAGATCTCCCCAGAGCCTTCTCTTCTCCAGGCTGAACAACCCCAACGCTCTCAGCCTCTCCTCATAGGAGAGGTGCTCCAGCCCTCGGATCATCCTCATGGCCCTCCTCTGGACACGCTCCAGCAGGTCCATGTCCTTCTTATGTTGGGGACTCCAGAGCTGGATGCAGTACTGCAGGTGGGGTCTCATGAGAGTGGAGTAGAGGGGCAGAATCACCTCCCTTGACCTGCTGGCCACACTTCTTCTGATGCAGCCCAGGGTATGGTTGGCCTTCTGGGCTGCGATCGCACATTGCTGGCTCCTGCTGAGCTTCTGGTCAATCAGCACTGCCAGTTCCTTCTCCTCAGGGCTGCTCTCCAGCCATACCCCACCGAGCCTGTATTTGTGCTTGGAATAATTATTAATTATTAAATTATTAAATTAATTTAGTGATTGTAGTCACACTCTTTTCTAATTATGTAGAGCAGCAATTACTGAAAGTGTTGCTGCTGGGTAGAGATATTTTCGCCAGTACAGATTATCTAAAATATTTATATCATATCAGTTTGTTTCTTTAATGCTTGGTCGTGTTTATACATTATATTGACTAGTTATGTGTCTTCTAAAGCTAGTGAAAGCAGGTAAAAAGCCACTGCTGGACTGAATAGATAGTCAGAGCGCGTATCAAGACTTTTCCAATATACCTAAAGGCATCCTCCAAGTTCAGAATTATATATGTTATCACTGTTCTTATCATCATTACCTAGAACAAAAAAGGAAACATCTCTAATTTGCTTTAGAAGTTCCACCATGGCTGTAAAAATGCGTCTATTGCTCGATTTTGTTTTACTGTTCTCCAATTTCTTCCTTTTTCCCTGTGTCTTTAAATTACTGCTAATTTGTGTCACATTTTTTATCTGCCTTTTAGGTATTGGAGTCGGCATGCTGGTACGGGAATATGGCAAACTGTCTAACCTGGATAAATTCTACTTTGCCTTTCCTGGGGAAGTGCTGATGAGAATGCTCAAACTCATCATTCTGCCGTTAATCATATCAAGTATGATCACAGGTATGACTGGAAATGTACTGTTAGCTGATGAGATTATCATTGTGGTTTAGTTTTCTTTCTAAGAGAAATAACCTTTTAAAACAACTTGATGGAACTCAATAATGAAAAGTATAGATTGCATACATTTAGATTAAGATTTTCTCTATATGGTGAGAATGGATTTGGAAGGATTAGCACCATTATCTGGTAATTAAGTTATAAAGAGCTGTGAGATAAAAACTTGAATGTTTATACATTTTTGTATCTCTTTCTCCCTGTTTTCAGAAGTGGGTTAAACAGTTGCAAATTGCAAGCCCAAAGCTGCAACTGCATATTCTCAGATACAAAATTAACTATTGTAAGTAGTCCCATGTTGCCATTTCACAAGAAAGGGAGAGCTGATCTCATAGCTTACTGTCATAAAAAGAGGAGATTCCTCACCTACTCTTCCCTGGTCTCAACAAACTCCCATGAGGTACCTTGCGTGAGCTCTGGGGTTTGCTGAATCTTTCTGTGAGTCTATTCAACTCACTGACCTGACAGAAAACTATAGGGAAAAAATTTTTGAAGATATCTGTTTGGTATGTTCAAAGGAGTTTTGGGGAAGTGCAGGAGAGTGGGGAGACTGTGTGGCCGGGAAGCAGTTATGGAAGGAAGAGCAAAGCTTTCCTCTTTTGGAAGAAGCAAGCAAGCCATTGGCTGGAACCCTGCCATGACATGTTAGAATTTGGTAACAGCTCACCCAGTAGGAAAGATTTGGAAAGATTTGCCAGAGCAAGCCCAGACCAAAGAGGCAGAACTGGATGTTTAAAAAAAAAAAAAAAGTGAAGAAAATAAAACAAATTTGTCTTTATTCTTTAAGCCTTTATTGAGGGAATAAGGGTTGTGACTATTTTTAGTCACAACTATTTTTAGAATCGGGGCACATTTATCACTATACTGTCCCCTTTCATCTCCGCAAAGTCTCTATTTTGGGAATGTATTCATGTCCGGGTATTTGTTGTTTGGTTGGATGGTCACAGAAATACATTAAGACATGTACAGAAAAGGAGAGCATGTTGTGATCAGGAAATGAAAGGGGATTTTGATCATGCTATGAAAGTGCTTTCAAGAATAGGATTTTGGATAAAAACTCCCAGCTCCTCAAAGTTCATGGTCAAGAATACCACCAATTTCAGCAGTGCACCCCAAAGTGGCCTTGTGACAGGAAAAGCCTAAGGGAAGCTGCCAAGGTCTTTGGGGCATATCTGTAATGCAGAGTGACAGGAACCAACGTTAGAATTGAAATGGAGAATGTCAAGAGCTTCAAGATGGAGACATCCAGAAAGGAAAGCTGCAAGAGGCAGAGTGAGAAATGGCAGAGAAAATAGTCAAGAGCTGTGTCCAGAAGAATGAAGGGAGGTAAAACAGTTGCTAGTATGTAAAGGAGAGAAGAACAGAGAGAGGAATAAAAAGGGCTTGATGTTTTAATTAGTAGACGGGACAGCAGCATTTTTGTATAGAGGAGGAAATGACACAGAAAGCGAAGGAGAAAGTGAATTCTACTTTTATCATATTGAACTTGAGTCTGTGACAGGAGATCCAAGCTGCCAAGATAAGACTAATACATTTCTTTTTTCACACAAGCTTTTATTTTGTGAGTGAAGTTGGGCCTGTGTTTTCAGAAATAAATGATATCATTAGGACAACCATGAAATGAATTATTAAATGTGCCCCTGTGTAGCACTTGCGAGGGGAAACAAGAATCATGCTGTTAAAAATATTATGCTGCTATTTAATGTTTAACATTCCAGGATGAGTAAACTGCATTTGTAACTACTAGCACAAGCTTGGATTTTAAAGATTGCATATTTCAGGATTTAAATTCATATAGAGATGAGAATGAGATGTTCTGATTCTGACCTTGGCATATCCAATTTACGTAGAAAATAAAGGCTTATTTTTTCTCCACTTCTATGTTAGGTTTTTAGGCAAAAAAAAAAAAAAAGGAAAAAAAATTATAAAGAACAGAAGCTACGTCAAGAGAATATGTAAAGCTTTGCTGCTCTTGAAGACAAAAGCACTAGCTGCCTGTGTGCGAGTAATGCTGAAATTTGTGGCAAGTAAACAGACCAGGGATGTCCATGCACAAGTTTCACTGTTCACCTGCATCCTTCTTCAGGATGTTGATGATATGTTTTGCCTCTTCTAGAAGAAATATGGTAAACTTCCAAGCATCAGAAATGCACATTTGAATTTAATAAGTAGGCCTGTGTTTAATCATAAAGCACATTAGTTATTTTTCCTTTTTCACACAGCATCACAAAGAATGGTTAAGGTTGGAACAGACCTCTTGAGACCATCTAGTCCAACCCTCCCCGCTCAAGCGGGGTCAGCTAGAGCAGGTTGCCCTGGACCATGTCCGGTCAAGTTTTGAATATCTTCAAGCTTGGAGACTCCACAACCTCTCAGGACAATATGGTGTTTTCCTGTTCAGATGAAATGCCATGTTTTTTAGTTTTTGCCTGTCGTCTCTTGTCTTCTGTCTGGGCACCACTGAGAAGAGCCTGGCTCTATCTTCTTCATTCCCACCTATCAGGTATTTATACACATGAATAAGATCGCCCTGAGCCTCCAGGCTGAGCAGTCGCAGCTCTCAGCCTCTCATCATGTGAGAGATGCTCCAGTTCCTTCATCATCTTTGTGGCCCTTTGCTGGACTTGCTCCAGTAAGTCCGTCTCTTTCTTCTACTGGGAAACCCAGAACTGGACACAGGTGTGGCCTCACTGATACTGTGTTTAGAGGAAAGATCACCTCCCTCCACATGCTGACAGTGCTCTTTATAATTCCCAGCCCTGGAGGCTGATATTGCTGTCTTATGGTCAGCTTGTTGTCCACCAGGACCCTTGGGTCCTTCTCTGCAGAACTGTTCTTGAGGCAGTCAGTCTCCAGCATGGCTGGAAGCATATATTGGTGCCTGGGTTTATTCCTGCCCAGATGTAGAGCTTTGCATTTATCCTTGCTGATCTTCTTGAGATTTCTCTCAGACGAATTCTCCAGCCCATCCAGGTACCTCTGAAAAGCAGCAAGACCACCTCATGTGTCAGCCACTCCTCCCACTTTTATATCATCTGTGAACTTGCTGAGGGAGCATTCTGCCCTATCATCCGGGTCACTGATGAAGATGTTAAACAGTACTGGCACTAGTATTGACCTCTGGAGTACAGCAGTAGTTACTTGCCTCCAACTGGACCTGTGTTGGGGATCAAAACCTTCTGGGCCTGGCCATTCAGCCAGTTTTCAATTCACCTCACTGTGCAATTATCTAACCTGTACTTTGTCAGTTTTTCTGTGTTGATGTTATGGGAGACGGTGTCAAAAGCCTTACTAAAGTCAAGATAGACAATATGACCTCTTTGAAATTCTGAATTTTAGCACCAAAGCAAAATTCACACTTTCAAAAAATATAAGGAGAAGAAGGAGAGGAATGAAAAAATTGAGGAGGATCCAGGATCTGTCTTTAGCTATGTCTGTAAAGAAGACAGGCACCTTACTGTTAGTGCCAAGGGAACATCTCTCTGTATTTGGCTGTGAACCTTCCCTGGAATGAGACACAAAAGTATTTTCCTCAAAAGTAGCCTCATCATCATTGACTAAACGTGGGACATACAAGGATAGTACCACAACTTGCATGCTGGCTGTCTTTGGTGGGAACAGGTGTGTTCTGAGTATGCCCACCTCCTCAGGATTTGTGTATTATGCAGACCCTACACATCTCATATAGCTGATGATCACAGCTGTCAGACCTGTGTACACGTTCACATGTCTGCTCAATGGCAGACATTTAGGGGCCCAATACATATGAAGTTACTGCAGTAAACCTTGTGATAACGCATCAGCTGGGCCCGAATGACTGTCTTTTTGGTTCACAAGCTAAGGGGATGGTACTTAGCTCACCATGAGAGAAGGTTGAACATTAAATCATGCTATTGTGTCTTTGCTGCAGGCTAAGAATGTGCAGAGAGACAATTGCAGTGACTCATTCAGTGCGTAATTGTAACCAGCCCATGGTGCCGGGTCCGAAGGCATCTAGGAAGTTTGGATGCCTACAGGAGACTATTTTGTGAATGTAGTTATGTCAAAATACTGGATTCTGGTGATTAGTAAGATTTTTGCACAAGAATCACCAAGACATTATTGCAAATACAATCTGTAGTTTTCTTTTTTAGGATTAGAATGTCTTAAAAGGTAGTGTCATGTCCTGAAAAGCACCAACTTATACATATGCTTTTGAGACAGTGAGCTATGTACAAATACATGTCCCATGAACAGATCCTTGTTCATTTGGACTTAATGATGTAAATCTAAGCCCACAGAAAAGACAGTGATGATAGGAATCACTCCTTGAGATGCCGGGAGTTTCTTCAAACTTTAAATGATTAGTAATTTTAACTTGTTGGGGGAAATCCTGTCTTAGTGGAAAAACTCTCACTGACTTCTTCAATTAGAGTAGTAACACAGTCTATTTTCAAATTAAAAAGGCAAAATTCTCCCTTGTTAGTTAAATGGAGGGCTTTGTAGAATGTGGTTTTCCTTTGCAAACTCAGTTCCTCAGAGTGTAAAAGAGGGAAGGCATTATTACATACTTATTTCACATCTCATGTAAGTTGCAATTTGTGCCTACCTGGAGGCTGAACTGTAACTTAATAAAAAAATTAACATAAACACTAAGCATTTTCTTGCGTGGAAAAATTTGAAAGGATTTGATAGGACCTTGCTTTGGGGACAGAAGAGTCCAAGTAGTGCCGTGCTCTTTTAAATTATTCTTAGTCTACCTCAGAGCCGAATTTTAATTGTTCTCTTCTCATAATTATTTTAATGGATGGCAGATGTAAGTTTAATTTACTCTGACCCATAAGCCCACCACTGATAATTCAGTTCAAAACATCTAGCTCTTTTGGATCTCCATGAGGTTTCTATCCCTCAAATTAGCTAATAGTACACTAATGCATCATTCATGTGAAAGAATTATTTGTATTTTCTGTTGCTTGCTGTAGTGGCATGGGAAAATTGAAAATGAAAATTAAAAACCTAAAGTTTTACTCAAGACAATTGCTATGACATCCAGAACTACACCTGTATTGAGTGTAATACTCCACACCCCTTATCCATTTCTTTGAAGTAATGCTCTAAAAGAGGAAATGATTAGGCAAATACCAAAAATACATTATTTTTAGGTGCCCTGTAGGGAGGAAGAATTGAGAGGAATCTCTTGTGTGCTTCCTGGTAGTCTTGAGGCTTACATCTAATCATTCTGGGAGTACTTAAAAGCCTATAAAATGTCTTTGAAAGTCTTGGAAATTCACAACTCTAATTTCATTCAGAGAATGAAAATTCTCTAGGGTTGTGCAGTATATTTAATCACCTCTGCATACTGAGCAGACTGGTCTCCTTTAATCACTTCTAGCCTTCTTTTTCATGAAGTGAGATTCACAAGGTATGTAATGGCAGTAAATGTTTGTAAATCTGTTTTCTGTCTAGATTGCAACAGGACTTAGGCCGGAGACAATGGTCCAGTTTCCTGAACCGTTGTTCACCTGTGCTTGGGTACAAGCTGGTGGAACTTACATGCCCAGCCTGGAGCTAACTCCTCAACACAAAGTGTCTGGCCTTCTTTCCTGCCCCTAAGTGCCACGTTAGTAGCTAGGGTCAGGAGATCTGGATCTTACCCAACACTCCCAGCCCTCCAGAGACTACCGAAGTGCCATGGCTCTGCTTCCCATCTCTCTTTGATCAGTCCTTCTAAGCTGGGATTATTTCAGATTGCTTGTCTTACTGATTTTCAAACTACAAGCCATGGACCATGGTGTGTAGGTCTTTCTTAAAGAAAGAATGTTTCCTGTCAAAAGCTTCCCCTAAAAGCTAGCATCCCATGTCTGATAAATGACCTTTCTTTTATGATGTTTCCAGGGTTGCCCATAAATGCCAGAAGTCTTAGCTGTGTAGCGATTATGTCTATTCTGTTTTCTGCATCACGTTTTGGGTTAAAAGATGTGACACTTGATACAGCAAGTCTGTTTCTCAAATATTATGATTTATGAGCTATTCAACATCTGTTTTAAGTACTGCAGTAACCTTTTCCTCATTTCTTATCTTTTCTCTCTGACAAAACATTAATAAAGCTTTTCCTTATGCTTCTGACACTTCCAGTCTTCACAGGCAGCTCCAAAGAGGATAGAACAGGTGCATGGGAGTGTCCTGGCTTGTGGGTTTGTGCCAGGTCAGCTATGGGGAACACCAAAATTTCTTAAAGCAATTGATGAGATATTTGTAGGTTACACACAGCATACCTCAGGAACTGTGGAAAAAAAAGACAGTTTCAGTTGCCTTTCTGAGAGCAGCTTTATGTGAGCTATAAATACAATACATGCCTTGCTGTGGGACTGACAATGCTCCAACTGCTAGGTTTCCATGACTATAAAAATAAATTCTTTCTTTACTCCAGGGCTTGCTTTGATTAATCCTGCAATACTGGCTGAAGCATCCTGCCAGTTCCACCCTGCCCAGTACCAACTGCAGACTCTTTTATTTGCACTTCTTGCTTGTAGTTCAAAGATAATGATTCCACATCAAATCTGGCATATTCTAATTGACAATGACCTATTACAACTGTGTGAGAGAGAAGAACGTCCCAGCGAAGTACCTGGGCCATATTACTTTTCCCATTTGCAGAGACTATTGCTTTCCCTGTGAAAACAGAGAATGTTGAATCGTGGCTGATGGATGGGTATCTTGAATAGGTTATATGTTCTTTTCCAGTGTTCAAAATTAAAGTGTAAGTTTCCTACCTCATATCTATGTTTGGGAGGTTACTAGTTTGCTTTATTACAGCGCAGCTGAGTTTGGTGAATGGAGTAAAAATGTAAAAAATGGGAGACAAAAGAGTGGGAATGCAATGAGAAAAAAATCGAAGTAGATTAGATTATTAATCAGATTGTTCTTATTTCTCATGTTTATCTTTGAAAGTCAGAACAATTCAGATTTAAACAACCTTTTTTTGGTCCACTGTATTAGTAACTGAAGTTAAAACACACTGAGGCTGTGCCTATGCTCAGGAATAGACCTGCCAGTTTCATTAGATATAAAATGTCCACAGATTTAAAGTACTGTAAAGGAGCACAAGCAAGGAAATGGTGGGAGAACAAATCTGGTTTGTTTCCTACAGTGTGGGGCTTCCAAATCAATTTTTCTTTGATATCACTGTTCCTGTGGTTGTAGCTGCCTCAGCAGTTTCCATTTCTGCAAGTCTAAGAAGCGCAGCTATTGAGAGATGGTCTGTGAGTGAGGCATCCCTAACAGGCCCTGTGTATCACCAGTAGTCACCCTAGTTTCCATGCCTTAGGGAATCCCTGTTCTAGCTTAACATACTCAGAGACTGTCTCTTGGGTTATCTGTGTGTTCTCTTGCTTTTCTGTGTTTCTGAAGTTACAAGAACCTCTGAGAAAGCAGGTCCATTGTATAGTATTAGAAAACTTGTTACATGGGCTCAGACAGGAGACTCACCTTGTCCTTTTGTATCATGTACATTGTGCAAAGGACAGAAAATGTTACACTACTGTTAATGAATTTTGCCTTCAGTTGTACTGAGGGTTGCTGGAGGTTCTGTCCCTGCTGTCCATGTGCAGTCACTGAGGCAGGGAGGACTGCAGAGTCATGGGCTATTAATGGACAAGGCTTTGTGCCCATCCTCTTTGGATTACTTCTATCACAGTCATCTACTCCTTTCCCATCAATATCAGTTGACCTTACGCAACTGAGACAGTCCCTACATTATTTAAGGTTTTAAATTATAGTAATAATACTTTGAAGTGCACTTCTGGTTCATGGAGCATGATTACCACCAGCGTTCAAGGGCAGAGAGCCCCAACACAACAGCCATTCTGCAGCATTGGCTATCACTGCCTCCTGTCCCAGCCGTTTAACTGGGTGCTGCTGGTGACACCACTGTGGATGGGTCTGAAGTGAGTTAGTGTCTTCTGCTCTTCTGTTCTGGAGCTCAGGATGTAAACAATTCCACTATATAAACCATATCACATTCACTTTTTTATTCCAGTTCCCTGTGTGTGGACACCATGATCGATTAAAAAACATTGTGTCATGTTTTCCTTTTAAGAGTCTGGAAGCTAAAACTTGTCACCTATACGTTTTACCACCAGCAATTTTGAGGTAAATAAAGTACTTTTAGTATTCCAGGTTTTCTGTATTCACTCCATACATATTTCACCTGAAGCAGTGCAGAACCTATATTTATGCTACATCGATGAACTGGATCTGATTTCTGTTACAAAGCTTGTTAGCCTGTCTGTCTTGGCAGATTGATGTGTCATCTTCACTCCTTATAAGCTCTTATTATATTCCACCCAAGGAACATCATATCTCCTGAAAAAGCCATTAACTTGAGATTACATAACCTCTAAGAGCTTTCTAGAGGAAAATCAAATTTTTCCTACAAGTAATTCTGCAAATAAGAGGAATGGAAGGCAGTACTAAATACCTTCTTTTTATGCATGGAGTCCAATAAACTCTCTAGGGCAAGATCATAATACAATCCTGCAGTGCTGATTGTGTCAAATACCTACAGGGCAGCACAACAGTCCCTTAGCAAACTGATATCCAGGGTCAGAAATTTTTCTTTACATTCTACCTGAACTTCCTTCCATTTTATAATGGTTTTGTCCCTTTCATTGCCATAAGCTATTCATCTCACATTTATTCCTCCCTTTCTATCTAGAATTTAGAAAGGTTCATGACAGCTACTTTTTCAACACCATCCTCAATAATCCAGGACACCCTCTTTCAGTATTTGGAATACTCTTTATAAGTATTATTGCATTCCATGCTTTGGTCTGTTTAAAAAAAAATAGCTTTTTTTCAATGCCTCTTCAAAGTTAGAAAACCAGTATTTATTGTGATAATCCAGTGGTAGTCTCGCTACATCATGTAAGTAGGAATTGGGAATTTCTTGATTTAATGTGTTTGTGGAATTTAAATAGCATTAACAGATTCTTATTCATTACCTGCACGCATCCCACTCTCCCCCCTTTTCCCTCTCCAGGCCGCCCCCAATTTACTATTTTTTTCATTTCATTTGTAAGACATTCTTCTATTGCATTTACACAACTATACTAGTAGAATAACAATCATTTGCTTTGAAGAAGAGAGAATAATTAAATTTCTACCAGGTCTATTGGAAAGGTAATTGCTACAAGCTGTCATAGAAGTCCTCTTCCTTTTCAGTAACTAACAATGAAAGACAGCGTAACTGCTTTTACAGAGGGACTGACAGAATAGGAATGGGAGAATTCTAGTCACAAGCACTAAAGACAGAGGTGGTGGGTGACCAAAAATCTCATTTGACAGACTGCATATTCACAGTGTCTTTGGGGCTTCCATTTGGCATAGCTTCTTCATTCCCTGACCTTCTCAGCCAACATCTCACTCAGAACTGTCCTTCTAATGAGGTTTAGCTATATGCATCATTCAGTTAGCTAGTGGAAGACTGGATAGAAAAGATAATTCAGAGCCCCATGACACACTACACAGGAAGAAAAAATAAAATTATACAAAGTGCATATCAAGTGAAAGATGGTTGAGAAAGATCTACAGGTAATAACAGAGAGGAGCATCTGAGTCCTGTGTCTCAGCTGAATGGTGAAGTCGTGCATAGAGTCGTGCTGACTGAAGTTGTGAATGCAGGTGGTATTTGAATAGACAGTTGTGAATTACTACAAGACCATTCCAACTAAAAAGGCAGAAAAAGCTCAGAGTCTGGAATGAGAAGAGGAGAAAATCACAGATCAGTCAAAGACGGGTTCAATAAAGTATAAGCTCCAAATTCACCAGTGTTAACAGTGATTCCCTCTGCAGCTGTTACTGTCTGAAGTATATACTGCATGGTTTTCCCTTCAAAAGGTGCGCATAGGCCAAGGACAACACAAAATACTGGGCCAAAGACAAAAGGACAGAGTATGGCTGACTTTGGTATTCTTCCTTGTTTTTCAGAAGCCCTGAGAAGAGCATTCTTCACACAGGAAATAGAGAGGTAGCAGTGGGATTGCCTTGCAAAAGCAGACATCCAAAGTGGATATAGCCACATCACCAAGAGACTGGTTGGGTGACAAAGTTCAGATTAGTTGGTGAATTTAACATTTAGTCAATTCATACCCTTTCTGAATATCAGGGAGTGTGACTCCAACCTGTGTCCTTGTTTAGGAAGAATTGCTGTGGACTGGTGAGTCACAAGGGAGATTGCCTAGGTGGTGCCAGGCATTTTGAGCACAAAGATCTCTCCAAACCTGGCTTAATGTTTATGAACTGTCCCAAATTCATAGGACAGCAGAGAATACCTTTCCCTGCTGTGAAAAGGAAACTTTCTGACTTGTATCCGTCACCCAGCTGTCAAACAATGACAAAATTTACATGGAAATAAGATGAAATCTAACTTGTATGTGTGAGATTCCTTCATTTTCTGGCAGTAGCTGATTAGAGCTGGCAGTAGACCATGGAACAAGAATGCAAATTTGGATTCTCTTAGACACGTAGAGGAATAAGAAAATAAGCAATAAGCTTGCTACACAGGTAAACACTGGAGCTAGAATTTGGTGTTCAGTTCCTCAAGCATATGTCACTTCTGAAGATACAGGCCAAATACCATTTTATTATTATCAGTGTTTCCCAGTGCAAGTAGAAGAGAAGTATGGCAACTAATTCAACATGGTCACTTGAGTCTAAGAAGGATTGCTGTTGGGATTTTACCAACAGCTCTGTGATGATCAGAGGATGAAATGAGAATGGTCAGTACAAGGTAAATGACATTCCAAAAAAACAAAAGGTCATACCACAGTGAGGTGTAGTTGAAATTTTGATAATGTTCATGTCTTAAATTAGAAACACTCCCACCTCCATCTTTTGAAGCCAAATAACTTCATGCATTTCAGACAGCTATCCATTTCTCAAGGGCACTGTGCACTGCTTCATTCTTTCCCTCCCCTAGTATTTTTTGAAGAGTAAATCTTACATTTTTGCAACAAAACTTAACATACTGCACCCCTGGAAATAAAACAACACTGCTATTTTTATATAAAGCATTGTGGTCCCCCTAGAAGGATTGCTTACTGAAATTCTCTGTATGCATTTTAAGGTTCTCCTATGTTTTCCTATTTTCATATGTCTGTTGCAACATTCTGTAAAAAAAATTTAAGTGAACCTTACTACCATAGAATCATAGAACCATTTGGGTTGGAAGGGACCTTTACAGGTCATCTAGTCCAAACCCCCTGCAATGAGCAGGGACATCTTCAACTCGATCAGGTTGTTCAGAGCCCTGACCAACCTGACCTTGAATGTTGCCAGGGATGGGGTGTCTATAGCCTCTCCGGGCAACCTGTTCCAGTGTTTCAACACGCTCCCCGTAAAAAATCTTTTCTTTATATCTTGTCTAAATCTTCACTCTTTTAGTTTAAAGCCATTACCCCTTGTCTTACTGCAAATAGAATATCCTGGATATCCATCATATCACTTCATATCACTGCTCAGTTGGGATGCCTCTGTAGAACAGTATGACAAACTCAAAGGATGTAAATGTTATCCCCTAGGGAACCAGTAGTATGATAATCACTGGGAGTCAGAAGAGCCCTGTGATTGTTTCCAGTCCTAAATGCAACCCTTTTCACTCCCAGATCTCACAGGACCACCGGATTAATGAAGCACAGTGAACAACTCTAGAATTACAGTGTTATAGCTCATGCCAAAGCCATTAGACACGTGTGCATTCATACAGGCCTCCAAAATGAGCCCTGGTACAAACCACACAACACAGTGCTATATCATATTGTACAGAGAACATTTTCTTTACTTGACTTGTAATCATGTTGGGCAGTGATTTCCTTATTTCAGTTTAAAATATTTATCCCAACTATGCACATCTCAGGAAAAAAAATAAATCCGTTATTCATGGATCACACTGTTTCAGTTTGTGACCTGTTTTGATACTTGTGGTACAGACCAAGTGTTCTACCCCAAACAGTAGATATTTCAAGTGTGGGTAATTTTTCTGTGATGATAGCAACGCTAGTCAGTCAGTTGGCTATCCACTCCATGCTGTATAAAAATGTATAACGGATTTTATTATGAAGTTCCCAAATGTTGATACCAGCATAAAATTTCTATTTTATGTGGGAAATCTAGGTCATTGCAACAGGCAGGAACTGCGGGAGACCTCGGCTGGTCTGAGGGATCAAAATACAAGTTTAACACTGACCCTGAACAGATACCCATGTACCCTTGAAGAGACAGGAGAATCCTGAGAAGATCTGAGCAAACAAGATAAGGGGTGGCAAACATCCTGGCTTTTCCCAGAGCATGAACAGCGCATGATCAACAATTGTATTGGCTGGATGGCGTGTGATGTGAGAGCGGATTGGGCAAAAGTAGAATGTTAGAATATATGCACAGATAAGCAACCAGGTAAAAGGATATAAAGGAGCACTGCTTGTAAAATAAAAAGTACGATTGCTGGAACTTGATATTCAGTGTTGTGTCCATCTCTACAACGACAAGGAACAAAACAGGAGGAGGAGCTAATGGGGTAGTAACCTTTCAACATCTTTGAAAGTTTTAGTAATGTGCTATAAGTGATTCCTTCTCCCGCACTCCATTAAATAAAATGAAAAGATTAATATTAATAAGTACTTGATTCATTTGCGTGACTTTATAGGTTGCTCCTTAGGAGCTGCCATCAGCTCTTAAGTTTGTGTTAATGGCCAACTTCAGAGAACAATAAAGCTTTGTGATATCCAGATGTAGAATAATTTCACATTGCAGAGGTTTCAGTCTAATCTAGTAGCTTAATATTGCTATAAACTGAAACAACTGTGTTCTTTGTCTGTCATATTATACTGACTGCTGTGATTTTTGATATTTCTACAACCTTTATACAGGTTCAATAGCTCTGCCTCCTGCTTAGCTCTTGGCTTCAGCAACACTCAAAAGACAGCACAGTTTGTGATGTAGTTACACAGGTGATGAAAGATATTTCCTTACAACTAGTTTGAAATTGCTACACGGCAATGTGGCTAGTTGGTGGCGCTTTCCACTGCTCCTGTGTCAGGAGAGGAAGAGGATAGGAATTCCCTATTTTCTGACTAAATGCCTTAGACACAGTGAATGTGTAGTGATGTTGCCCTAGGATTTGTTACACAGTCCACAGTACTTTATCTGATGCAGAGATGTGTAATTACACTGCTCCACAGCAGTTTTGCTGGCACACTAGTGCAGAGTTTGAAAGATCTCAGCTGGATTTTTACTCAACAAAAACACGTGGGTATTTCAAATTTCAGGGGGCATTTTGGAGTGGCAGAGAGGGCTGGTTTATGACTATGAATTTGTCTGAATCGTTTACCTCACTCCAATACCTGAAGAGGTTTTTTTATGTGCTACTTGGTTTCTGTTACCTGAAACATTATGTGTTCCCAAAGATCTGAGTAACTGTTTTTGAAAACTAAAAGATGAGTACAGAACTCATTGAGAATCTTTTTGTATTTGCTAGGAAACACTTAAGAAAGCTGTAGACCAACCTGGAAGCAATGAAAAGAGGTTGACTCAGTTGGCAGAGACACTCCTGTATTCAGTGGGAGTGGAGTTGTCATTAGCGGCAGAAGAGAGGACAAAGAAAGAAAACCTGAGGACTGGTTTGTGTTCAGAATGTTCCAAAACAACCTTTCTAAGCAGCAAGTCAAAGAAAGACAAGTGTTTATCACAAAAAGTTTAGAAAATCAAATTCCTAGATTTGCATGAAACTTCAACAGTGTCAGTACCATTCAAATATACATTTCAATGATTTTTTATTACCTCATTGTAACTTTTGCAGCACTTCCAAAATTATAGCTTTGTTTAGGAACATTCTCTGTTCCCCTGTGACACCAAAATGGAAAAAAAATCACTCTTGTCAGAGAGAAGAGAGACAAGTAAATATTGGTCTTTCATGAAGTCGCAACTTTGTATTATACTAAAGTGTCGATTTTTTAAGTCTGTGAGAAAGAGTGATTCATGCTTCCATCAGTGGCTATGGGTAAAAAATTCTGGAACACCATGTTTCATATTTAGGCTCAGTTTTGTTTAAATCAGACTATTCCCTAAGCTGAAGTAGCTTTACACAGTGGCATTTCAGGAAAGCAGCTCTAAATACGTACAAGAAAACAATATTGTGAAAGAAATTCCAGAGGGACTTCACAAGTTGCAGATGACTAATGGTGCTAGCATCCAGTCTTAAAAGGACTCTTGGTTTGATGCACTTAACCAGGTAGACATGGGTTCTAAATAAGAGTTGTAGAAGCTATGTGCCTTTCTCTAACTTTGGCAACACAACATACTCCACATCCAAAAACCAGTAGTTGAACACAACACAGGATTAAACTGGTTAGTTGTTATCAATCCATTTTGCCACTTCTGATTTTTTGCAAATTTCACCATATTGTCCTCCTTTCTGGTTATTTTTTAAAGAGGAAAGTCCTGGGAATCCTCTAGTAATAGAGCAAAATGACAGCTCTGAAAAGACACAAAAATTAAGTTGGTAGGCTTCCTGGCAATACTAACGAAAGATTCAATCAAAAAAAGCCCATACACAGAATAAGTTATTGCAATGTGACAACAGCTGGATTAGAATTTTCCTTTTTACCCCAGCATTTAAAATGAGATGTCTAGATATCTTGCCCAAAAGTATGTGCCGCTTCTGTTCTGTTAGGGGTCCTGTACTATTCTTATCCCTGTTGTGCTTTAATGCCTTCTAATACTCTCTCAAACAAAATCATTAACATCGGTCTTCATTGTTATCCTCCCATCCTTTCCTCAAAACAAAAAAAAAAGTGCGTATACAGTACAGCGTATAATTTTGGTAGAGTTTTGAGGTCCTAGGGCAAGAAAGAGAACATGTGAGAGACTTGATTTCATTGATTGTTTCCTTTTTTATTCTTTTACAAGAGTGTGTGTTGCAAATTAGAGAAAATTGGGCAAAAAGAGAAAAATGGTACAAAGAGCTCCGAGTTGGAGACTGCAACAGAGAAGACATGGAAGCTGAATTGCAGAACACTGGACAATTGATTCCCAAATTTGGCTTCAGATAGTAAAACCTTATCTCTGTTCTGCTAAAATAACATGGGCAGAGAGGTAGATAGATTAACAGATTTTAACACCAGTTGGTGTGTTTTGTGATCATCTCCCTTAAGTCTTGTGCATCACAGCCACAGAATTGCATTTCATGCTTTAGTGGCTGTATCTGAATTAGAACACTGAATCTCTTGTAGTAAAACTTAAGGGACTAATCTGAAATACTGCAGTTTTGAAATGTCCAGGGATGGAGGAGAATCCATGATGCCTGTTTAAATTCTGTACAGTAGCTTACATTTACAATTTATCTACTCAAACCATTTAAAACTTGGGAATAGGCTGAGGGAGAGAAAGAGCAAATAAAATAGCTGTAAAAGTTTAGTGGTAATCCACAGTAGATACCCAAGTTTAATTACACTGTTTTTATGATCTTATCTTTATTTACAACACTGCAGGCTTTCCATTTTAAGTAGCATGTGTGCCGTGTTAATTTGAGAAATAAGTTTTTGTATGAGCTGAGATCAGTGTTAGTTGTGTGCTTTGTTTAATACATTTTCCATTAACTTTTTCAGTTATGTCCAAAGACATTATAAAGCCATGATGTTATTTCAAATGAAATTTAATTTTCAGTTGGCTTGAGAAGGTGGCCAGTACCTATCAGTTATAATATAGTATCAATTGCTCACTAATGACAGTAGGATATGTCTGGAGGGAAATCTATTTTTATGTATAGTGTTTTCCTATGTGTAACATGCTAACACACACAAAAAAAAGCAGCTAAGCAGCATAAGGCACCCAGTGCAAACCTGTGTCTGTGGCATTTGTAGCGAATGTTCCTTCATTCTCTAAATTGAAGCATAATACTGAATGCAGTTTTGTTTCAGAGTGCAGCAGTTTTAAAAAAACAAACAAAAAACCCCCCAAAACAAACAAAAAACCCCCCACACCTGCCATCCTCAGAGCATACTTGTACTTACTCAGTCATGTCTGCCTGACTGATTTGCGTGTTTTTATAGCTACTAGCAAAGCAGCACCGACATGACAACGGAAACACAAGCTGGATTCTTGCACAGCGCACTCACTAACGAAATCATTATCCAGTTTTAAAAATGCAGGGGCAAAGTTTGACCTTAATTATACCTCTGTAACTCCAGTGAGCATAACAGTTTGCAAAGGGATTTCATTTGGAGCCAGCAGAATGGCTGCCACAGGAACTTCATGTCATACTAATTGTGGAATCTTTATAACCAAGTACTCCAGGGAAGTATCCTTGCATGATTATTAAGCTCTTGGCTGAGTCAGCAAGGCTGTCAGGCAAAAAAATCTTAAGGCAAGCTTTGTGAAGCATTCCATCCCATGAAAATATTATTATCTTACCTCCACTGTCTGTCTAACCACTATTGACAGTTGATACAACAGTTTTTAGAATAAAATTTGATGATTTCTATTTGTGATGAACTTTTCGTTAAAAGATATGGAATTTCGGCAATAACAGTTTGCTCTCTTTTAAAAACATGGTGTAAAGTCTTCTGAGTTAATATATGAGGTGCAAAAGTTTTAACATTGACAGCCTTTGAAACCAGCTCTTCTATTGTCCACAGTACCCCTTATTTATTACTATCCATTCTCTAGAGTTCTTACTGCCATAATTTCCACAGCTGAGCCCACAACAATGCAAAAGTCCTCCTTTCTACCTGTTTTTTTCCCAGTTGCCAAGGTGAGAAATAAAAATGATGGCCTAGGTTCGGTGTCCGTTCTGTTGTTTGTGCCTCAAACAATATCCTTAGTGCTGACAGCCTCCCGTAGTAGCTGTGGTGTTGCTTTTTTCTGTGCACTGCTCTGTATTCCCTTGCCATACGAGTAGTTCTTTTATTATCATTACTTGCTGTACAAGTGAGATGATGATAGTATTTACATCATGATTTCTGCATGTATATGTAGTTCTTCTGTAGTGAGTCTGATGATGTGCTGTCCCATGGAAGACCCCAAAATAATCAAATAGATGATGAAATAAAATAACCTTCATTCTCCCCTCCCAGTACTGTTTGCATTTTGAATAACAATTAACAGAACAAGTAAGGCATTATGTGAATGGTCTAGGCACAAATTGTTACTGCTGTTAATATACCTTCGGAAAGAGACATCAACACATGGTTAAAGTATGCTTGCTAAGATCCCTTTTGAGCTCAAAGATCAATAAGTTACATTTGTGTCAGAAAGATCTTTTGATTTTTCTTCCTTAGTTTTTGAAACTTTTTTTTTCCTACAAAAGCATGCGTCTCTGACATTAAATATCCTCGTGGCATTTTTGCTTTCCTATACAAGGGAATCTGGCCAGCCTTTGATAATCTGACTCAATAAACATAAAAATATAAATGGATCACAAATGTATAATAGAGAGATAGCAGTGAATTATTAACTATCGGGGTTATAGACAGTCAAGTTTTACAGTCACCATGCTCATCTTACCCTGGTTACTGAATTGTATGTGTACAGATATAACCAATCTTTTAAACAATTAAAAAATACTTCATGAGCAGTTTGATATAATAGTGTTGCCAGGAGTTAAGTTGACCTCAGTATAACACCTGCCTCAGCACTTTCCCCACCTCTGTCAACAAAACTGCTCTCAGTTCCTGGCAATGACAGGTACAGGCAGAGGAGTGGGAACAGCCCAGACTTCAGAAAAGCTTTAGTCCAAAAAAAAAAAAAAGTGAACCTGTTAATGAAGGTGAGCTGGCCAGGAATGCGCCTTACTTGTCTATCTGTGCCTTTGAACAATGTGAGGCAACCGCCCTGAGCAGCTCCCTTCCCGTGCTTCCCATGCCTTTTAGTTTTAAAGCCAAAATGTTACAGATATGAAGAGAGTAAAGCTATTATTTAATGTAATATGTGTACAGATATAACAGGAATATGGAAATAAATTGTGACATACTTTCATAAATCAAAGAAGTCTAATTCATCACCAACATCAGGAAATAAGAAAAGCTCAATTATCTTTTTCCTAGAAAAATCCAGGGAAACCAGATTTTTGCAAAGAAGCAGAAACAAGTATGTTGTTCTGCTACAAACATTTTTCAGAAGTGCAACTGGCAATTAGGTATTTAGAAATATATTGAAAAAGGAAAAAATTCCAGCATAGAAATAAGAGACAATAAATAATTGTCTCTACAAAAGTTACAAGCTTCTTCTAAGACTGTTTTTTACTGTTTTGTTTTTGTGGTTCTTTTTGCAGGTGTTGCTGCTTTGGATTCCAGTGTTTCTGGGAAGATTGGTTTGCGAGCAGTCGTATATTATTTCTGCACTACAGTCATTGCTGTAATACTAGGTACTCTGTGATACTGTAACTTTTAAAATCCTCAGCATGGCCTAATTACAAGTATACAGCACTGTGACATTACTGATTTCCCACGACAGGATGCAGGGAAGGACAGAAATCATACCAAACGTTTTGACATAATGTAGCCAGATAGAGGGAGAAGTTAGTCCTGCTCATCACAGTTGGGCTGTATTCATATCCAATATGAAACCACAGGCAATTTCACCATACATTTCAGCTCAGGGAAGATGAGGAGCTGTCTGCTTAGGTAAACAGTGACCAGCAGTGGGAAAGCTGAATGAACATCAAAGGCTAGCCTTAACTACAAAGTGAATTTCTTCAATAGCAAAATTATGGATTGTTGCTGATTCTCAGGTGCGAGAAGATATAATGTGTCTCATCTGAAAGAATGACAGAAAATAGTGCTTTCATTGTCATCTCATTTCCTTCCTAAAAGGACATTGTCCTCTCTATCACTGCCAGGCTTCACTCCTGCTTCTCTGAAGTCCACATCTCCTCTTTCAGGAAGTTCATTCCCTACAAGCAGCATTGAAATTTTCCATATTTGCTTAAACAAACATCTTCAGCCTGCCTTCTTAAATAAGAAGTAAAATTAAACCCCCCTCTGTCAGAAGTCATGTAGTTGTTGGCTTACCTTTGTGTTTTGTTGAGCATAAGTGAATACTGTGCCTAGGTATCACATACTAAAAAGAAACGTATTTATATGAAGGACAAAATGTACATCCTATGTGGCCTACTTATAAAGCAAAGCAGTATTTAACAATAGAAAAAGAATCACATAGAATTACAGAATCATAAAACTATGGAATCACAGAGTGGTTTGGGTTGGAAGGGACCTTAAAGATCATCTAGTTCCAACCCCCTGCCGTGGGCAGGGACACCTCCCACTAGACCAGGTTGCTCAAAGCCCCATCCAACCTGGCCTTGAACACCTCCAGGGATGGGGCATCCACAGCTTCCCTGAGCAACCTGTTCCAGTGCCTCACCACCCTCAGAATAAAGAATTTCTTCCTAATGTCTAATATAAATCCACCCTCTTTCAGTTTAAAACAGTTACCCCATGTCCTTTCACTACACTCTGAGATAAGGAGTCCCACCCCATCTTTCCTGTAGGCCCCCTTTAGGTACTGGAAGACTGCTATAAGGTCTCCCCGGAGCCTTCTCCAGGCCGAACAACCCCAGTTCTCTCAGTCTGTCTTCACAGGTGAGGACACATAGACATAGAAATCCAGATTACTTTCTAGAAGTCCAGATTACTTTCTATTACTGCGGTTACACCATTTAGGCTATCTCATCTCTCTGGGAATTTTCTTTGAATACATAGTAAGGAAAATTAATAAAGGCTAACATTAATACATATCTAACTTTGAAATTGTCCCTACCCTGAGAGAGAGGTTAAACCAAACAATCTCCAGAGGTCCCTCTATTGCAAGTTATTCTATGATACTATGATATTACTTGTTTCATTGTGTAGAGTTACACAAACTCAGTTCTGCTTTTATTTACAGCTGTCATTAGAACGCCTTGTTCCTGGCTGGTTGAAGGGTCATCCAAATGCCTCTTTCTTGCTACATGGAGATTTAGTAGTTTCATTTGGTCTAGGTTTGTTTGGATTTGGGGGAGAAAAAAAATTTAGAAATGTACATTTAGAAAGGTATCTCACAGAATAGTAAAAATGCCTAAAATTAAGTCACTAAACTAAATTGAAAAATTTTCATTTATTTCTGTATTCACAAGGTCAGAGCTAGTATTTCTCGTCCATATTTTTTTTATTTCAGTCTGTTTCTGAAGCCATTCTCTTATGTAACTTTATTGCTAAGTAACTTTACCAAAACAACCTGTTGTACTTTGGGGTCACAGGACAACGCACATGATTCATATCTGAAAGCTAGTGACAAGAAGAGCTGCATAAGGGAAAAGGTAAATAACAATTCAAAATACCACCATGTAAAAGTTGCAGAACACTTCAGCTGAAGCCCAGCTGCAGTAATTTACCCTCTTGGTAAGCAGTAGTGATTTAGTTCTGTACATAACAAAACCAAAGCTAGAGTGCGCAAGTCCAGTGGCAAGGCCGCAAGTAGGTCCTGTGTTGGGGGAACCCACACATTTAAAGACACTACCTGTAGACTTCTCCTTTCTGAACAGCCCTGCATGAGCACCTGGGGAAAGCATTTGGTGAGTTTAGCTCATTAAGAATTTAGCTACATGGGATACCCTGAGGCAGGATGCACCAATGCTTGCGCCCAGAGCTTTTCTTCTGGTTGTTCTTCTGCAGGGATTGTCTTAGTTGTGACCATTAAACCTGGAGTGCCTCAGACAGCAAATGAGATTGACAGAGTGGGCAGTACCCCAGAAGTCAGCACTGTTGATGCCATGCTGGATCTGATCAGGTGAGGTTTTCTTTTTTAGCTTCCATACCCTTGTTGCAGAAGACCAAACAAATGCAAATTTAGTTGTGATTTGTAATACAATAAAAATGCTTGTTTGGATGAATAAAGAGAGAATAACTTGTATTCCAACAGGTTAGACACTTTGGAGTATATTCAAAGCAGTCTGTTAAAAAAAAGTCATCTCTTTACACCATAGACTTCGGTTAATAAACCAACAACAACAAAAATGCCCTCCTTCATGGAAACCAATATGCAAAGTTTACCTGGTATGAAGAAAATATCCAGAAAGGATTGAATGGTTGGCAGGTTACTGACTGGCAGTTTCTATGTCATCCAGTGTAGACAAGCACCTGAAATTGCAATGTTATGTTTCCCCTCCTCAAGGCAGGATGCAGAGTAACAGACCCAGTACGCAAAGGTTTCTTAGGGTTGCACAGTCAACAAGTTTGCTCCATCACCAGTATCTAAAGCAACCTAATAATGAGTCTTTCCCCATCAACATGCTGGAAAATTATTTTTCAGTGTGTGAAAACGGTTCTTGACCCTGGAATAACACATGGGAATCTTCTATCAGCCAAGATTAATTTCTGAATTCTAAACTACAATAGAGCACACCAAACAGCTGATTCTTCCAGCACAGTGTTTATAAGAGTTATTAATTTTTTTATGCCTGTATTTGACAAATCCTATAAAAATGGTGTGTCCTGTATTCCTTGTGCAAATGATGGAGATGATGCAGCAGGGAAAAAACCCACTGGGTTTAGTAGCTTACCAACAGAAATGTCAAACACTGAAAAATAAGCCCGAAAGTTCAACAGTAGGAAAACAGTCAACTGATTGTTGGGAGTCCTTAAGCCTTAATTTCTTTGGACTGATGGTGCTAAATACATTGTTTTCTGGATAATAGAACATAACCTGATCTGTTTTTCAAGCAGCAGATTTTATCATTTTGTTCGTGTAAAAAACTTGTTCTAGGTATGCTATAATGTTGAAATGCCTCTACTTTTTTAACAGGAATATGTTCCCTGAAAACCTTGTCCAGGCCTGTTTTCAACAGGTATGTTTGACCAATCCTCTTTGCTTATTGTAGTTTTCATTCCTAACTACAAATTATTCTTCTTTTATGTCCCCAAAAACTTTGTCAGGTAAAAATGAAGATCTATTTCCTCATTCTTAAAAATGAGTGACTCAGTGACTGACGAAATCTGCATAACTTACCCCTTACCCTGATGTGTCTCTCACATGTAATGTGCATTGCCAGACCTGATGATCCATCTTAAGGAAAAGGCAGCCAATTGGTTGAGTCTATTTGAGACATATTTCAGAAAAAGTGGTATTTGCAAGACAAAATAGGAAACTGTTGTCTATATATCAGATTTACTTCAGATTCAGTCATGTTCATCTGTAAATACATGAACTATTTTTAGTGATGTGCTCAGCTTCCCTTTTTTATCTTCCCTAGCAGCTGCCTACCAGTTGATCTGAGGTTTGTATGTGAGGTAGTTAACCTTTCCCAGGAAATGATGTTAAGTGTCTTGCTGTGCACAGCACTGAATGTATTTCCAGTTTATAAAACTTATTCATGTAGTTTTTCTCTTACATTAATCACAGTCATCTGACACTAAGGGGACAGACAGGTTCTTTTAGGGATCCTTGGCAGAATGATGACAGTGCTAAATTGTAGTTACAATTAAAGCTTTATTTTCTTAACAGGATGGTATGACTAGTATAGTACAGAATTTATAATAAGAATAGCACAGGATTTCTATAAGCAGAATCAGTGTACTACAATTTTATAAGAGCACTGCTTAGCTTATGGTTTCTAATAACCTGGACCCTCTGCAGATTGGGTCAAATCTTAATACTTGGTTTGCTGTATCTAGACTCAAAAACATATAAAAGAATACAAGTCACTCAGTCCCTGGAGGAAGCAGACAACAGTGGAGGTGTCCCTTGCCACCACGGGTCATGGTCTCACTGTCCAGCAGCCGCTCTGGTCCAAGTTCCCCCTTAGGACTTGCAACTGCTTGGTTTTATGAACAGTTGTTTGGGTGCTGTTATGTGTCCCCGTTCTTTGGCGGGGTCATCGACACCACCAGGTTGCCTGGGACCTTCCAGGCTGGTAAGGACGGGAGTAGTCAGCCTGGCCACCCAGGAAACTTGAGGCTGGTAGGGAGGGGAAGAAATAAATCTGTTTGGTTTGTCTGCTTGGTGCACGGGACCTTCAGGGCCTGATAATGAGGGGAAAAGGGACTAATAAGTGACCAGCTCAGCTGCAAAGAATGACTGTTTGCCTTATATAATGGCATTAGCTATGTTAACCACATTACCAGGGTCTGATTGTATCAGGTGGATCTGTGCTACAGACCTCTCCTGGGGTGGCTGTCAGCAATTGTCTCCAGACTGTTTGTCCCAGCAAAAAGTCCCCTTGCCATTGTCAGGAGCTGTATCTCATGGCCCACAAGACTGCACCAGGTCCACAGGGTACCTGGGAGCAGAATTCATAGCTTATTATCTGTGAGCACTTGTTGATCTACAGCATCTGAAGTACAGAACTGTGATGGCTCACTTGAATTTGGAAATAAGGTGTTTGTCTATGTTTGCTACCTTCAAAACAGATTGGTTCATTTTTCCCTTATTTTTACTGGGCAAAGGCTATGCCTTTGTCCATTCTTCAGTTTCCTTGTGTTTCTAAATAAGCTCTTCTGATTTTTTTTTTTTTTAAAAAAACTTTTCCAGTATAAAACCAAACGTGAAAAAGTTGAAGCTACAACTGGCTTGGATAAAAATAGCTCTGCATTTACAGAAGAAACTGTTACAACTGCTACAACAGCAGAGGCTTCAGAGGTGAGACCTTTATTGTTGTATTCCTTTGTAAGATATGAAGTGGGGAGAAAGAACACAGAATAAATTTGGTTCAGCTGTTGTGGTTAGTGGTTGAGAAAAGGAAGGAAGTGGTACATACATAGATTTTAGCAAGGGCACAAAGCTTAGTAGCTAAATGCTAGAGGTGATTATGAGGATCTTCAAGTAGATTTAAGAACACCAGAGGACTCCATTAGTAATTAAGCAGTCCAAAGATAATAGATGATGTGAGAAAATAATCCATTCATATATTTGATTAAATGTATATGCTAATGAGCCATCAATTTGCTGAGAAATTAAAGAAAACAGTCACTTAGGAAAGGCTAGATGTATATCAGCACAAGATGTTTGAGCAGCAATGAGATAACTGTAAGCACTGCAGAAAGAAAGGAATGGAAAATCATAATAAAAACTTCTTAATGGAAAACAAAACAATGGAAGGCATTTATTAATTAATAACTTGTTACTCTGCAAAAAAAAAGTGAAGAGACAAAAGCGAAGAAGAGGCTTAACATGCTGCTGGTTAAAGGTGTGGAAAGCTTATGGATGTTGGTGGTTTATAAAGCCTAGAATTACACTGGAGGAGAGGGAGAAAAGAATTCAATAGAATATGAACACAGAACTATTAACAGTACCAAATCAATACATATTTTATTATATTCCTTCCAAATTTCATCTCATAGTAATGAGAGCATGGAAATATGAGCTATAAGAAAAGACATGAATTTCATCCTGCACTCTTTCCTTTGTATGTTCATACTGCACAAACACAGAGGAATGTGTGAATACCTACCCATTTAGTTGGATTTTTATGTTATGTGCATCCAATTCTGCTGTAAATTATGCAATTTCCCTGATTTCAGCTGAACAACAGGTTTTAAACTTGAGGCAAAATTGGACACCATTGCCCCTGTTCTTTCACAGTACACTATTTATCTTAAATCCAGACACAAACCCTTGAGTTGCTCAGAAATAACCACAAGGATTCTACATCATCTGTGTTTTGTTCTTCACAGTAGGAAGTAAGTCTTGAGTATATTGGAGGCATGACTGCAGATACCTAGAGCTTGACATAGTTTGTGTCAGTAGTCTATAGAAAAGGGAACATATATTAAGGGCTGCTTTATACCCTGGTAGGGTTTGGACAGATCCTTGCATAGCTTTAAAATACAAAGCTTTGAAAGACAATTTAGTTCTGCCTTCATTCCTGAACTTACCCACTTGGCACTGCCAGGAAGGGAATAGAGTGCCTAGGGAAGAGCTCTCTGTCTTTTCAAAGAAAGATCTAAATGTGTTTTCATTTTGGAACTCTTTGAAGTAAATTTTACGTTTTCAGATAGTAACTTTTTTCTCTTGAATCTAATCTATAGAACAAAACCCAAGAATACAAAATCGTGGGCATGTATTCCAACGGCATCAATGTGTTGGGGTTGATCGTCTTTTGTCTTGTGTTTGGAATGGTTATTGGGAAAATGGGAGAGAAAGGACAAGTGCTGGTGGATTTTTTCAATGCACTGAATGAAGCTACAATGAGAATAGTTCAGATAATCATGTGGTAAGTCCAAGGACATACTGGAGTTTTCTAACAGCTACTTTAAGTGGATTTTGTCATTGAAGAGGTAGGACCAAACTCAGACTTCATGTTTGCTTTTGTATAGGGCAAACAACTTTAAAAGAAAGGCTGGTAAGAAGTTTCCTTTCTACAGAATTTGATCCTTTTGAGGAAACTGGAGACAGGGATTCCACTTTATATACTAAAGAAACAGTCCTATTGGTACACAAGGAACCTGAGTTTTTCAGACATTCTTGTTAGAGCTTTATATCAAACCAGTACAACTGCACTAGTGATTTGAGGACTGTTAGAAGCATTAACCACACACATGCCCTGCTCAGTCTTGAACACTATTCCCTGATAGACATTATGTGCACAGGATAGCTATCCTTGGAGCCAAGTTCCTTTAGAAATATATATTAATATACAAGCCATAGCACGGACCAAAATCCCAAATGGTGTGCAAAATACAACTTAATGTGATGTACCGTCTGCTAATAAGTTTTGTGAGACAACATTCTCACCATATTCTCTCATTCTCAGACAAGAAAAGCAATTTAAAAATGTAGCAAGTCATCTGGTAGTGTTTGGTTGGACTTCACAGCTATTCAGAGAGCTTTTGCCCATGCAGATCACAATTACAGGACCAGGACTGTAAGCACACACAATCCTTTCCAGACTCCTTGTGCCATTTACTACAATACTCTGCTCATATCCACATATTTTACATAAACAGTAACTTATCAAATCTGTCCCTTCCGTGGATTTTTCTTCCACCCAGCACACTGATATGCCTGTAAAACAGTAAACCTGTCCACAGTTTAGTTGCACACTTCTCACTGCCTTTAAAGAAAGATAAATTAGTTTCTGCAACTTGTCCTGTGCTAGGCAGCTGATTGAGACCCCAGCTCAAGTACAGTCCCATGAAATAGCCTGCCTTACTCTGTGAATTACTACTAACGAGACCCGAGAGTTAGCACATGTCACAAATACAGGATCGTACCCATAAGCTGACTATCCATTTTCTTGCATATGCCTGAAGTTGTGTCTACAGGTTCCCTGTGTTTCTACAGATGTGTGAGCTGTTGTATTGAATAAGGTAAAGTTTGATGCTGGCAGTGTGAGGAATTAATTCTGCTTTCATTGGATTCAGGACTCAGAAGGAAGTAGGAGTCCCTGCCTTGTGTGGGGACAGGGCACTATTTTATCTGTGAGATAGCACGTGCACACATATTTTATGAATTTATATTTTTTAATTGATATATTTTGCATATTTGTAAATTTATAAATTAATTTATAGTACTCAAAGCTCTGGAGTAGCAACTAGTCTTTGTGACAGCCCGCTCTCTGGCACCAAAAGGAATGCAGTGGAGCTGGTGCTACCGTAAGTCCTGATTTTTGCCTTAAATTTTCTATAGGCGGTAGCCCATGCAGCTATTCATGACTGTAAAGCATGGCCTTGTGTAAGTTTGCTGAGGAATGGGGACCCCTCCACCAAGCAACACACTGATGGCTGTACTATCCCAACATACTGAAATCACTCGGTATTGCGTGCAAGTGGCTCACATACAGCCCCGCTGCTGCAAGCACAGGAGACCTTTTCCATCTGTGTGTGGTTGCAGAATGCGCAGATACTGGTCTCAGCCACGCAGACTTCCATCTCCAAGAAAGCTTATGGCTATGCATAAACATTTGCTGCAGTAAGGCAAAGCCTAAATCCCTTCCCAGCTTCTGTGTATTCTGTGACACTAGGTCATGCAGTACTTGTTAGACTATGCATAGGGTTACATTTACTCTCATTTTCTAATCTTTTCATCACCTCTAATATAGTCTTGCTGCAAGTGAATAGTTTGTTGTATAATAGAATAAAATAGAATAAATAGAAAAAAATAGAATTAAAAAAAAGTCAGTTGTGTAATAGAATATGAAAAAGAAATCTTCCATCTGTTGTAAAAAGTTATACTGTGTGAGAAAGTATTCCATGGTGAGCACGCAATGAGAATGCATTTTTAATTGCTTTATTTTTGCTTTCTAGGTATATGCCAGTCGGTATCGTGTTTTTAATTGCTGGGAAGATAATAGAAGTTGAGGACTGGGAAATCTTTCGTAAATTGGGTCTTTATATGGCTACGGTACTAAGTGGGTATGTCATTTCTTAAAGATGAAGTTAAGTGTGTGCAGTTTTTAGAGCTCAGTTGATTACAACTCAGTTGTCCTAAACACCCAGCCTCTTGTCAGAGACAAAAGTTCTTGTCAGTGAAAATTATGCGAGGATGTTTTGAGTGCATGTTTTGCTGAATGCATGTTTTGTTCTAAAAAGTCAATGCCTTGCATTCTAAAAGAAAAAAAAAAGCAAAGGCTGTTCTTGTATTTGTTGTTTTATCTTCTCAGCTTGGTGCTGAAACGGATAACATAATTGTATTTTTGAGAGTAGTAATACATCTATTAGATACTAGAAGAAGTTGGAAAAGGGTGAGGTTGTGAATTACGGCTTAATTAGGGGTTGGCAGCCTATTGAAAATACCCAAATATCTGGATTAAGTTGGGTACCTCTATGGGACTTGTGGGCCCAAAGTGTACCAGCATGGGCCCAGCTCTGCTGCCCCACACAAATGCAGAGTAAGTGCAGCGCACAATAAATGATGCCAAAGAGGAAACTGATCCCTTCCCACCTCAGTACAGAGCAGGCAGCTGGCATCAAGAGAAGCCCTAGGGTTTGCACTGTTTGTTAGTTACTCCTTCAAGGCAAAGGTAGCTGGTGAAGTTGCAAAAGCAGCAGTTGCTATCTGAATAACTTAGCCAAGCATCAAAACATTTTTTTTTTTTTTAATTCTTGTTCTAGACCCTTGGCTGTGTAGAACAGTCTGGGATGGAGGACGGTACACCTGCACAATGTGGAGCCTGGGAAGGGCCAACTTAACTGCTCCAAGTGATATAGTTTATAATACTAGATCATTATATATTTCTGAATACTATCCTACAAAGAACCCTTTTGATAGATAAATGGATATTACAGTCCCAGCGAGTTAAATGCATTTAAATTTCTATTTCCAATTCAGTGAAGCATAACTTCTAGGCTGTCTTGGTTCATTGCCTTAGCATCCACTCCTATAATTCCTTCAGTATACTAAGGATTTATTCATGTTTTGTCTAGAGGTTTGATCCAAAATTGTTCAAGAGCTTCTTTCCCCCCACTTTATGCATATGGATGCTATTTTTCAAATGTCATTTACATGCTTCCTGACAACCAAGCAGAGAGAAGGGTAATAGATTAGCCTTAAATGCAAACTTCTCTATAAATAGTCGAGATAAATAGTCAAGAAGGATATCTTCTTTTTGTGCAATAATCTGTGCTAGATAATCATATTTATTTCAAATTTGTTTTGTTTTATGCATAAGTCACTATGTTTGGACTAGGTGTTCAAAAATAATTTGAGATATAATGACTTCCTAAGTAAAAATTGCAGCTCCAGAAATGGTACTGAATCATGACTTTTTCAAAATGTTGCAGATGTGAGTGTAAATTATGTTTGTCTAATGCATAATGCAATTTTTTGTGAGTTTCCATTTAGACTGGGAAAAGACATCAAGTTTTCAAAGGATGCAAAAGTTGATGTTTACCAAGGGAGTGTAAATCAAGAGAGTAATATTTTCGATATAAATTATAAGACTATGGCCACAAGTTAGGTAAAAGTCATTTATAGAATGACTTTTGCAGGTTTTGTATGTTATTAACTCCAATTAGCTCAGAGGAGGAATATGTTGGATGGGTTATTACTGCCCTTAGACTTCAGTTTTAGATCTGATAGCAAGTTTTAGGACTGTTTACCTATTAATGGTTACTACGTGTACTGTGACAGAGCGTATCTTCCTTGAGATGTGTGTGAAGACACAGGGCCTTCTCCAGAGTACTTTGATTGCAAAGTGAAGTACTGCCGCATATAGTCTCCCATTTAGCTGGTAGCCATGGGCTTGACAGGCACAACGTTTTAAGTAGGTTCTCAGGTGCCATCAGAAAGATTGTCTATAAGGGTGCCCACCTTTACATCCTTGGAGACAAAAAGTCTCTGTTCTACCAAACACCCTTGTGCATGCCACAGTTTTCCCTGATGGCTGCTAGGGTAGATCTCTGCAGAATTTCTGTCTCTTATAAGATGGCCTGCAGCAGGTGATGCTCAAGGTGTTGTGGAGCAGGGCTAACAGCAGTACATTCTCTGCAAAACTGACCATCACAGAGGGCATGTTGTCAGCAGATCACAGGAGCAAAGATGACGATGTACACACAAGGCTATTGGCTGCCGGGAAGAAGTGCTTGTTCTACAGTCTGCAAGAATACCCTTTTTCCCCCACCTCTCAGCAAATAGAAGTTGTACTGTTTCTTTGTTTTGGTTTCTTAAACACTGCTGTTAACACCATCTTTTTGTATTTCATCCTTATTTGCTTGACCTTGTCTGTTTGCAGTGGGTTCTGTTCATCAGCATCTTCTGTAGCTGTCTATCATCCTCCCTTTAAGCTTGATCCTGAGAATTACAGGTTATCTGTATACAAACGTATTTATTGTATTCCCTATCAAGAAAAGTGTGCAAGAGCATGAGAGCTGGTGTGTCTTATCCTCCTCTTCCTTTCCTTTAACTTTCCTCTCCAGCTCATCTTCTATCTCACCTTCTTCTCAGCTTGATTATTTATGACCTTTCACATTCTCAGTCCTACCAGCTCTCATACACCATTGTCTGCAGCACATCTCAGTCTTTATGTCTCATTCAGGTCACCATGAGGGAACAGACTTCCCTCAGTGCCTCTGGTCCAATTAGCCACTAAGTGTCTTCAGCCTGTCACTTTTAATGGTGTCAGTGTCAGGATAAGGACATGTTAGCAGTCACAGAGGAGGAAAATCAAAATAGGAGGCATAATACAAGTGCCAGAGGACTCACAGCCTGAGGTGGGAAAAAAAAAAGGAAGCTGCAGCCAGCAGACTCTCTCTTGCCTGTACCTTTGTCTCTTCTGAAAGCAGCAAGGCAGCTGCATCTCTGGACACTGTAAGGAATGCCAGTTTGGAATTCTGAGGGACAAGAATCTTCCTATCTTAGAACTGAGCACTATTAGAATTTCTTTTTTCAGTTTGTAATAATGATTTTTGGTATAATTTTTGCTACTTGCTGTGAGATGCGTTTTATGCATGAAAATAAGTATTACTTTGAATTTGTTTCATGAAAATCAGTAGCAGCAAAGCAGATATGCACAAATACTTTATTTTGGCTAATGCCCTGTTCATGCTGCCACTAAAAATGTGCAGATCTAAATTTTTCAAAACAACTGTTTGGAAGTCAGTATGCTTCTAGACGTGGACATACTTGAAATGTTTATTCTCATCAACATTTTGTTAAGACACCCAACGATACCTATACCTCTTTACCTTTTTTTTTCTATATGTTCTGCAGAATTCAGTTTGTTCTCAGGCACCATTATATAAATTGTTATGTTTCTTTCTAGAGTTCTTTACAAAATTTTATCAATACATGTTGTATGCTGTTACTTACATTTCACTAAATAAATCACTTGTTCACATACAGAGTGAAAACTTTAACAGCTGTTGCTTTTCAAAAGATAATTTTTCCAGGGAAACAAATGGTTAGGTTTTGTGGGTGATTTTTGGTGCTGTTGTGGATTTTTGTACTGTGGCTACTGTTCTCTTAATTGTCTATTTTTGGGAGAACAAATAGTACCATGATTTATCGCTATCTTTATCAGCTGCTCTGAAATCATAAAGCGCTATTACAACACAGTAATGTTTGCAAGAACATCTTGTGAGGACAGAATAAAAATCCCAAGGCCATACATGACAACAGATCTGGGCTTCATGTTTCCAGGCTATGGTAATTTCTTTTCACAAGAAGCTGATGCTGCTATAATTGCTTGTGACCTTGGAACATAGGAAACATTTCCCAGACCCTTCATGCATATTTTATTTCAAATATACTCACAGCAGGCTGTTTACCTCTAATCTTAATGCCCACAAAGCTCTGCATTCATATGGATTCAGGGTTAATGCACAATGCTCAAAATTAATCCACAAGTTGAAGGATTAATTTATCCCTGAGACCCACCCAAATATTCAGGCAAATACATCTGAGCAGCTAAAGTCAAGAGGACAATTTGATCTTTTGCATGCCAACACACTTAGTTTTAAAAAGTAATAGTTTCAAAAGACAGTATTTCAACATCTTACAACATTAAAGTGGCAAGACTACATACATCTCATTTGTACAGTCTGAAATACCTCACTACATTTTCATTTTAAACCTAAGCTTATACGGTTTTCCACAAAGTAAGTGTGGATTGTTTTATAGGATCATTTTTAAAGTTTCAGCAGAAAGCTGTGGACTTCATCTGTCCCTGACTTGGAACCATATTTACCTTTCATTCCAAAAGATGTTCTATAATAAAGGCTGATAAACTTAGAAAAATGATTTGGTTTGATTTTCTGATTTGTCTCTAGTCTGCATTGTAAGGATCTGGCAGGGGAGTGGAGTGTTTTACCATATTTCATGTCATCCTCTGCATATCAGTTTAAATATTATTTATTACCTTAGTTTTCTCATCTTCGTGAGTTTAAAATTATTTCCTATATATCAGTTAATTCTTGTTCTACTTTGGAAAGAGAAACAATTAATAATCTCTATGTCCCTTCCAAAAGAAAGTGTAGAAGAACGTTAGCCTGCATTTGTTAAGGTGGCGTACTCTATATATTTTGAACATAGCTGTCAGTTAAGTCACCTTTAGTGTTTTCATAAATGTACTTGAGGACAGAAATAGATACCTATTATCACCATCTTATTTAAACAAGGCAATGAGATGGATCCATTTGTTTAACTAGTCCATTTTATTTTGCAGACTTGCAATCCATTCCACTATAATTCTGCCACTGATCTACTTAATAATAGTAAGAAAAAATCCTTTTCGGTTTGCCATGGGGATGGCTCAGGCACTCCTGACAGCCCTCATGATTTCTTCCAGGTAAACAAAAGAAACATTTATTTTCTGTAATGTTCTTACTAGTAATTGCATTGTTTATGCTCTGATTTGATTGCTACTTTGTTACATACCCTGATTTCACCTGGACAATTCTTAAATTCCCTGGAAGCTGAAATATTACTTTCATCATTTTGAAATATTACTATTCATCACCCAGAGCGGCACTATAGATTGCGCTGGCCTTACACCAAAAGAGAGTCTGCCCCTCCCAGGAGGAGACAGTTCCTTGCCGTTCAGCTCATTAGTCACAGACTTGGTAGAGTTTAAGCTGTTGCACGGTTTCTGTGACTACATGCATCATGATGATTTTACCATGTAATTTTGAGGATAACTTAGACTTTGTTATTTCTTCCCATAATTAGAAGAGATAACAAAAGTTACTTTGCTATAAAAGCCATTGGAGGCCTTTCTGCCTGCCTTAGATCTCCAACTGAGTCTTAGAGCAGATGAGGCTCCGAGGAAAAGGAAAGGTAAGGGAAATGGTGTGCTGTTGCCTGCACTTACTTTGTGTGTTTATCTGTGTGCCAGTTCAGCAACTTTGCCTGTCACCTTCCGCTGTGCAGAAGAAAAGAACTTAATCGACAAAAGAATTACCAGGTTTGTTCTTCCAGTTGGAGCTACCATCAACATGGACGGCACAGCTCTTTACGAAGCAGTAGCAGCTGTATTTATTGCACAACTGAATGACTTAGAACTGGATATTGGCCAAATAGTTACCATTAGGTAAGACTAAATGCATCACATGCATTTTTTTGGAGGTGTTTTTTTTTAATGAATGGTGCATTAACTTTGGATGACACACTGGGAAAGCTGAAACTTATCATTCATAGCACAGGAAGTAACAGAAACATTCTCACTTCTTGGTCCAAGGCATGGCCTGTGCAACCTCATGAGGAGGTGGGATGGGCCAGGACATGCAGCTGGTATAGAGCATTGTTCTGGAAATTGCTGGAAACAATTGCAAACAGTAGCAAAACCAAAAATATTGCAAACAATTGGAAAACCAACTTGGCCTTTACCTCTGATCTGTTCAGTTTGCATGTTTATCATGCGTTGCCTGTTATTCTGCAGTGCAGCCAGTATCTATACATGACTTCTCCCATAAACTTGTCACCAGGCTTTGAGTAGATACTATTCAAGAGGAAAACTGGAACATTTGGGCTTTTTTCCTGCAGTGAAATAAGCCTATGTGTGCCAGAAAGTAGAGTTTCTGTGAGCAACATGTATTCTGAATGCCTTTTCTGGGCTTTATTTGGGATTTAGTGTAACAGCTACAGCAGCCAGCATCGGGGCTGCAGGCGTCCCCCAAGCCGGACTCGTCACCATGGTGATTGTGCTGAGTGCTGTTGGCCTGCCTGCCGAAGATGTTACTCTGATCATTGCAGTTGACTGGCTTCTGTAAGTTTAAGGCACTTGGTATTTAATTTTTTCTCCTTCTTTTTTAATGTTTACATAAGTTGTGTGGGAACATGTGTGTCTGAGAAAGAAAGCAACAAAATAATTTAGGACCGTTGCAGGAGTTGGATAAAGATTCTTCTTGTGGCCAGGCTTGTTCAATATAGAGTTGAATGCAGTAGAGCCTTTAATTCTGTGAGAAATTTTACTGCATGGGATGGCAGTGAATAGCCTCCTATCCAGAGGTGCTATCAACCTTAAAAGAGTGGCCACAGCATTCATAAATCCATTAGCATAATACTTAGGAAAGACAAATTTGACGCTACCAAGGGGTGCCTGTGGAGTGTCTCAGCTGCCACCATATTATGCTAAATTCATGCACCATTTATAAAAATCAAATGCAGCCACAAGCAGAACATCTCAGCTGATTTCCACAGAGCACATAAAATCCATACACTGGTGAAGAGGGAGTGGAGTGCAACATGAACTAAGCAAAGCAGGTCCTTGACTCCGCGGGCACACACGTGGTGGGCTGGACGTGGGTCTGTGCTGCCAGCATTACTTTGCTGGGGCTGTTCTTCGCTGAGAGTTTCTCAAAGACCCAACCCCTTGATCAACAAGCACACACATGCAAACTCAGGAAGTATTCCTTATGCCTGATCCCAACCATCTCACCTCAGAGCACGGCAAAACCCCTCAGCCCCACTGAGCAGCTCTTTCTGGAGAGAAACGTTTTTACCAGAAATCTTTCACTAGGAAAGAGATAACAGGATTCACAGGTTAAGGAGTACAACTTTAGTTTGTAATACATTTTTTTTGGCTCCTAAATCATGCAAGCTTTAGTGCACAGGCCAAGGTCTTATTCACCTGCAGTAACTCAGCATGGATGGTATTTTGTTGGTATCAATGCAGAGATCTTAATTATTTCACAGTCTCTGTCTGTCTTCTTCTTAGGCTCATATTTAGATGCAAGGTAAATGCACTCCTGTTCCTCCCCCATCCTTTCCAATCATTTTCTTGAAGGATTTCTGGCAGCAACCTACGTATTTCACAGATATATATAATTTATTTGACTATATAACTTAGTTTTGCAGGCTGTAGAGAGAAATTTCAGTCTCCAGAAAACCAGGGCTGTTGAATGGATCCAAGAATTAATGCAATTTCTGTACAAGTGTAATTGCTCCAGACCAAACATCTCCAGCCACAAGTACATTCTCCCCATCAACTGTCTGCAACAGGGTCTAATAGGTTTGTTTGCTGTGCTCCACAATCATTTCATTTTCTCCAGCTCTCCTCTTTTCCCAGGGCACATTTAGTTTTGTTAAGGGTGGTGAACATAAGTGCAAACCACTGGATCAGAGCAGGTATCTAAAGAAGGGTGTAAGAACAGAACAAACGTATATTGGTTCTTTTCCCAAAGTACACTCCTAGCCTCCTGAAAATTGCAGCTTAAAGAGTTCCTGAGGTAGAGGAGGTTTTTGTTTTAACAGTTCTCAAAAGATTTCTTCTTCTTCTATGGATGCCTTATTGCTTTTGGGACCCATACAAACTTTTAGATTTCCACAAGTCCTGTGGAGAGGAATTCCACAACCTAACAATGTGTTGCACAGAGACATAGTTAATTTTGTTTGTTTTAATCTACTTCTTAGTCTTTTTATTCCATGCCCTTTAATTCTTTTGTGGGAGTGAGAGAGAAAGAGAACAGTAATTCCTTATTTCTCCTAGTAATCATAGTTTTATGGATCTGATCTTGTCTCCACTTTGAAAGTCCACAATTTATGTGATTCTTAGGCACAATATGAACACATGGAAACTACCTGTTCCACCATGAAACAGAGAGAGAATTCAAGCTGCTTCTGATTCTAATTGAGACATTTTTCAGATTAAGGTGTCTTGCTCTGTAAAGCAAATTAAAGATTAATTTCATGTACCAGGGATCATTGCCAGTGTATTTTGCACCTCAGCAGATGGAATGCACATCATGATGCCACGTAGATAATTAACCTTTTGTACTTACTGCCTAAAATGTATTATTTTGCAACCTGCTAGTGGCTCATTAACAATCCTCTAGTTAATTCTGAACTTACGAGGATTTTATTACATAGGCTTGAGGAGTACGTCCATGTTTTTAATGAAGAATAAAAAAATTTTTAGAAGTATTGTGAAAGATCAGTTTCCAGTGCTGTTGATTGCCTCGCTTGTCACTCTGATCCTACCAGAGTTTTTCTTTACCCCTCTCTCTTCCTGTCCTTACCATATATTTCCTTTCCACATGGAGAACGCATGGACACTTTTTAGCACTGGATTTGCAGTTGTAGTAGAAGAATATGTGTATGAGACACGTCAATTCACTTCACTATTGTTTTTGCAGTCCCTCTATTTGTGAATGTATCCACCTCAAGATCTCTGCACAGACAGAGCAGCTTGTTCTGCCACAAAGCCCTTACAGTGCTGTGTAGCTGAAAAGAAAAACAGGGAAGCGTGACCTTCCACTGTCCCTACCTTACTTCCATGCCAATTTTCAAACTTTGCTATATTGCATGGTTTTGTTGCTCCTCTGCCAAGTAGTGGCAAATTTTTAAGGCCTGCAAATCACATTTCTGTTGGGAGAAAAATCAACAGTATAAAAGTATCATATTTCTTTGACTTGTTTAGCACAACTTTGTACTTCAGCCCTTTACAGAGGAGAAGCTAACAGAAGATAGCCTTTCCCATTTCCAGGGTTTGGGCCAATACACTGAAGAGACTGGGCTGGGCGCTCCTCTGGCTGAGGAAATGACTGTTAAAAAGACAAAAGGCACAATGCAGACTGTTCTGCTGCACCCCACAGTCTCTTCTCCCAACAAAAGCAGTCTCATCACAAAGAGAACCAGCTGTGTAGCATACTTCAGGGCCTGAGAAGTGATCCCTACAACATTTTGTAAAGCTGTGCACAGCAGTATGATTACCGCTCTAACAGACTAGTGATGTGACTTGCAGTTTTACACAGTCTGTACAAAGGAATTTGTCATAAAGGTGACTCCAGGTTTCTTTAAATACATGTGGGGAAAATTCTTTTTCTTGTTCTACAAGATATTTTTCTTTTAATTGCAGAATTACCCGCAATCTACACTGGGGAAAAAAAGCTACTCTAGCAAATGCAGAGCTGCTTACTTTTAGTAAAAGGATATTCTAAGTAACATCCAGAATGGTTTATCTGACAAAATTTTTATTCCACAGGGATCGATTCAGAACAATGGTGAATGTCTTGGGAGATGCCTTTGGTACAGGGATAGTGGAGAAGCTCTCTAAAAAGGAGCTGGAGCAGATGGATGTCACCTCTGAAGTCAACATAGTCAATCCTTTTGCCTTGGAAACAACCATACTTGATAATGATGAAACAGAGACCAAGAAATCGTACGTCAATGGAGGCTTTGCTGTAGATAAGTCTGACACCATATCCTTCACGCAGACATCTCAATTCTAAAGTCAGTAGCTTTCAGGTAAAACGGGAGCACTAAAGGACATGGCCATATACAATATCTCAAAAAGCTTAAAGGATAATTGAGAATTAATTACATCTCACATGCATTTGATTTACTACACAGACTCTGATTCTCCTTACCAATTCTGCCCCCTTCTCATCACCTCTCCCAACAACTTGAACTCACCACTTTTAGTCCTTGCTGATAGGTTAAAGAAAAAGACAGTTGTAAAATACTTTTTTTTTTTTTTTTCCCAAGTGTATACACTATTGCTGAGGCTATGAAATGCCTCTTTGGAATTAGCATGCTCATAAATGGGGATCTTAGCTGGGACAGCCAAACGTGTTTTACTCAGGAGTAGCACAGCATTCCACATCTTACCCACATTACAAAGCACCTGTATGAAATCCCTTTTAACATCCTTGCCTTCTAAACAGATTGCACTGTACTTGACACCTACTGTAACTTGATCACGTGCCAAAATACTCATTTCTGCAGCTGAGGGGATACTACTTGGGTGCTTCAGGAAGGAGCAGACCAGAAGGGCCTTGTAATAAGTATTTTACTGTGAACAGGGTTTCATTTTTCTTTAATTATGAAATAATTGGGCTTGGAAGAATTTCCAGGGTTCATGTAGCTAGATTTCCCCATGCTTTTCATGTGAATGCCAGCTGCTGGGATTGGCCTTCAGATGTGAAATAAATTGCTGTGTGTTTGCTCTTCTGGCATTTGAAGAGTTTTTGTAGTGGTACTTCATCAAGTTAGGTCCACTTTGATGGCCTCCTAGTACATTTCCATGAGAAGCAGAAGTAAGTTCGGTTACTGCTGTTAACTTTTGAACCAAATATTAATCAGCCCAAAAGTAGGCGGAGGTCATGAAGGTGAAAATAGACTATATAGCAACTCATAGTGTAAATTATAAACCTTTCCTCCTTGGAATAAAAACAGATAAAATATCAAGAATGTAGGAGGCATACCTTTTCCTAGAGAGAAGCCACTGTCACTGAGCGTTTTACACAGACTGGTTGTTTTTTTTGCTCCTTGGTTTAGTTTTCCAGCTGAACACACAAGTTTGTAGCTGCAACATTAATACAGTGCCAACATATCAGCTAAACTGTATCTTATGAAGCATTTCTGGACCCAGAAAGTCATGTGTTCAGATGACTTGCTATAGGATAAGAGGCACCAAGAACTTCCTCATAAGAAATTTCCATTTTCTAAAACATTTTATATGAGATTTCCATGGTGCAAAAATCACTCTCAAGGGAGGAGTTGCTGTAACAAATTTTTTTGCCTTGCACATTAAAGTCGTTAGCCATTTTGTATGTAAAGTAAACTGAAATTCATATACAGTTCTTTGTAAATAAGCTTGTGGTAAACCTAAAATTGCACTCATATGCTAACAAAAAAACCCTTCAAGTTCCTGCAGTGTTATATATTTGATTCGATCCTACACTTTTGTATTTAAATAAACCAGAAGCGTGCCAAAGAGAACTGATGAAGAAAATACTTACTGTAGGTTTTGATAAATTGCACCTTAAATCGACAAGTCAATGAGACATCATACTGTATTTAAATTAAACATTGTAAACTATATGGACGTGTTAATCTAAGTATCAGTATGTTTATACAAAATAAGTAAGGCTGAGTAAATCCGTCTTTACCTGTGCAGAAATAGTGTGAGACAGTCTCTATTTGTACAGCTTTGCTTATGGGAGGAAAACACGCACCAGTTTCCACAACTACACTTCGTCTTTTCTTTGCTTTTTTAAGTCACCCTTTTATGATCACCCCATTATGTAGTCACCCTGTTATGGTGTACTGTGAACAGTGTTCCTAATGTGTTCTAAATAAATAATTTCTCTCTTTACTCTTGTTTTAGGCTGCTGTCATCTCACTGTAGAATATTGAGTTCCTTTAGCTATAGCAAGAAAAACAAAACTGGTTGAATTTAGGATTTATGTTATCTATCTTCACTAGTAACTCAGCTGTAGGTTTGGCAAGAATTACTCTCTTCTTCCAATAAAATAAATGCTTAAGATCACAGTGCTGAGATTGCAAGGAAGCCCTCTAACTATGTATGGTCTGGGTTGGGAGTATACTAGTAAACACACACAAAGCGGGGGATTATTTATTTATTCTATATTTAGATGGATCAGATTCAACGAAGCAGGGGTTGGTGGCACTGTTTTGCCTTCTATTCACCACCAAGAGACCAAACCATATATTGACTCATAGAATCATAGAATGGTTTAGGTTGGAAGGGACCTTAAAGATCATCGAGTTCCAACACCTCCAGGGGTGGGGTATCCACAGCTTCCCTGGGCAACCTATTCCAGTGCCTCACCACCCTCAGAGTGAATTTTTTTTTCCTAATCTCTATTCTACATCTACGCTCTTTCAGTTTAAAACCATTACCCCGTGTCCTATCACTACACTCCCTCATAAAAAGCCTCTCTCCATCTTTCCCCTAGGGTCCCTTTAAATTCTGCTGCTCTAAGGTCTCCCCAGGGCCTCATCTTCTCCAGGCTGAGCAGCCCCAACTCTCTCAGCCTGTCCTCATAGGAGAGGTGCTCCAGCCCTCTGATCATCTTTGTGGCCCTCCTCTGGACCTGCTCCAACAGGTCCATGTCCTTCTTATGTTGGGGACTCCAGAGCTGGACACGGTACTCCAGGTGGGGTCTCACGAGAGCTGAGTAGAGGGGCAGAATCGCTTCCTTTGACCTGCTGGCCACGCTTCCTCTGATGCAGCCAAGGATATGGTTGGCCTTCTCAGCTGCGAGCACACATTCACAGAATTCACAGAATTGTTAGGGTTGGAAGGGACCTCTGGAGATCATCTAGTCCAACCCTCCTGCCAGAGCAGGGTCACCTACAGCA